>NW_020837998.1:12861997-13061334 GCF_003676395.1 Aethalodelphis obliquidens
GCCACCAGGGAAGCCCCTGTTTCTATATTTTTGGCATACAGAAGCTTTACAAATTTGGGGTCAAATCTATCAGTCTTTTCATTCATTATTTTTTCCTTTGCCTTTATGCTTTAAAATTCCTTATTCAGAGATCAAGGGAAAAAAAGAAACCTTTCCTTTTGTCCTTTTGTTATTTTACTTTTTATATTTATTGCCCTTTAAAAGAGTGTTACTAGGCTGGTAGCTCACAGATGTGCTTTAGACACAGTATATCTGGATTTCCAGAAGACATTTGTGAAAGTTCTCAATATCTGCCACCTCACTGGCTTCTTTCCCTGTGCCTACAATTATGTTCAATTTGTCCCTATTCTGAAAACAAAAGCATTTTTTAAAAAAAATAACTTTCTGGGCTTCCCTGGTGGTGCAGTGGTTGAGAGTCCTCCTGCCGATGCAGGGGACACGGGTTCGTGCCCTGGTCTGGGAAGATTCCACATGTTGCAGAGCGCCTGGGCCCGTGAGCCATGACCGCTGAGCCTGTGTGTCCGGAGCCTGTGCTCCACAACAGGAGAGGCCAAAACAGTGAGAGGCCCGCATACTGCAAAAAAAAAAAAAAAAACTTTCGTAAAACACTCTCCTATGCTCTCCCTCTTTGAATTCCATGGCAACATCATCTTCTCTGTATTATCCTCTTTCTTCTTTTAACCATTTCTTTTTGGTTAGTATTTGAATTCGCTTTTGGCCCCTTAAATGTGGGTATTCTCCTAAACTCTGTCCTTAGTTGTCTACACGACCTCTCTGGAAGATTCCATCAACTACCGTATCTTCAACTAGCATTTACATGTCAGTGATGCCCAAATTGATGCCTACAGTTCAAATTTCTCCCATGAGCTCTACATCTTCTCATACAAGTGTCTTTTGGACATATCCATCTGATTGTCCTACTTGGGAACCTGGATGGATGGCCTTTCACAAACTGCCATCAGCTGTTCTTTCTATAATTATCACTTTTTATTTGTGACTCAGTCCACCTTTCAGAACTTACACACTTTACATCTCTCTCACATTTTATTATCAACATTTGCTGGATATACCTTGTCTGTTCTTAACACCATATTTTGGATGACTATTCTTGCCTGGGACATCCTGCTTTTCATAAACCCCTACTCATATGCTCAAGATCCAACTCAAATGCCAGTTCCTCAATTATGTCTTCTCCACTTCTGTCAGTCATGGTTATTCTAGTCTCTGTATTCCCAGAGTGCTTTGCTCTTATTTGTCACTATAATGTATTTTAATTTATCTGATTAAATCTCTGTCTTCTATGACTGAATGAGGGCTTCTCAAGAATAGGGTACATGCTATTTTCATCCTCACAGTCCCAGTGCTTAGAACGTTACCTATATAATGTGGTTCAATAAATGCTTATTGAATGAATGGTATATTTGTGGGCAAAGTAATGAAACACAAGCTGAATAATATTATTAAGTAAATGATTGGTTCTCAACCTTGGGTACTCAAAATCATGTATGGAAATTTAAAGAGACATTTTGATCCAATTAACCAGAGATTCTTATTCAGAAAATTCAGTTTAGAGCCTAGATATTTGTATGTTTTAAAATGTCATATATCATTCTGATGCACCTCCAGGGTTGAATACCTCCAACATAGAGTCATGAATATACTCACATATTTTCTTTAATAAGTGATGTCAAGTTGGAGGACATTTTCGGGTGGATAGTGAAGGGATCTCATCTTGATCCTATCCCATTCAACATTTTCTTCAGTGATTTGGATGAGATCATACATTGATATATTCATCCAACTTGCAGATAATCAAAATGGAAGAGGTGTTGATAGTGAACTTTTAACAAGAACTTATTTTATGCAAGGCATTGTGTGAGTTATACAAATTATCAATTATCTCTCAATCTCACAATCCCTTTTTTACAGATGAGGAGATTGAGACTCAGAAAAATTAAGTTATTTATTTGCTCATGGCCCCCATTAAGTAATAGAAGCAAAAGTCAAATTCAGATACCAATGGCTTACATACCCAAAACAGAGGTCAAAGCCAAGATCAAAGATCACTTCAACAGGCTACAGGAATCAAATGATGTGAATGAAAACAAATTCAAAAGAAATATGAAGCAATATTAGGTTCATAAAATCAACTACACAAAATTTAAAATAAAATAAAATAAAAGATGAAAATCCATACTAGAATAATCAATATGTTTATATGTTGCTAATGGTATCATCAATTAATAACATCATTTTGGTAGGCAATTTGACCCAGTATATCATAGTAAAACTAAAATATTCATATATGTATATTTTAACATTTAGCAATATCCCATTTTTAGTTTAAAAACTAAAACTTGTATATATGTATGTATATGTGTGTGTATGTTTGTGTGTATGTGTATTGAAAAGGATGTACACTAAACATTTAGTTATTTCCTGTACGTTGTGGGTCCAGAGGTGAGCAAAGATAATTTTTTAAATTATTATACAATAAAAAAGAAAGAAGGATGAATTATAGGTTATTTTTACTTTTGTGTCTTTCAATTTCTTAAATATCTTACAATGTTTGTACTGTATGACCTAGCAATTCAATCCTTCAGAATGCATCTTAATGAGATAATTCAAAAGGAGAAAAAGCTATATTACAAATTTACACATAATAATGCTATCTTTAAAAGCGAAATTCTATGAACAACTTAAAGTCTAATAATGTAATGGTTAAATGAATTAGGGCACATCAACAGGCTATTTTTCATAAATTAAAACCACAATGTAGCATCATAAAAATTATTCACAAAATAACATTTACTAATAACATAAAAAATAAATTTCACATATGTACCCTGATTAAGAGCACATAGAATACAAACATACTTGGATGAAACTTAGAAGGGATCAATTACAGTATAGTAAAAGTATGAGCTCTTGAGTCAAATGTCCTGGGTTTCAAACTCACTGTTGCTGGTTGTATAACCTTAGACAAGTCACTTAACTTCTTTGTGATCATCTTATTCATCTATAAAATGAAGATCATGCTTAGCAAGTGAGATAAATTTAAGAATTTAATGAGAAGGTTCATGTAAAGGATTTAGAACAATATTTGACACTTAATACTCACAGCGTACCTATTGTCAGCTAGGCATGTTCCATGGGTTTTATATATATTAACATGTTCATGCCTTAAGACAACTGTATTTTTATCTTCATCTTATGGGTAAGGAAACTGAGGAACAAATACATTAAGCAGCTTGCTGAAGTCACATAACCAGTAGTACAGGGAAAAGTCAAACCCAGGCAAGCCTGACTCAAGAATCCATACTAATAACCATTATGCTATACTATGAGATATACACAAATGTTTGAAAATGATATTACGTTTTTTATATTGGGGTGTAGTTGCTTAACAATGTTGTGTTAGTTTTAGGTATACAGCAAAGTGATTCAGATATATATATATATATATATATATATATATATATATATATCCATTCTTTTTCAAATTCTTTTCCCATTTAGGTTATTACAGAATATTGAGCAGAGTACCCCATGCTATACAGTAAATCCTTGTTGGTTATCTATTTTAAATATAGCAGTGTGTACATATCAATCCCAAACTCCCAATCTATCTCTTCCCCAAACCCTTCCCCCCTGGTAACCATAAGTTCGTTCTCTAAGTCTGTGACTCAGTTTCTGTTTTGAAAATCAGTTCATTTGTTGAAAATGATATTATTTTTTTAAATAGCAAAATTGAAACAGAGAGATTTAAATGTTCTTTCAATATTGTTTAAATAATTTTAAAATTAAAGAAAACAAACTTTAAAAAACAAAGACATAGCTTGAAATTAAAAAGCAAAACTAGATATAAAACTGGAAAATATAGCTGAATCCTAGCTAGAGAGACAATAAGAAAAAAACTAAAATTTGTCTCAATCTTTTAGAAAACAAACTTCAGCCCTTTTCTGTACCATATTTACTGGATAATGAGTTTTATCTGTGTGTTGTCCAAACTAAAGAAGCATTCCTTCTTGTCCTTAGTTTTCCTTACTAATGCTTTAAAAGCATCCCCAAAGTTGACAAACAAATTTGGTCTCACTTTTCCACTTTATTTAAATTTGTCATGTCCCTTCTTAGGTTTGGCCATTTCAAGAGAATATTTTACAAACCTTTTGTGACAACTTGCTTGTCTTCTTACACCGTTTGACTTTAGAGCCTCAATTTACCAAATGAAACACTCCACACTGTCTTCGTACACAACTGGTTATAGAACTTTCAAATATAACTCTCTAAGAAAGTACTCTTTAACTAATTGTTTCTTCAACACTCTGTTGTAATACTCTAGGGCTCACTACATAATCATTTTATTCATTCTGACACACTTTTAGCTTTAACTTTTACCTATAGATCAATCAACCTATTGGATTCTAGCTAGTAGGAACCATGAGATCACATCACTATTAAAAATCACATTCCTCAAAGTTGATAGACGATATCCACTCTTCCAATTAAGAAGAAGAGAAAAAGTCATCACAAAATCCACCGCCAAGCAATACTACTGGTCTTCACACATATGTACTAGTGTTTACTTGCTTCCACTTTCCCTCTAGATTGAAAATCTGAGGTGGGTGATCTTTTTCTTTTTTTCTTTTCTCTAATTATTTTTAAATATAAGTAGCAATTTGTCTACATATCTTCTACTTGCTTCCTGGCCCTCCAGTTCTACTGAACCTTCATTACAACATACAAGTACCATCCTGGCTCTACCCTTCCATACTTGACCCCGCCTTCTTCCCCAAAACTTTAATGACTACTGTAGGCAGGTACAGTGACATTATGGAGGTTAGTGAGAATCTAGTGGAGACCTGTGCTCTTCTGTCAAGTCTCAACTCGAACATTCCTTCCTCACTGAAGCTTTCCCTTCCCTCTCTGACAAGGCATGTCCCATTATCACATGCTCTCAGGACACCTAACATTCACAGCATTTTCATTCTTCTGATTTTATGTGCACTTGTGTGATTCTCTGATTAATATCTAACTCCTCCACTAAATTGAAAGTCCTATGATGGAAGGTCTCATGTGTGTTTTTGTTTGCCATTGGAAACTATCACCTAACATAGTGCCTGGAACATAGTATATGATTAATGAATATTTGTTGAATAATGATGAATAAATCAATGAATGAATGACACTATACTTCTCATATATAGAGATTCAGAGATACAGAATACTGCCTCTGTATAAATAATCTACATTTCCAGAGTGGCATCTGATCACAGCAGCAAGCTTACCTAAAATTTTGCCAAGACTGGAAGCCAAGGTCAAGCCATGAGGTAACCATACAATTTAAGCTGGCATAGGAATACACTGAACACAGTGACATATACATAGTTTGGAGTTTAAAAATCCTTTTTGAATCACTGACTTGGCAGACGGTAAAGAGTCATTTGAATATTGTGCAAAATGGGATAAATTAAGAAAATGTGTAGAACAAATTCTTTGCTGAAGCAGTTTTTAAAAGTGAAAATGTGGGAAAAAACAGCTTAAACACAGACTTGGTATTGAGGAGGACTGAAGCAAGGAGTGGTATTGACAGAAACTGCTTTTTTTTTTTTCTCCATATAATTGGATATCAGCAGTTTGGGGTTGTTCCAAGTGGAAAAATATTTTGGGGAATTGAGATTTTGAAGTGGAATTCATTCTTATGCATACATTAATCTCAGGGTACCATGCCCAATGTTGGAGCACACTACTTAAAGAGATATAAAGAACTTGAGTAGCGTCTGGAAAAGAATGAAAAATGTGACAAACATGTATTCAAATAAGGTCTAAAGAGGAAATGAAATTCTTCAGCCCAGAGAAGAGAGCATTAAGCATGGTTTCATAATTGTTTTTAGGATCGTTGTTTTGTTTTATACAGAAAAGTCACCATTCCCTATATCTATGATGGCAGATTAAAAGGAGCTACTTTTTCCAGAAACTTGACAAGCCTGTTTAACCTAAAGAAGAATTCCCTGACAGTAAAGATTATTAGTTACAGAAATGAGTGATTTAAAGGAGTTACTTTTTCCAGAAACTTGACAAGCCTGTTTAACCTAAAGAAGAATTCCCTGACAGTAAAGATTATTAGTTACAGAAATGAGTGATTTATAGGAGTTACGAGTCTCCTTTAGCAAGGATCTTTAAGAAAGCAGATCAGCTCTTCAGAAGTTGGAAGTACTGTGGTGCTACTTAAAGGCAGGGACAAGGCTAATGTGGCTGCTGTGTGAACTATATGCCCTCTCTAGTCATTTTCAGTCCTGGATATGGGTATCTATAAATAATGAAAAGTTAACAAGGATGTAGTGCATTAAAACACTTAACAAATGCAGCCCTCCAGACAAAACCATCATGCTAGTTTTATGAAATGCCAAGATATTACCTCACAGCAGCAGTCAATAGAAGCAAATATTTATTGCATCCTGATGAGGGATAGAATTCACACTTAACTATAGATTGCTGTGAAGTGTGGAGGTATTATAGTCAAACATTAAATAAGATATACTGAACATGAGCTCAACAGGTTGAGCCTAATCTATGTGGGCTATTTCCACAGTCTAGTCATGGTGCAAACATGAAAGAGCATATGTAATATTATGTCTGCCAAATATATCACATTCAACAAGATGAGATAACTGGACTGATACTCCTCAGAAGACAAAGTAAATAGCCCATAGGAATGCTGTACAACACTGAGATTCAACAGAAACTTGGTTGCTTGCTCAAACCATCGCCAAAGAAAAGAAAAAAAATGCCAGTTGTTTCCATAATGTAGCATTGATGGGTTTTACATGCAACCGTCAATTCACATGTATAATTTGTTTTAGTATACACTGACTTCCTGCCCATGTGGACTCTATATAACATATAGCATATAGTATTCACAGTAGAGATGTCACATTGTATTAACTACACTGTATAAAAACCTGCAGTTCTGAGTTAAACTGTGGCACAGAAAGGATATGTGTATATACTCATATGTATGTATGTATGCATTTATACATATACATGTATAGCAAATTCGTTAATCATTTTTTTGTAGTTTTACACACAGTAAATGAACCATATGTGTAATCTAGCAAAGAAAAAGATTGAATGAACCAATCCTGAGGGACTCATGGAAGGTTGGCAAACTGAAAGCATCAGCTCTTGGGGAACAATACAGCTAATTAGCTTTAATTTTAGGGTATTTCCCCATTCATACCTTTATTTGGAGAGTCACCATAAAAATCCTTGCAATCCTGGGTTTGGAAACTTTCCATTTGCTTACGTTTGGTATTTCACTCTGAAACATCTCATCTTGATGAGACCAAATGGATCAGATAGACTAGAAAGTGCAAATGAAAATAAGTTTTTAAACACTCTAAATCATATTTTAAGCACTATCAGTGGTACACCAGATGCATCTGTAGTACAAAACTCCCTCCAAAAGACAGTAATCCTCGGGAACATGTAGGTGTATCTTATTGGCTCATTACTTAGATAGCTGATGTCTAAAAGAGAGTTTTCAATGAGGGTGGTCTGTGCATGGAAATTATGTGAGGAGTTTAGAGGTTAAGGGTAAATTTTCTAGGTTTCAGATTTGCTTTTACTCTGAAATAAACACCCAGTCCTCCATACCCTGACTTCTTTTTTTAATTATTTAATTTTTAAAAAAATTTTTATTGAGGTATAGTTAGTTTACAATGTCATGTTAGTTTCAGGTGTACGGCACAGTGATTCAGTTATATATGTATATTCTTTTTCAGCTTCTTTTCACTTATAGGTTATTACAAAAAATGAATATAGTTCCCTGTGCTATGCAGTAGGTCCTTGTTGGTTATCTATTTTATATATAGTAGTGTGTATATGTTAATTCCAACTTCCGAATTTATCCCTTCCCCCAACTTTCCTTTTTGATCTGGTGATTTACCATTTAATAAGGACTTCTGCAACTTCATTAAGAATTTGTATCTGAGGTTCCAACAACCTGGATCACTTCAGCAGCTCTATCTGTAGCCAATTAGGTCCAAGTCAAAGAGCCACTGAACAGTGGGAGTAGACTTGTGACCACCCCTCACCAAAATAATTCTAAGGCAGATCTGTGGTAACCATGCACTCTGGGGCCTTCTCCAGGGATAAGAAGCAGCCCGGTGAAACTCTTAGTGTATATGTTCCTTTGATTATGCAAAATAATTATTACAGTTTCTACCACCATTTATCCTCTACACATAGAGTAATTAATACACTAAGAGAAACCATTAATAATATGAAATCAAGCAATGTAAATCTATGGAGCTGCCTCTTCTATACTTTTGGAAACACTGTTTTAAACCAAGAGAGACACAAAGATTGGTTTAACTTAGATATGGCAAAATTCAGTTTTGCTATCCTTTGTTAGCAGAAGAGAAACCCAAATGAAAACCAAAATTTCTCCAAGATTTCCTCCTCCTCATAGAAGAGACACATGTACACAATTCTTGCAAAGACAAATTTGGCTTACCATATTCTGGAACTGCATATCAGCCTATCAAAGACAAATTGCTCCAGTAAGCTTAATGTAGAATAAAATATATGAAAGAGAGGGAAACAGTGGGGAGGATACCAGGTGACTAACTTTATAAATGTATAACTCAGTGAGATTTTACCAATTCTCACTAGATGTTCTAAGTTAGTATTGAATGGACCTGGAGGCTCTGATTGCCTTTGCACAAATTGCATTCCAGCTGTCTTCCGATATTGGAACACTCAGATCTTGGTCCCATGCAATGCAAACAGTCAGCCTTTCACGTATTCTGTATACCAGGAGTAATTTATGAATGTATCTATAAAGGCAATCACAATGCATGCAAGAAAGGGTTACATAAAGCTCTAAGATTGAAAGAAGTAGCTCCAGCAAACTCAGTACAAGTTCCAAACATCACTATTATACTTGAGCTGATTTACAAATCCCACAGATCTTTGTCTGGTAATCCATATCCTTTGTGAAGCTGGAAGAGGGAACAAAAGCCTTGATGACACAGTCTCTACGTAAATCTCAAGATGCTGCAATTCCTTTACCTTGCTGCCTCATATTCATTAAACAGCCTTGCAGTTTGGGAATCTGAGACAAGGAGTAAAGAAAGATGGGCACTGTGAGATTCAGCCAGCATCAACCAGGTGCAGAAGATGAAACATCCAAAATGCCTTTGCAATTTGTTCTCAATTGTACATCTCAAGGATTTCCCTCAAAACTGGCCCTAAAGGCCTATTCAAAAAAAAAATGGTTGCAATTTTAAGAAGAAGCATTCCTAAAATGGCTCACACTGTACTTTGATGATTGTGACCAGCCTTTCCTTACCTGGACAGTTCCTCAGTGCCATCTTCATCCTCCTGCCATCAATGGCAGCTCAGCACTTTCCTCCTATATATGATCCTGCTTTTGACAGGGAAAGATTTCACCTTGAGTTCCTGCAGCTCTTTTCTCTCATTTGCCTCTGTTTTCATCTTTTTCTCTCCTTTTCTCTTCCATTCCTACTTTAAGCTCTTTCAATTATTGCTACTTATGTCTCTTCTTAAAGCATTCCCTTCTTCTGCTCATATTCTGAATATTCAATACACTCTAGCAAGGTCCCTGTGTTTGCTCTGATTTTACAATTTGCAAAACCAATACTCTGGGCACTATTTCTACATGAGTTGATTTCTATCAAATCAAACATGCTGTCACCAACTGCAGTACCTTGACTGGGAATTTGATATGAACAGCCTCCACCCATGAGAAAAAGACTATAAATATGCTATGTTACTCAATTATTCTTTTTCAAAAGAAAAAAAAATAGAATTTTTAATAGAAGCAGCTTAGCACAACATATAAACTGCTTTTAATCTACTCTTTAAAAGATGATAAATGGGGTTCCAAGATGGCAGAGGGGTAAGAGGATGCAGAGCTCAACTCTCTCTATGGATGCATCAAGAATACATCTACAGGTGCAACAATTCTCACAGAACACTGGCTAAACACTAACAGAAGACCTTGGACACTGGAAAGGACTGTAAAGATCCCCTCATAACTGGGTAGGATGAAAGAAACAAGGGAGAAGGATAGGAAGTGGGACAGGGCCTGCACCTGGGGGCTGGGGGGAGCTGAAGCAGGGGAGAGATTCCCGCATCTGGGGAAGCCCCCTCACCATGGGGAAGTTGGTTGGGAGTGAAGGGCAGCATTTGAGGCTGTTGGAGGAATGTGAAGGGATGGATCTGTGACAGAAGAGACAGAGTTAAAACTACACAGATGGTCCATGCCATGGCTCTATGTGCCCCAGACAGGGACATGTGTCCACTGGTGTTCACAGGGCCTGGGAGATGGAGTGTGGGGATTAGAGAGCAAACCCAGGGTGAGGACTGCTGTTAGCTGTTGAGATGGCCTGAGGGGACAGGAGGGAGGAAATCCACAACAGGGAATGCCTATGGAGGAAAACCAGACTGCTGTGGAAGCAGGGTGCTACTGCTAAGTCACATGCAGAGGATGGAGCCACCATTGTAGCCTCTGTCTCCCCACACACTGGTGCCTGCCACCAGGCAATAGAAAAAGCCCAGCCAGGGCTGGCACTTGTGCACCTGTCACCAGGCACTAGAAAAGGCTCCTGCTAGGGCCATATCTCTTGTGCCCATGGCTACTGGCTTTCCTGAACCCCTGGTGCCACCGGGGATCCCACAATCCAAGTAGCCATGCCACCTCTGCACACTGTCCTCACCAGGGCAGACTTAAGTGCTCCAGAGCAGTCTTGGGAGCAGACTCCTGTGGGTGGAGCACATGCAGAGGTGGGGATAAAACCACAGCTGAACCCCAGGGGCAGGGTGACTAACCTTGTCCATCAGCTGTACAACCTGCAGATTTAATAAAGTGCACAAGCTACAGATTAAGTCCCTGTGATCACCTAGGTAGACCCTGAATCTATGGAATATCTGAATGGACAGTGAATGTTCCCACAAATGAAAATGGTCTAGCTCTGGCAGCTGTGGAATTTGAGAGCAAGCACACATGCGAGTTGGGCCAACTCAGAGTCTTAGCTGTCCCATAGGGCCCACAGAAGGTCCAGAGACCAGCCTAGAGGAATTGGAATGCCTCCTAGGGAGGTAGAGGGGTGTTGTGGCTCATGGTGGGGGAAAGGACACTGACAGCTAAGACCCCAGGAAAACATTATTATTACTATTATTTTTAATATATTTTGATTTGTTCTGTTGTTGGTTCTGTTTTTTTTTTCCTTTCTTTTTATTACTGTTGTTTTTTAAAATTATTTTTCTTTGTTCTTTTGGGATATTTTAACATATTTTTTATCTTTTTATATTTCTATTTTTACTTTGCTTTCTGTTGTTCCATGGTTTTCTTCCCCATTTTTAAAAATATCAGTTTTGTCTGTTTGTTTTGTTTTCTTTGCTTTATTCTTCATTGGCACTCTGCTTTGGTTTTGTTATATGTTTTGTGTTTTTATTCACTTTATTTTTAATTGCTTGATTTCGTTTTGGGGTTATTTTGTTTGTCTGGTTGTTTTCTCGTTTTTTGTTTTCTTTGGTGCGTTTTTTATTTGTTTTGTGTGGTGGGGGAGTGTTTCTTTGTTTTTGTTCTTGTTTGTTTGATTTTGCTTTTACCATTTGTCTGGAGTTCTGTTTGCCTTTTTTTTTCCCTTTAATCCCTTTTATTGCCTTGACAAGTGGCTAGCAGGGCCTTGACTCCCTGACCAGAAGTTGGGATTGAGCCTCTGAGGTGGGAACACTGAGTCCAGGACACTCGACCTCCAGATAATTCCTGGACCCGGGGAATATTAAATCATGATGGCACTCATGGAGGCCTCCATCTGAATCCAAGACTAAGCTCCACCCAACTGCCTGCAGGCCCCAGCGCTAGATGTCTCACATCAAACAACAATCAAGACAGGAGCACAAACACACACATCAGCAGACAGGCTGCCTAAAGTTTTAATAAGCTCACAGATACCCCCAAACACACCAAATGATGTGGCCTTGCCCATCAAAGGTAAAAGACTCAGATCCACACTCCAGAATGTAGGCACCAGTCCCTCCCACCAGGAAACCTACACAAGGCATGGGACCAACCTCACTCACTGGGGTCAGACACCAGAAGCCTGAGGAATGATGACATTGCAGCCTGGGAAAAGGAGACCTCAAACACAGTAAGTTAGACAAAATGAGAAGACAGATAAATATCTTGCAGATAAAAGAGCAAGGTAAAAACCTAAAACACAAATACCTGAAGAGGAAATAGACAATCTACTTGAAAAAGAATTCAGAGTAATGATAATAAAGATGATCCAAAATCTCAGAATTAGAATGGAGGCATAGATTGAGAAGATACAAGAAATGTTTAACAAGGACCTAGAAGAACTAAAGAACAAACAAACCATGATGAACAGCACAATAACTGAAATTAAAAAGGAATCAATAGCAGAATAATTGAGGCAGAAGAATGGATAAGTGAGCTGGAAGATAGAATGGTGGAAATAACTGCCACAGAGCAGAATAAAGAATGAAAGGAAATGAGGACAGTCTCAGAGACTTCTGAGACAACATTAAGCACACCAACATTCAAATTATAGGGGTCCCAGAAGAATAAGAGAAAGGGAAAGGGTCTGCGGAAATATTTGAAGATATTATAGTCAAAAAATTCTATAACATGTGAAACGAAATAGTAAATCAAGGCCAGGAAGGGCAGAGAGTTTCATACAGGATAAACCCAAGGAGAAAAAATCCAAACACATATTAATCAAACTAACAAAAATTAAACACAAAGAAAAAATATTAAAAGCAGGAAGGGAAAAGCAACAAATGACATACAAGGGCACCCCCATAAGGTTAACAGCAGATCTTTCAGCAGAAACTCTGCAGGCCAGAATGTAATGGCAGGATATATTTAAAGGGATGAAAGGGAAAAGGCTACAACCAATATTACTCTACCAAGCAAGGATCACCTTCAGATACAAAGGAGAAATCCAAAGTTTTACAGCCAAGCAAAGGTTAAGAGAATTCAGCACCACAAAACATGCTTTACAGAAAATGCTAAAAGAGCTTTTCTAGGCGAAACACAAGAGATGGAAAAGACCTACAAAAAAAAAATCCAAACAATTAAGAATATGGTAATAGTAACATACATAGTGATAATTACCTTAAATGTAAATGGACTAAATGCTCCAACCAAAAACCACAGAATGTCTGAAAGAATACAAAAACAAGACCTGTATATATGCTGTCTACAAGAGACCCATTTCAGACTTAGGGACACATATACACTGAAAGTGAGGGGATGGAAAAAGATATTCCATGCAAATGGAAATCAAAAGAAAGCTAGAGTAGCAATACTCACATCAGACAAAATAGACTTTAAAATAAAGACTGTTATAAGAGACAAAGAAAGACACTACATAATAAATAAGGATCAATCCAAGAAGAAGATATAACAATTGTAAATATTTATGCACCCAACATTGGAGCACCTCAATACACAAGGCAAATGCTAACAACAATAAAAGGGGAAATTGACAGTAACACAATAATAGAGGGGACTTTAACATCCCACTTACACCAATGGAAAGATCATCCAGACAGAAATTAATAAGGAAACACAAGCCTTAAATGACACATTAAACCGGATGGACTTAATTGATACCTTCTGAACATTCCATCAAAAATCAGCAGAATACACTTTCTTCTCAAGTGCACATGGAACATTCTCCAGGATAGATCACATCTTGGGTCACAAATCAGGCTTCGGTAAATTTAAGAAAATTGAAAAGTTATCAAGCACTTTTTCTGATGACAACACTATGAGATTAGATATCAATTACAGGGAAAAACAACTGAAAAACACAAACACATGGAGGCTAAACAATATGCTACTAAATAACCAAAAGAACACTGAAGAAATCAAAGAGGAAACTTAAAAAATACCTAGAAATAAATGACAATGAAAACATGACGACCCAAAACCTATGGGATGCAACAAAGGCAGTTGTAAGAAGGAAGATCATAGCAATAAAATACTACCTCAAGAAACAAGAAGGGATTTCCCTGGTGGTGCAGTGGTTAAGAATCCACCTGCCAATGCAGAGGACACAGGTTCAAACCCTGGTCCAGGAAGATACCACATGCCACAGAGCAACTAAACCCATGTGTCACAAATACTGAACCTGTGCTATAGATCCTGCAAGCCAAAACTGCTGAGCCCACACACCACAACTACTGAAGCCCATGTGCCTAAAGCCTGTGCTCCACAACAAAGAAGCTACCACAATGAGAAGCCCGCACACCACAATGAAGAGTAGTCCCTGCTCACCACAACTAGAGAAAGCCCACATGCAGCAACGAAGAACCAGCTCAGCCAAAATAATAATAATAATAATAGTTTTTAAAAAACAAACAGGGAAAACCACAAATAAACAACCTAAACTTACACCTAAAGCAACTAGAGAAAGAAGAACCAAAAAAACCAAATTTAGCAGAAGGAAAGAAATCATAAAGATCAGATCAGAAATAAATGAAAAAGAAATGAAGAAAACAATAACAAAGATCAATAAAACTGAAAGTTGGTTCTTTGAGAAAATAAACAAAACTGATAAATCATTAGCCAGACTCATCAAGAAAAACAGGGAGAAGACTAAAATCAACAGAATTAGAAATGAAAAAAAGAGAAGTAACTGACACTGCAGAAATACAAAGGATTGTGAGAGATTACCACAAGCAACTATATGCCAATAAAATGTACAACCTGGAAGAAATGGACAACTTCTTAGAAAAGTACAGTCTTCCGAGACTGAACCAGGAAGAAATATAAAAAATGAACAGACCAACCACAAGCACTGAAATTGAAACTGTGATTTAAAATCTTCCAACAAACAAAAACCCAGGGCCAGATGGCTTAACAGGCGAATTCTATCAAACATTTAGAGAAGAGATAATACCCATCCTTCTGAAACCCTTCAAAAAATTTCAGAGAGAAGAACACCCCCAAACTTATTCTATAAGGGCACAATCACTCTGATACCAAAGTCAGGCAAATATATCAAAAAAAGAGAAAATTACAGGCCAATAATACTGAATAACATAGATGCAAAAATCCTCAACAAAATAGTAGCAAACACACATTAAAAGGATCATACACCATGATAATGTGGGATTTACCCCAGGGATGCATGGATTCTTCCATATCCACAACTCAATCAGTGTGATACACCACACTAACAAACTGAAGAATAAAAACCATATGATCACCTCAGTAGATGCAGAAAATCTTTGAGAAAATTCAACACCCCTTTATGATAAAAATTCCCCAGAAAGTGGGCATAGAGGGAACCTACCTCAACATAATAAAGATCATATATGACAAACCCATAGCAAACATTATTCTCAATAGTGAATAACTGAATGCATTTCCTCTAAGATCAGGAACATGACAAGAGTGCACATTCTCGCCACTATTATTCAACATAGTTTTGGAAGTTTTAGCCATGGCAATCATAGAAGAAAATGAAATAAAAGGAATCCAAATTGGCAAAAAAGAATTAAAACTATTACTGTTTGCAGACGATATGATACTATACATAGAAAACCCTAAAGATACCACCAGCAAACTACTAGAGCTCATCAATGAATTTGGTAAAGTTGAAGTATACAAAATTAATACACAGAAATCTCTGCATTCCTATACACTAACAACAAAAAATCAGAAAGTAAAGAAACAATACCATTTACCACTGCATAAAAAGAATAAAATACCTAGGAATAAACCTACCTAAGGAGGCAAAATACCTGCATGCAGAAAACTATAAGACACTGATGAAGGAAATCAAACATAATGCAAACAGATGGCGACATATACCATGTTCATGGATTGGAAGAATCAACATTGTGAAAATAACTATACTACCCAAAGCAATCTACAGATTCAATGCAATCCCTATCAAATTACCAATAGCAATTTTCACAGAACTAGAAGTAAAAATTTCACAATTTGTATGGAAGCAAGAAAGACCCTGGGGCTTCCCTGGTGGCGCAGTTGTTGAGAGTCCGCCTGCCAATGCAGGGGACATGGGTTCGTGCCCCAGTTTGGGAAGATCCCACATGCCATGGAGCGGCTGGGCCCATGAGTCATGGCTGCTGAGCCTGCGCATCTGGAGCCTGTGCTCCACAACAGGAGAGACCACAACAGTGAGAGGCCTGTGTACAGCAAAAAAAAAAAAAAAAAAAGAAAGACCCTGAATAGCCAAAGCAATCTTGAGAAAGAAAAACGGAGCTGGAGAAATTAGGCTCCAAAGCTATAGTACTGGCACAAAAACAGAAATACAGATCAGTGGAACAGGATAGAAAGCCCAGAGATAAACCCATGCACGTATGGTCACCTTATCTTTGAAAAAGGAGGCAAGAATATACAATGGAGAAAAGACAGCCTCTTCAATAAGTGGTGCTGGGAACACTGGACAGCTATATGTAAAAGAGTGAAATTAGAACACTTCCTAACACCATACACAAAAATAAACTCAAAATGTATTAAAGACCTAAATGTAAGGCCAGACAATATAAAACTCTTAGAAGAAAACATAGGCAGGACACTCTTTGTTATAAATTGCGGTAAGATATTTTTCTGATCCACCTTCTAGAGTAATGAAAACACAAACAAAAATAAACAAATGGGACCTAATTAAACTTAGAAGCTTTTGCACAGCAAAGGAAACCATAAACAAGACAAAAAGAAAACCCTCGGAAGGGGAGAAAATATTTGCAAACAAAGCAATGGACAGCGGATTAATCTCCAAAATATACAAACAGCTCATGCAGCTCAATATTTAAAAAAACCAAACAACCCAATCAAAAAATGGGTGGAAGACCTAAATAGACGTTTCTCCAAAGACATACAGATGGCCAACGAACACATGAAAAGTTACTCCACATCACTAATTATTAGATAAATGCAAGTCAAAACCACAATGAGGGGAATTTCCCTGGTGGCACAGTGGTTAAGAAACCGCCTGCTAATGCAGTGAACTCAGGTTCAAGCCCTGGTCCAGGAACATCCCACATGTCACTGAGCAACTAACCCATGCCCCACAACTATTGAGCCTGCACTCTAGAGCCCATGAACCACAGCTACTGACCTTGTGTACCACAACTACTTTAGCCTGTACACCTAGAGCCCATGCTCTACAACAAGAGAATCCCCACAATGAGAAGCCTGGCACCGCAACAAAGAGTAGCCCCTGCTCACCTCATCTAGAGAAACCCCACCCACAGAACTGAAGATCCAACACAGTCAAACTTAAATAAACAAATAAATAAATTTATTTAAAAACACTATGAGGTATCAACTCTCACCAGTCATAATGGCCATGATCAAAAATTCTACAAACAATAAATGCTGGAGGGGATGTGGAGAAAAGGGAACCCTCTTGCACTATTGGTGGGAATGTAAATTGATACAGCCACTGTGGAGAACAGTATAGAGGTTCCATAAGTTACTAAAAATAGAGCTACCATATGACCCAGATATTTACACAGCAATCCCACTACTGGGCTTATACCCTTAGAAAACCATAATTCAAAAAGACACATGTACCACAATGTTCATTGCAGCACTATTTACAACAGCCAGGACATGGAAACAACATAAATGTCCATTGACAGATGAGTGGATAAAGAAGATGTGGTACATATATACAATGAAATACTACTCAACCATAAAAAAAATCAAAATTGAGTCATTTGTAATGATGTGGATGAACCTAGAGTCTGTCACACAGAGTGAAGTCAGAAGGAGAAAAACAATATCATATATTAATGCATATATATGGAATCTAGAAAAATGGTACTGATTAACCTATTTGCAGAGTGGGAAAAGAGACTCAGATGTAGAGAACAGACTTGTGGACACAGTGGGGGAAGGAGAGGGTGGGACGAATTGAGAGATTAGCATTAACATAAATACACTACTATGTGTAAAATTGATACCTAGTGGGAAGATTCTGTAAAGCATAGGGAGCTCAGCTTAATGCTCTGTGATGACATAGGGGGTGGGACGTTTAGTGGTGGGAGGGAGACTCAGGTTGGAGGGGATATATGTATACATATAGCTGATTCATTTTGTTGTACAGCAGAAACTAACACATTGTAAAGCAATTATACTCCAATTAAAAATGAATAATAAAATATGATAGACAATTTAGACTATGTTACTGAACTCACCAATTCACAATTATTCTCCACCATTGCTTAATTTCTGAAAAATATCACAACAAATGTGTGGACTTGGAATTAGTTCTACTCTGGAGTTAACCATAGTTCTGGTACCACTAGTCAATGTAATATCAAAAGTTAGTTCTGGTACCATTAGTCAATGTAACATCAAAAGTTGAAGCCGATTGCTCTCATCTTACTTCAGATGAAATATCATTGTTTTAGCACACATTGTTCTGCTATTTTGGGTACAAATTTTTAGTGCTATTAGAAAAATTTGTGTTCTTAAGGCTATTTTTTTCTGACAAAATTAATACAAGTGTTATCCCCACATTCTGCTGCTATTTCCCATACCTGAAAGCTGGCTATAAGGCATGATCATTGTTCTTTTGAATCGTGCTAAAACATGTAATAGTGTCCATGATTTTCATAAATCCAACTCCCAGGGAAGTAGTCTGGCCTCACCTGACCTCTTTTCTCTTTTACTTTTACTCCTTAATTCAAATGATCTGCCAATATCTTTCAGTACAATCTTAATCAGAAGTGTTCCTAATGTCACTACTACACTGTTAAATAAAGCCAGTAGATCTATTCAGAGACATTACCAAAATGATGTTTCAACAATTTTGATTCACCCTCTTAAATCATTACAGATCAAAATTTGCCTCAATCTTCTCCAGACCTGGTATCCAGATGGTATACATACACCTTGGGATCATTCCCAAGATGAAAATCATTTCAACTCTTGGTAAATAAGGAATCATTTGCTTAAATATCTGGTGTAGCAGACAGTCTTTGCCTGATTGGCTTTTCACTGTACCTTAATTAATCATGTCCACCCACCCCTCCCCTCCTCGATTTGAAATACATATACCATCCCCTCTTCCCTTTCTCCTTTCTTCAGTATGGAAAGAAATTAAAGTATCATCAGTTTTCCCTTTCACCCATATCCCACCTGCATATGTACCATTTAAAATTGTGTTCTTTTTCTCCAATCTCTTCCCTGCAGCAATGTACTCCAACTCTAGCTTCTTCTGTCTCCTATTTAAGTACAAACATAGCACAATGCCAAGATTATTCCTGGAGGAAGGAGACTACTCCCATCCTCTCCATTCTCCCCATTCTCATTCCCAATCTCTCTCTCTCTCTCTCTCACACTTCCTCTTTTTTTTTTTTTTTTTTTTTTTTTTTTTGCGGTACACGGACCTCTCACTGTTGTGGCCTCTCCCGTTGTGGAACACAGGCTCCGGACGCGCAGGCTCAGCAGCCATGGCTCACGGGCCCAGCCGCTCCACGGCATGTGGGATCTTCTCGGACAGAGGCACGAACCCATGTCCCCTGTATCGGCAGGCAGACTCAACCACTGTGCCACCAGGGGAGCCCTCTTTATCTCTAACAGATCCAACGCTTGAATTTGAGTCTACAAATAGTCATCTATTTTATCCAGGGTCTCAATCCATTTGAGATTCTCTTTTATTTTTTCTAGGAATTTTCTTTATATTTCCACTCAACTTTTAGTTATTTTTTTTTTCTTATTAGTCATCCATTTTATACACATCACTGTATACATGTTAATCCCAATCTCCCAATTCATCACACCACAAACCCCAGCCCCCGCCACTTTCCCCCCTTGGTGTCCATACGTTTTTTCTCTACTTCTGTGTCTCAATTTCTGCTCTGAAAACAGGTTCATCTGTACCATTTTCTAGGTTCCACTTATATGCGTTAATATATGATATTTGTTTTTCTCTTTGACTTACTTCACTCTGTATGACAGTCTCTAGATGCATCCACGTCTCTACAAATAACCAAATTTCTTTCCTTTTTAGGGCTAATATTCCATTATATATATATGTACCATATCTTCTTTAACCATTCATCTGTCGATGGGCATTTAGGTTACTTCCATGACCCGGCTATTTTAAATAGTGCTGCAATGAATATTGGGGTGCATGTGTCTTTTTGAATTATGGTTTTCTCTGGGTATATGCCCAGTAGTGGGATTGCTGGGTCATATGGTAATTCTATTTTTAGTTATTTAAGGAACATCCATACTATTCTCCATAGTGGCTGTATCAATTTACATTCCCACCAACAGTGCAAAATGGTTCCCTTTCCTCCACACCCTATCCAGCATTTCTCTGTAGAATTTCTGATGATGCTCATTCTAACTGTTGTGAGGTGATACCTCATTGTACTTTTGATATGCATTTCTCTAATAATTAATGATGTTGAGCAGCTTATCATATACTTCTTTGCCATCTGTATATCTTCTTTGGAGAAATGTCCATTTAGGTCTTCTGCCCATTTTTGGATTGGGTTGTTTGTTTTTTTTTAATATTGAGCTGCATGAGCTGTTTATATATTTTGGAGATTAATCCTTTGTCTGATGATACATTTGCAAATATTTTCTCCCACTCTGAGAGTTGTCTTTTTGTCTTGTTTATGGTTTCCTTTGCTGTGCAAAAGCTTTGAAGTTTCATTAGGTCTCATTTGTTTATTTTTGTTTTTATTTCCATTACTCTAGGAGGTGGATCAAAAAAGATCTTGCTGTGATTTATGTCAAAGAGTGTTCTTCCCATGTTTTCCTCTAAGAATTTTATAGTGTCCAGTCTTACATTTAGGTCTTTAATCCATTTTGAGTTTATTTTTGTGTATGGTGTTAGGGAGTGTTCTAATTGCATTCTTTACATGTAGCTGTCCAATTATCCAGCACCACTTATTGAAGAGAATTTCTTTTCTCCATTGTATATCATTGCCTCCTTTGTCATAGATTAGTTGATCATAGGTGCGTGGGTTTATCTCTGGGCTTTCTATCCTGTTCCATTGAACTATATTTCTGTTTTTGTGCCAGTACCATATTGTATTCATTACTGTAGCTTTGTATTATAGTCTGAAGTCAGGGAGCCTGATTCCTCCATCTCCGTTTTTCTTTCTCAAAATTGCTTTGGTTATTTGGGGTCTTTTGTGTCTCCATACAAATTTTAAGAATTTTTGTTCTAGTTCTGTAAAAAATGCCGTTTGTAATTTGGTAGGTATTCTAATAAATCTGTAGATTGCTTTGGGTAGTATAGTCATTTTCACAATGTTGATTCTTCCAATACAAGAACATGGTATACCTCTCTATCTGTTGGCATCATCTTTAATTTCTTTCAACAGTGTCTTATAGTTTTCTGCAAACAGGTCTTGTGTCTCCCTAGGTAGGTTTATTCCTAGATATTTTATTCTTTTTGTTGCAATGGTAAATGGGAGTGTTTCCTTAATTTCTCTTTCAGACTTTTCATCATTAGTGTATAGGAATGCAAGAGGTTTCTGTGCATTAATTTTGTATCTTGCAACTTTACCAAATTCATTGATTTGGTAATTTTCTGGTGGCATCTTTAGGATTCTCTGTGTATAGTATCATGACATCCGCAAATAGTGACAGTTTTACTTCTTCTTTTCCAATTTGTATTCCTTTGTTTCTTTTTCTTCTCTGATTGACGTGGCTAGGACTTCCAAAGTATGTTGAATAATACTGGAGGGAGTGGACATCCTTGTCTTGTTCCTGATCTTAGAGCAAATGCCTTCAGTTTTTCACCATTGAGAATGATGTTTGCTGTGGGTTTGTCATATATGGCCTTTATTATGTTGACGTAGGTTCCCTCTATGCCCACTTTCTGGAGAGTTTTTATCATAACTTGGTGTTGAATTTTGTCAAAATCTTTTTCTGCATCTATTGAAATGATCATATGGTTTTTCTTCTTCAATTTGTTAATATGGTGTATCACATTGATTGATTTACATATATTGAAGACTGCTTGCAGCCCTGGGTTAAATCCCACTTCATCATGGTGTATGATGCTTTTAATGTATTGTTGGATTCTGTTTGCTAGTATTTTGTTGAGGATTTTTGCATCTATATTCATCAGTGATATTGGTCTGTAATTTTCTTTTTTTGTAGTATTTTTGTTTGCTTTGGGTATCAAGGTGATTGTGGCCTCATAGCATGAGTTTGGGAGTTTTCCTTCCTCTGCAAATTTTTGGAAGAGTTTGAGAAGGATGGGTGTTAGCTCTTCTCTAAATGTTTGATAGAATTCACCTGTGAAGCCATCTGGTCCTGGACTTTTGTTTGTTGGAAGAATTTAAATCACAGTTTCAATTTCATTACTTGTGATTGGTCTGTTAATATTTGCTCTTTCTTCCTGGTTCAGTCTTGGAAGCTTATACCTTTCTAAGAACTTGTCCATTTCTTCCAGGTTGTACATTTTATTTGCATAGATTTGCTTGTAGTAATCTCTTAGGATGCTTTGTATTTCTGTGGTGTCTGTTGAAACTTGTCCTTTTCATTTCTAATTTTATTGATTTTAGTCCTCTCCCTTTTTTCTTGTTGAGTCGGGTTAATTGTTTATCAATTTTGTTTATCTTATCAAAGAACAAGCTTTTAGTTTTATTGAGCTTTGCTATTGTTTTCTTTGTTTCTATTTCATTTATTTCTGCTCTTATCTTTATGATTTCTTTCCTTCTGCTAACTTTTTTTTTGTTCTACTTTATCTAGTTCCTTTAGGTGTAAAGTTAGATTGTTTATTTGAGATTTTCATTTTTTCTTGAGGTAGGCTTGTATAGCTGTGAACTTCCCTCTTAGAACTGCTTTTGCTGCATCCCATAGGTTTTGGATCGTCGTGTTTTCATTGTCATTTTCCTCTAGGTATTTTCTGATTTCCTCTTTGATTTCTTCAGTAATTTCCTGGTTATCTAGTAGCGTATTGTTTAGCCTTCATGTGTTTGTGTTTTTAATGTTTTTTTCCTGTGTAATTGATTTCTAATCTCATAGTGTTGTGGTTAGAAAAGATGCTTGATATGATTTCAATTTTCTTAAATTTACTGAGGCTTGATTTGTGACCCAAGATGTGATCTATCCTGGAGAATGTTCTGTGCACACTTGAGAAGAAAGTGTAATCTGCTGTTTTTGGATGGAATATCCTATAATTATCAGTTAAATCTATCTGGTGTATTGTGTCATTTAAAGTTTGTGTATCCTTCTTAATTTTCTGTTTGGATGATCTGTCCATTGGTGTACGTGAGCTGTTAAAATCTCCCGCTATTATTGTGTTACACTTGATTTCCACTTCTACAGCTGTTAGCAGTTGCCTTATGTATTGAGGTGCTCCTATGTTGGGTGCGTATATATTTATAATTGTTATATATTCTTCTTGGATTGATCCCTTGATCATTATGTAGTGTCCTTCCTTGTCTCTTGTGACATTCTTTCTTTTAAAGTCTATTTTATCTGATATGAGTACTGCTACTCCATCTTTCTTTTGATTTCCAATTGCATGGAATATCTTTTTCCATCCTTTCACTTTCAGTCTGTATGTGTCCCTAGGTCTGAAGTGGGTCACTTGTAGACAGCATATAGATTAGTCTTGTTTTTGTATCCATTCAGCAAGCCTGTGTCTTTTGCTTGGAGCATTTAATCCATTCACGTTTAAGGTAATTATCGATATGTATGTTCCTATTACCATTTTCTTAATTGTTTTGGGTTTGTTTTAGTTGGTCCTTTTCTTCTCTTGTGTTTCCCACTTAGAGAAGTTCCTTTAGCATTTGTTGTAGAGCTGGTTTCGTGGTGCTGAATTCTCTTAGCTATTGCTTGTCTGTAAAGCTTTTGATTTCTCCATCGAATCTGAATGAGATCCTTGCTGGGTAGAGTAATCTTGGTTGTAGTTTTTTCCCTTTCATCACTTCAAGTATATCATGCCACTCCCTTCTGGCTTGTAGAGTTTCTGTTGATAAATCAGCTGTTAACCTTATGGAAGTTCCCTTGTATGTTATTTTTCCCTTGCTGCTTTCAATAAGTTTTCTTTGTCTTTAATTTTTGCCAATTTGATTACTATGTGTTTCAGTGTGTTTTTCTTTGGATTTACCCTGTATGGGACTCTCTGCACTTCCTGGACTTGGATGGCTATTTCTTTTCCCATGTTAGGGAAGTTTTCAACTATAATCTCTTCAAATATTTTCTCGGGTCCTTTCTCTCTCTCTTCTCCTTCTGGGACCCCTATAATGCGAATGTTGTTGCATTTAATGTTGTCCCAGAGGTCTCTTAGGCAGTCTTCATTTCTTTTCATTCTTTTTTCTTTATTCTGTTCCACAGCAGTGATTTCCACCATTCTGTCTTCCAGGTCACTTATCCGTTCTTCTGCCTCAGATATTCTGCTATTGATTCCTTCTAGTGTAGTTTTCATTTCAGTTATTGTATTGTTCATTTCTGTTTGTTTGTTCTTTAATTTTTCTAGATCTTTGTTAAAAATTTCTTGCATCTTCTCGATCTTTTCCTCCATTCTTTTTCCGATGCCCTGGATCATCTTCATATCATTATTCTGAATTATTTTTCTGGAAAATTGCCTATCTCCATTTCATTTAGTTGTTTTTCTGGGGTTTTATCTGTTCTTTCATCTGGTACATAGCCCTCTGCCTTTTCACCTTGTCTATCTTTCTGTGAGTGTGGTTTTTGTTCCACAGGCTGCAGGATTGTAGTTCTTCTTGCTTCTGCTCTCTGCCCTCTGGTGGATGCGGCTATCTAAGAGGCTTGTGTAAGTTTCATGATGGGAGGGACTGGTGGTGGGTAGAGCTGGCTGTTGCTCTGGTGGGCAGAGCTCAGTAAAACTTTAATGCACTTTGCTGATGGGTCCGGCTGCATTCCGTCTCTCTTGGTTGTTTGGCCTGAGGCGATCCAACACTGGAGCCTACCCAGGCTCTTTGGTGGGGCTAATGGTGGACTCTAGTAGGGCTCACACCAAGGAGTATTTCCCAGAACTTCTGCTGCCTGTGTCCTTGTTCCTTCATGAGCCACAGCTGCCCCCTGCCTCTGCAGGAGACCCTCCAACACTAGTAGGTAGTTCTGGTTCAGTGTCCTATGGGGTTACTGTTCCTTCCCCTGTGTCCCAGTGCACACACTACATTTTTGTGTCCCGTCCAAGAGTGGAGTCTCTGATTCCCCCAGTCCTGCCAAAGGCCTGCAATCAAATCCTGCTAGCCTTCAAAGTCTGATTCTCTAGGAATTCCTCCTCCCATTGCTGGACCCCCAGGTTGGGAAGACTGATGGTTGGCTCAGGTCCTTCACTCCAGTGTGTGGACTTCTGTGGTATAAGTGATCTCCAGTTTCTGAGTCACCCACCCATTAGTTATGGGATTTGATTTTATTGTGATAGTGTCCCACCTACCATCTCATTATGGCTTCTTTGCATATGCAGTATCTTTTTTGGTGAGTTCCAGTGTCTTCCTGTTGGTGATTGTTCAACAGTTAGTTGTGATTCCAGTGTTCTCAGAAGAGGGAGTGACAGCATGTCCTTCTAGTCTGCCAACTTGAACCAATCTCTAGACTCTCTTTTCTCCTCTAACAAACACACTACAAGTATTAGAAATACGCACCACCATCTCAACAACATCCATTAACTAAGAATTTCATCATCTTCCCTAGGTATTTGCCTGAGAATACTTACCATAATCAAGCTTCTATTACATATAAACAAACTGAGATACAGCTCAAAGTGACAATTATGATATGTGCAAAATTTATATCTATGATCTATTCTTTTGGAAGTCTTCCTTACCATTTACTTTTTTAAACAAATGTTTTTGGGGGAATAATTTTAGATTTACAGAAATGTGGCAAAGATATTACAGAGGATTCCCATTTATTCTTCACCCAGTTTCTCCTGTTGTTGGCATCATATATAATGATGCTCCTTTTGTCACAACTAAGGAAATAACTTTGGTACGTTACCACTAACCAAATTTGAGACTTTATTCAGATTTCAGTTGTTTTTCCTTAAAGTCCTTTTTCCATTTGAGGATCCCATATGACATTTAATAATCATGTCTCTTTAGTTTTCATTGGTCAGTGACAGTTTCTCCATCTTTGCTTGCATTTCTTTATTACCTTGACAATTTTGAGGAGTACTTGTCTGTTGTTTTGTAGTATGTCCATCTGTTTGTGTTTTTCTAATATTTTTCTCATGGTAAGACTGAGGTTATGTGTTTGGGGGGAAGATTACAGAGGAGAAGTCCCATTGTCATCCCATCACATAAAGGATACATATTATCACCATGTCTTATCACTGATTATGTTAGTCTTTTTTTTTAACATCTTTACTGGAGTGTAATTGCTTTACAATGGTGTGTTAGTTTCTGCTTTATAACAAAGTGAACCAGCTATACATATACATATATCCCCACATCTCCTCCCTCTTGCGCCTCCCTCCCATCTTCCCTATCCAAACCCTCTAGATGGTCACAAAGCATGGAGCTGATCTCCCTGTGCTATGCAACTTCTTCCCACTAGCTATCTGTTTTACATTTGGTAGTATATATATGTCTATGCCACTCTCTCACTTTTTCCCAGCTTACCCTTACCCTCACCATGTCCTCAAGTCCATTCTCTGCATCTGCACCTTTATTCCTGTCCTGCCCATAGGTTCTTCCAAATTTTTTTTTTTAGATTCCATATATATGTGTTAGCATATGGTATTTGTTTTTCTCTTTCTGACTTACTTCACTCTGTATGACAGACTCTAAGTCCATCCACCTCACTACAAATAACTCAATTTCGTTTCTTTTTATGGCTGAGTAATATTCCATTGTATATATGTGCCACATCTTCTTTATCCATTCATCTGTCAGTGGACACTTAAGTTGCTTCCATGTCCTGGCTATTATAAATAGAGCTGCAATGAACACTGTGGTACATGACTGCTTTTGAATTATGATTTTCTCAGGGTATGTGCCCAATAATGGGATTTCTGGGTGATATGGTAGTTCTATTTTTAGTTTTTTAAGGAACCTCCATACTGTTCTCCATAGTGGCTGTATCAACTTACATTCCCACCATAGCGCAAGAGAGTTCCCTTTTCTCCATACCGTCTCCAGCATTTATTGTTTATAAATTGTTTGATGATGGCCATTCTGACTGGTGTGAGATGATACCTCATGGTGGTTTTGATTTGCATTTCTCTAATGATTAGTGATGTTGAGCATGATGATGTTAATCTTGATCACCTGACTTAGGTAGTGTGTGTCAGATTTCTCTGTATAAAATTACTCCCCTCAGCCATTTTCTATACACTATTCTTTGGAAGTGAGTCACTAAGTCAAGCCTGCATTCAGAGTGGGAGAATTAAGCTCCACCTTCTGGAAGTCAAGTTATCTACGTAAATTATTCATGAGAGATTTGTCTGTTCTCATTTATTTATTTATTTAATAATTTATTTAATCAGTTTGGACTCATGTATATTTATTTTATACTTAGCATTATAATCCAATATTATGTTGTTTAATTCTTTGAACAAATTATTTCAGCTTTGGCCATTAAGAGATCTTTCAAGTTTGTGCCTGTGCATTTTGGTTTTTTGAGCACTTCCTTTATTTATGGCACTATAAGGTGTACCAGGCTCATCTTACATATCTTATGCCCTCCCCCATAGGATTAGCTATTTCTTCAAAGAGCGCTGTCTACTTTTACTAGAGAATAGTATTGAAAACCAAGATCCTGCCTACCATTACTTTGCCTCTTTCTTCAGATAACCCCTATCCTACTAGGCTTATCCAACTCCTCATAAACCCAGTACTTTCATTTTGCTTCAACATTAGCCTCATCTCTCTCAACTCGGTTCAAAAAAATGTACCATTTCCACTCTTAGCTTTAATATTCTCATAATTAATTGGAACACTGCTTTGCCTAAAAGGAGTAATGAAAGGCCTTGAAAGGAAAGCAAGAAAGACTAGAAATAAAAAGCAACATGCTCTTGGTTTAAAGCACAATTTATAACCAAAGAAAAGGATCTGAAGTAAATTAAACAAAAATCCTTTATGGAAGAATTTTGATTACTTCATAACACATCACCTCTCACAAGGTATATGCAACAGAAACAAGTTAAGCCTGAGGACTCAAATAACACAGACTCATATGAGCCAAAGTATTCAAATGATATAGATATGAAAACTGATAACAGAAAATTTTTAGAGAAATATTTTCAAAAGAGAAAAATTTTCAAAAGAGAAATATTTTCAAAATATCCTTGTCAAACCTTTTTTTACCTCCTAAAAATATGGATATTTTTAAAGACCATATGGTCAGTAATTTGTTAGTTAAAATAAGGCATAACTGAGGTGTCACTGTCACAGATACTGAGCATGAATTAATGGTTATCCTGAACTCCTTCAAGAGGTGGTGTCTAATAAACAAGACTATAAAATTATGATCACTATAGATTTAATAGAAGAGAATCAAAAACTCATCAGAATACTTCCTTAAAAATAACTTTCTTAAGAAAGACTATTTGACTGTGAATGTTATATCCCTTTATGGAAAATTCAAGCTTTCTCTGTGCAATTCAACATCCTAGGTTTTGAAACAAAGGAAGAACTTTTAGGGGAAGAAATGTTCTCTTCTTTGAAAATATTTTTCTTAGACAATTGCTGTATGGGTGTTAACAAATATTTACTAACTTCCACATTGTATAAAAGCCAAAATGAGTTTTTATTTGTGCCAAGTATCTTGATAAATCCCATGAATTTAACTTTACTTGTTTTAACCATAAAAAGGAAAAATGAAAAGGAAGACAGATATGTTCTTAGCTCAGCTCCAGATTGGCACAATCAGTACTTTTTGGTTAAAGAAGCCATGAAGGCACAGTTTAAAGTTATTTAACAACAAAATAGAATTTTTTCCCTTTAGTCTTCCTGTAGATGAAGCAAACTTGAACCAAAATGTGTTTTTGTTTGAAACCTTGTGTTTCAGGCTAAGAAATGAAGCTGACAATGTATCCCCCTGCTAGGAACCAGAGAAGAAATTAGACACTTTTTTTTTTTTTTTTTTTTGCAGTACGCGGGCCTCTCACTGTTGTGGCCTCTCCCATTATGGAGCACAGGCTCCAGACGCGCAGGCTCAGCAGCCACGGCTCACGGGCCAAGCCACTCCGTGGCATGTGGGATCCTCCTGGACCAGTGCACGAACCCATGTCCCCTGCATCGGCAGGCAGTCTCTCAACCACTGCACCGCCAGGGAAGCCCGAGAAATTAGACACTTTTAGAAAGATAAATGGAAAGGAACTTTTAAAAACTCTTATCTGTCTTTGTTATATCCTTTCCTTGAACTAAATAAAGTTAGATTTAACATGGGTTCCTCATTTCTTCTTTGAAACTACGTGATGAATAAGAGATACATAAAACACAGCATGTGTTTCAAATGGCATGCTGTAAACTAATTCAAGCCAAAAAGATTGAGACAAAAGAATAATCATACTTTCATTGAAGCCTTCTCTCTGGAAGACTGACCAAAATTATGAATAGTGTATTCTTTGCAGGGGGGAATCACTTTCATGCTTTGGTACTAATAGTGACTAACTAAAATTGCATAGGAGGATATAACATGAAGAAAACAGCCATGTAGGAGAAGGAAGAAGAATTGAACTTAGTGAGGCAGGAAAGCAAGCAAAGAGGGAAAAACAAACTGAGTCTCAGAAACAATATTTTCTGCCACAGGATGAAGAATGGACCCAAAGAAATGATGACTTCATGAATCGGGGAAATGACAGTGAGAGGCAATCCCATTTGCAACTGGGTACATACTGACAGATAAACTGGAAAGAGGATCCAAGAGATAACAATATGGTTTATCCTTAATTTTGGTAGCTTGAAAATGAGGTGAACATCTTTGTTGAGGTTATAAAAAATGAAGAGAAAAACATCTGACAGCTTCAAGTATGAAATCTCTCTACATAACTGCTCATATTATACATGTCCAGATAAATACCCAATAATATGTTGCATATAATAAATTCTACCAGTATTGATATTCCAATTTTATACTTTTTTTTTAAATTTTTTGGTGTCTTTTAGAGTTCTTAATATAACACTTCCCTAGAAATAACACACACACTGTTCAGATATTATAAGGCCTTCTAATAGGAATAGAAAAGCTATCAGTTAAATAAGACACTATACTAAGGAAATGTCAGACTGGGCAATGTTTATTCATTTCAGGAACACCTACATACATGCTTGCGTTTTCTTCTATTGCTTTTCTCAATCTCCTCCCTTACACATACCACAAGTGTCTGGAAATTCATTTTCTTCCACCTTGAATCCAAAGGTACTTTCTCTAAATGCTGATTTTGAATAGACAACTAATACATATTATATCCAAATGCAAAGATGTATTCATTGGTAGACACATCACCCATCTGAAAATAACTTGAACGAATCCAAACTAACTCCTTATAATTCTGTAGAATTACTTGTCTATATGAGGTAAGGTTAAGTTTTTTAAAGTCTTTATTTTGACAAAAATTTTAAAAGTGTTTACTTTAAATTGGGGGACACGTGTATAATCAGAGCTTCTCAAATGCTCCATAATGTTTATAAACTTATCTATGTAATGATTATATGTAAACATGTACAGATATTACAGCCAATGTTCAATGATTGATTAATGGCTAATGTTAGTTAAAGAGACTGGATAATATGCAATGTAATATGAAACTCATAAAATAAATCTTTACCTTTGATGTAAAAATCAGTCCAGTTGGACCAATTATGAAAAGTATAACCATAAAAATACACCAGAGAAGTTTATTCTGTTGGTTCAGTTTCAGTTAATGTAAGAGAACCATTCAACTATTTTTATTAATAGAATCTAACCTTGACTGAATATTACCTATGATGTTTTCTGTATAAAATAGTGTATTTGTAATATATATCTACCTCACTTGCTACACACACACACACACACACATACAGAAAGTGGGGTGTTATAATAAAAAATATACTCAAAAGGAAAAATACTTATTTTTCACTTCCTAGTCCCTTGAGGTGTAAGATTAGGATGTTTATTTGAGATCTTTCTTTATTAATATAACTCTTTATTGCTATAAAATTCCCTCTTAGAAAGGCTTTTGATGACTCATACACATTGGTATGCTATGTTTCCATTTGCATTTGTCTGAAGATGCTGTTGATTTCCCTTTTGACTTTTTTTGAGCTGTTGGTTGTTCAGGAGAGTGTTATTTAATTTCCACACATTTGTGAATTTTCCAATTTTTCTCCTGTTATAGATTTCTAGTTTCATTCCATTGTGGTTGGCAAAGATATTTGATTTGATTTTAATCTTGTTTAGTGGCTAACATGTGATCTATCCTGGAGACTATTCCTTATGCACTTGAGACGAATGTGCATTCTGCTGTTATTGGGTAGAATGTTCTGTATATGTTTGTTATGTTTATTCGGTCTACAGTGTTGTTCAAATCTTTTGTTTCCTTATTACTCTTCTGTCTGGATGATTGATAAATGTGGTTTATTGAAGTCCCCAACTATTATTGCATTGTTATTTTTCCCTTCAGTTCTGTTAATAATTGCTTTATATATTTAGGTTTTATGACACTGGGTGCATATATTATATATTTATGTGTTATATCCTCTTGACAAATTGACCTCTTTACCATTGTATATGACCTTCTTTGTCTGTTGTGATGACTTTTGATGCAATGCCTATTTTGTCTGATATAAGTATAGCTACCCCTGTTCTATTCTGATTATTATTGCATGGACTGTCTTTTGTTACTATTCATTTTCAGCTTGTGTGCATCCTTAATGCTAATGTGAGTCTCTTGTAGACATCACTTAGTTGGCTCTTGTATTTTATCCATCCAGCCACTCTGTCTTTTGATTGGAGAATTTAACCCATTTACACTTAAAGTAATTACTGATAGGTAAGGATTTTACCATTGCCATTTTGGCAATTGCTTTCTGGCTGTTTTATAGTTCCTTTTTCTTTTCTTCCTCTCTTGCTGTCTTAATATCTGATTTAATGATTTTTTTATCAATGGGCTTTGATTTCTTCCTCTTTTAGCTTTTCTACTACAGGTTTCTTTCTTTGCAATTACCATGAAGCTTACATAAAACTTCTTATAGTTATAACTCTTACTTGTAAAATGGGAGTCTGGACTAGTTGATTTGACTAATATTTTTAATATTTCTGTTTTTTTCCTAATGCATATGTGATTATTAATAGTTAATTTTCAGTTCATTAGATGAGTTGTTGAATAGAGGACTCCAGTTAACAAACCAATACAGGAAGTTTTGGGATGGTGAGGGAAAAGTTACCTAAGTCTCAGAGGTACCTTAATGCAACATACCTAAAATGGAACTCACTATCTTCTCCCTGCCCATGATTACCTCTTTCCAGTTTATTCCTCCACATAATTTTTGGAGTATCTTTGTACAAAGAAAAAATAATCATGTCACTCCCCTTGAATGTTTAAATGTAAATGGTTCACCATATCTGTCAGGACAAATTCCAAACAAGTTAGCATAGACTATGAAGTCTTACATTTTCAAGTTCCTAACTACCTCTCCAGCCAGAACATAACTTCCATCATTTTCTTACAGCCTCTATCAAAATCCTTTTTGATTAACCTTATAAACATACTCCTCTCTCTCTTTCTCACTCTCATTCTCACTCTCTGCCTCTTCCATGCTTTTGTGTAACTTGTAGCAGATCTAAAGTGAATTAAGCCTAATTAAGACAGAATCCTATAAGGGAAGCTGCTTATCTGATTTTGTCCAATCCAAGCAACCAAGTCCTCAATAAGTAGGGTCTACCCAGTGTAGGCATATTGATTTGAAAGTATCTATAAAGGTATTTCAACATAGAACTTTAACATTTTTAATATGTTTGGGTAATAAAAATACTTACTGAAAATATTAATTCACTATCTATAATAAAAAATAAAAACAATTTACTCTGATTGGACAAATACCAATATCCATAAAGGGTTTGGACATCACCTTCAGTTTTCCTCACCAAGGAAGAGTTAATAATCCTTATAATGGCTTAAAGTGGTTATTGGACTACTTTAGTCTAGTCTGGTTTCTATTTTGTGTGTGTGTCTAACATTAATCTCATCCCATGTAATTTGTTTTCTGTTATACCTCCTTCTTGCTGCAATTTCTAATTACAAAATCAGAAATTTCTTGTCATTTCCTTAAGGTCTATGAATACTAAATATTTATCCATTAATTTCACCCAAAGTCTTTGACTCCTTCCAGTATGACCTGCAACTTTGCAGTTGATTTCAGCAACTCTCTGGCTCTTTGATCTAAAGGCTGTGTGTCTGCCTTCTCATGAGCATCTAGAGTCTGTCTGACATGTTGACATCTCACATATATGGTGACAGGAAGGACATTCTAAACTTCCTTTGCAATCTGAATTGAGCCTTGAAGAATAGGTAATACTAAAAGGGATGAGGAAGATGAAAAAGGACATTCTAAGAAGGGGAAGTAGTAAAAGAATTCACGGAGGCAGGGATGTCCCTGACAGATTAATACGGCAATAAGGAGGCAGATCTGAATGAATAGAGGGTGCATATTCAGGAAATGTGGCATGAAAGCTCCCCATGCCACGAAGATTCTATCCTTGCCTTTTTATCAAACTCTTATTAGCTGATACTTTTTGTTAGAATCATTTTCTCATCCAGCAAATTGAGTTAGGTATTTTCTAATGCACTGTCTTTACATCTTTTACTTCCCTAACAAATAATCTATCATATCTGATAACATTTTTTAACTATTCATTGCATGTATCAGAATCACCTAGAGCTGGGTCAACAAATGACTGTTCAAAGACCAAACCCAACCCTACTCCCTGTTTTATAAATAAAGTTTTATTGGAGCACAGCCACAGTCATCTTTTTGTATATTGTCTATGGCTACTTTAGTGCTCTAACAGCAGAGCTGAGTTGTTGCAACAGGGACCTGTGGTCCACCTGTGGCCTAAAATATGTACAATATGGCCTTTAACAGAAAAAGTTCACAGATCACTGAACTAGAGGGCTTGTTAAAACTCAGATAGCTGGACCTCACTCCTAGAGTTTTTGATTTAGTAAGATAAGAGTGGAGCCCAATGATATGCACTTCTAATAAGTTCCCAGGTGATACTGGTGTCTATGCTGTTGGTTTGGGACCATAGCCTGAGAACTGCTGCTCTAGACCAATGGATCTCATCCTTGGCTAAATATTAGAATCATCTGCAGAGCTCTTAAAAATTGATAGGTCAGCCCACCTAGATCAATTAAATCAGAATCGCTAGGGTGAAACTCAGATTTAAGTACATTTTTAACTCCCCAGGTGATTCCAATATGTGGCTTAGCCTGAGAACTCTTTTCCTGTAAGCTCTGGGAAGGTATGTTCTCTGCCTTAGAGTTAGGCAAGTGCCTGGCATGCTGTAAGTGCTAAAGTAAGTGATTCATAGATGAACTAACATTTTTTCAGTTAAATAAAATTAAGGATAGAACTGAAGATTGGATGGGGCAATCCACAATTCCATTGAATTGGGTAACTCAGTGCTTTGTAACTTCAAGAATCTCTAAACATCATGAATCAACTTCCTGTACTTTCATTCTCCTCAGGAATGAAGCCACATTTAAAGAGAAATATGACAGGCAGACCACCAGGCTGCCACACAGCTCAGCAGATTTAAGAAGAGGTGAGGAAGGACACAAATGACGCAGTCATTTTTAAGCAGCAAACTGGAATTTGGCCAGTTCCCCAAGATACTAATTCCAACAAAAGAGTACGTTTTTCATTCATGATGGGTATACCATTTCTCTCAAAGCCAAAAATGAGAAGACTATTGTGAATGTGGATCCTTTTACATGAAGAGAATAGCAGGGGATAGAAAGAGGAGGTCAGATGATAATAAAAAGCAACTGCTCATGGAGAAGGGGAGCATGAGTTCTCCTAATTGGTCTAACTGTTTACATGGTAAGAAGGAAAAAAAAGTTAATAATCTCTTTTAAATTGCTCTCAGAAGAAAAATACATCGGCTAAATTTTCCCCAGTATAGAAAAGCTAATAGCAAATGGGACATTCCCTTCAAAACTGAAGTTAGAAAGCACTTAGCTGATCTCCCTGTGCTATGTGGCTGCTTCCCACTAGCTATCTGTTTTACGTTTGGTAGTGTATATATGTCCATGCCACTCTCTCACTTTGTCACAGCTTACCCTTCCCCCTCCCCATATCCTCAAGTCCATTCTCTAGTAGGTCTGTGTCTTTATTCCTGTCTTACCCCTAGGTTCTTCATGACAATTTTTTTTCTTAAATTCCATATATATGTGTTAGCATGTGGTATTTGTCTTTCTTTTTGTGACCACCTAGAGGGGTGGGATAGGGAGGGTGGGAGGGAGGGAGATGCAAGAGGGAAGAGATATGGGAACATATGTATATGTATAACTGATTCACTTTGTTATAAAACAGAAACTAACATACCATTGTAAAGCAATTATACTCCAATAAAGATGTAAAATAAAAATGAAGTTAGAAAAATGACACCATTTCACTTCCCTTCTCGCAATTCACTATCTCTGTGCATTAAATGGCTCTGCCTTTGAAAACACTGTTGCAGTAACAAGTTCAGCTGAGCAGCCAGCAGAGTAAGAAGGCAGAGGGAAAGGGGTGGAGGGTAGAAGCCAAGACACATGCAGCCCATTCTCTGAAGTTTGTGAGAGAAGATGGGAGAAAGGCCAAGAAACTCAAAGGAAAATAATTAAATAAATATCAGACAAAGAGACACACAAGGTTGAAAATGAAAGAAATTGATCAGATGGGGAGGAAAAAGATATCAGTAAGTGAGACAGAATAGAGGAGTGTAAGACCAAGGTAAGAAAACAGGAAGGGAATAACAAAAGCAAAAGAATGCTGGAGAGAGAGAGAAAGAATATGATCGATAAATACACACACACACACACACACACACACACATATATATATACATATATACAGATAGGGATATTTATATAGATAAACATTTGTATCCTTTATTTTCCTCAGAGTAATAACAACAACAAAAAGCAGGCTTCTTTCAATGAGACAATGTCCCAAACCCCGAGAAATATTTGCCCCATGCTCTGAATCAGAGATTTAGGAGCCAGATAAATAAGCTAGCCAGCCCTGAGCCTCAAATCACTGATTGCTATAGATACCTCAGGTTTCAACACCTGAGTGAAATGATTCACTATTGAGATAATCCCCAAACCCAAAGTAAATGAGAGCATCCTTTCGTGTATCTTGCAACATTTTCTGATGAGTCTCTATAATCATATTATGTTAGACAATGGGGTAAATTTGGAGATGCTATGCCTGATCACCTTGCATGAAATACTGACTTGATATTTACAGTGAGTTTGCTTACTTAGGCTTAAAAACACACATCTAGGAACTCTATGTTGTGCTCTTATCTCAACATACTAAATTTCCACTGCAAAAAGAAATCTTCCAGAGGCTGAAATCACACTAGCTAGTGGCAAAATTTAGTAGTTAGGGTCTCATACAGGAACCAGAATGTGGCTTTACATGTAGCTATATGCTATTTTGTAAGAGAACTTATAAACATGTAACCAACATAGCAAGATAAAGTGGAAATAAAACCGTGATGAGGACAAAGGAAAATAATTGCAGGAAAAGTAAGATGAAATGAGGGGTGAAACAAAATGCATATTGTGAAGCAGGGTATACTTGCTGGAAGGAAACAATAAATTTGGCTCCTAATGAATTAGCAGCCAACATTAAAGGGAAACATGGCCATCTACACAATTTGCATTGTCCTTGAGATTATTTTAAGCTATTCAGAAAAATCACCACGTTTTATGTTATCAAGAGAAGAATTTATCTATTGATTCTCATAAGGAGGATGCTCTGAAATGTGGTAAACAGAAACCTACATAGCAACCTTACATGAAATACAACAGCCAGTTTCAAAGGTTAGTTTCTTATAAGATTCCTTATGCAAATTTTTCAAGTCTTTATACTTTCTGATGATTAGCAGGAATGAAACTATGGAGCAATTTTATTCTGCTGTTTTAAGTGAAGAGGTGTATGCTAAGACACTTACACAGGCACCCACCTTAATAGAAGAAGGCAACCCTAACTTTGTCAGGAAGCATGCCAAGAGGGTACAAAGGGCAAGTCAAATGTTCTGCTCCATAAAAGTTTTGGTGTTGCCCTAAGAGACAAATGGAAAACTAAAACTATAATAATTTTAGCTTGGAAAAAATTTAAGTATGTGTAACAAAATACCCACCTCAACTCTAAAACATATCTTATTATGGCACCTGCAGCACATATGTTTACCAAATCTCATTCCTAGGGCATGTGATCCTCTTTCTGGGGTATGCAAAAACCTCTTCCTAGCTGCCTAGAAGTTTGGCAGGACTATATGATTGGCACTCATCAATGAAATGTGATTGTGTCACTTATGTGTTGAAGGAGTAAAAAGTCCCAGGACAATTCCACACTCTCTTTCTTCTATTAGGATGCTAGGGAGAAGACCTTATATTGGGATCATGGAATCACAAAATCGCTAGACTGTTGAGCCACTGCATGAAAGAGAGCCACCCTTGAAAAATTACCCAGACCGCCAGCAGATTTCAACCAAGTGAAAAATAAACTTTTGTTGTGTTAACTTCCTGGGATTTGTTACTGCAGCATAAGCTTAGTCTATCATAACTAATACAGCATCCATATAAATTGTATTTCCCATATGAACTCCCAGATAAACTGGTTACAAAACATACTTCTAATTCACTGAAGAAGTTGACCTACTCTTTAGGATCCTTAACGATGTCAGTAAATGTTGGGTAAAACCTACCATAAAAAATCATGGTTTTGCTTTTGGAGTATTCTGTGAATTCCTTCTTTCTATCAGTAAATAGGACAGCATCCAGTAAAGCCACTGTATCAGTCAGGGTCCTGGCAAGAAATAGCATATAATCAAATGGGATAGTTGAGGATAACTTAATAAAGGAACTTGTTTAAAGTGTTAACAGGGTTAAAGTAAAATAATAGGGTAAAGAAAACCTACATGTTCTCATTAGTATTCCAGGCTAGCAAGAATGCAGATACATCACCACTGCTAGATTTAAAGGGGTAAAGGGGATAATATGGTTCCCAGAATTCAGATAGATCAGGAGCTTGAGCCTTTGGGAAAGAAATGAAACCACAACCAACTTATAGCCTGATCTCTCTTTTCTCCAGCCTTCTGATTTTATATAAATGAATCTCATTGGCTATATCCCATAAGAAACCAGAGCAGAAGTGAGACTGTTAGTACAGTCCACTGAGGCCTATTATCCAGTGTGCAAAGAGGGTGGAGATTGGAGGAGGGTGGATCTGCAGGGAAAAATGGAGTATATCCAGGATAGCTACTCAAAGCTATGCCATCTTCACATTGGATAATTTTTATCTTTCTGTTCTCTATAGGGGAAGAATAAGTGATATTAAACCATCTTGCACAGTCTTATTTTATCCCTACTGGATATTATCTTAATGATCATAATGCCATTCCTATCAAATTCCAAGATAGTACTAAGGTAAGGTTCTGTGCAAATACCAATATTTAAGAGTTTATATTGAGCTCATGCTTTTAACCCACAGCCTATTCCTTTGTGCAAAGTCAATTTTATGTAATACTTAATGTGATTCTACTAAAAGTGATAATTAGAAGAAAATTGCAGTGTGGAAAAAAACAGTTAGGAGTCTATCACAATATGTCAAACAAAATATTCTGAGGTCCTGAGGAAAGCTGAAGAGGAATTGGAAAAGAGAGACAAATAAGAGAAGCAATCTGAAGGTTGAATGTATAGACTTACAGGAATTGATTGTGGAGAATTAAGACATTTTTAAAAAATAAAGAAAATGAAATGCTTCTAATTTAGGAGAATGAGCCGAAAAAGCTGTGCTAGTTCTGGTCAGGCATTTTGTAGACAATTTGAATGGACCCAATGTTTGAAGACCCAGTTTATCCACAATGGTAAACTGAGACCAGCCAACTTCTAGAGCATCACTGCTATGAGGTTAGGAAATAAGACCAATCCCTCCTTCACTACTCCTCAATGTTTCCTTGACAGGAAATTTACCCTCGAACCAGAGATGTGTAAGATCTTCATCAAACCATATCTATACCTCTGCTTCTAACTTAGATTCATGTCATATCTGCTGCCAAGTTCTATAGCAGAAAATAATAATTCAGGGTGCATTCTCTAACAGAGTCTTAGCTGCTTTCTGCTGCAATTACAAATCATTTGACATGACATTATTGTTGCAAAGCATTTGGCAAACATTATTTAAATCTCATAATGCTCTTGTAGGTAGCCTTCTAGTAAAAAAGAAACATTCATAGAGGCCTGGCCCCAGGCAAAACTAAGAATTGGACAAAAATTATGTCCCTTCTCTGCCAGGCACTGAGCGCCTACAAACAACTCCCACACAGAGCATGTTTTCCTACCACAGAGGCCCTTCCTGGACCTAGAAGGTGACCATCCTATGCTCTCAAATTCCTTTTTCTGACATCTAAAAGTCTAACTCCTGAGGGTGGTAGTGTAGTATTCATTTGTATTCATTTACAAAAATAAACAAACTCTAACTTGTTACCAAAGAATATAATAACTTAAGCCTAAAGTGTTACAGTAAATGGCAGAGGATTTCATGCACTGTGATAGAACAGTGGACAAGATCTTTTTTTTGGTAAAGAAGTTTGTTTTGTTTTATTTTTCCCCAAGTCCACACTATCAAAGATTAGTTTGGGGTACACGTGCTTCAAATATATAGCATTATTATAACAGTCAAGAATACAAATGCAAGGCTCTGAACAATATGGATAATGCCATCCAGACTGAGTACTTTGGTCAAAACTTCCTAACTGGAAAAGAAATGGAGAACTGACCTATGTGTGCCAATCCACTGTGGCCATCCTGAATGATTCATCCTTTGAACAAGAAGGGACAAGCTAATGTCTTATTGTCTCACACACCCTTAACCTGCTCCTCTTATAATATGCATCACTTGACAACACTACCATTCATATAGACCCCTAAACCAGAAACCTGGGGCTTGTTCTAGGCACTTCTTTCTTTCTCATACTTCATATACAAAAGAGTCACCAATCAAGTCTTGTTAAATCTATCTACAAAATTTAGAATGAAAATTTTCAACTCTCCTTTGTTTTCCTTGTATTCTCTTAGTTCATGATATTGTCACCTATCCTCTGAAGCACTGAAATAGTCTCTAGTCTTTGCCTCTTCCAGTTGTTCCTCTGTTGCCAGAGTAGGTTTTTAAATATGAATCTGCTAGTTACTAATAATTTTATAATAATTCAGACTTCAATTTCCTTATGAAGTTTACCCCAATTCTTCAGGCAAAGTTAACCTTCTCCTTTCTCTGTGTCCATCTGTCTATTGTAGCCATTAATATATCACGCTGTTATGCATCTAATTCCATATATATTTCTCCATTAAACTTGAAGTGTAGGGATCATGTCTTCTTCATCTCTTTACATCCGTAGTTGTAACAAGACAGAGAATTTGTTTGCTACACATTTGCTGAAACATTTATTATTTATAATCATTCCTTAAGGTTAAGGCCTGGAAGGTCTCAGCTGAAAATGAAACATTACTTTTGAAGACAAATTACCCATTCGGCTATTAATTGTTTAAAACATCTCAGTAGCCCCATCACAGAACAAGATTCCAAAATGTTGGATCCAAGGGCATGTAGGTAATGAAAAGTAATCTGGAAACATCTAGAGCATTGAACTGATGTGTGCTAAAGAAGGTCAGCACACATAGCTTTCAGGGAACCAGAAGCCTTTTCAAGACCAGGTACACAAGAACTTGCGAAAATATGGAAATAGTGCAGAAAATCGTCAAAGGGGAACTCAAGTCAAACTGCACCAACTTCCCTATTGTGCTCAGGGCTTGTCTTGAATATGGCTAGGTGCTACTTTTCTTTCCTCAAAAAGGATCTAATTACCTTTATTCTTCATCCCCGTTAATGTTAAATGACCCTACATTCTGTGCTATTTTATCACACTGGCACTGGATAAAAGGTTTATTATCATCATAATTCATTAATTGATTTATTTATTCATTTATTATTTCACCTATAATGTCATTTATTTCTAGAAAAAAAGGCTAAGTAAACTCCGTCTCGCCACTTAAGCAACTGGAACTAGGCTGTTGTATTGGAGAAATAAGAGAAATTCTCTTATTAGAGAAATAAGACCTTCTTGCTTGCAGTAGCTTAGAGCTGTCCCCTAATCTGTTCTCATATTGCTCCAAGCTATGGTTTGACTGACAAAACACCAAGGGCACGATGCTGGATGGTTGCATATGCCCCAGCATATGAAATTCATAACTTTATGAGGGAAAATAAGATATATCATATATATGACATATTTATGATATATATTACATTATATAATGTAATATTATATACATATGTATGTATACATATGTACATATATTACATACATACATATGTAATATATAATGTATAATTACACCATAAATTACATTATATATCATATATAATGTAATTAAGATATATGTATATCATATATATATTTCATTTTTATATACAGATATCATATGAGAGTCACAAACCCATTAGGCATGACAGTGCAATGTGGTAAGACTTTATCACAGTTTTTCAATAAATGAGCCTTGGGATTTTTAACATCTTGAGGATATACATGAATGATTACTGGGACAGCATCAAATGTTGGTAGCTGGAATCCACTCCAAAAGTGAAGACTGCATCAAGGAGTTAATGACGTGGCTAACAGTTATTCTTAGAGCATGTATTCCTTCTAAAGTACAGAGGACAAACTTACTTCTTTGGTGGTGCTGATTCCTCATTGATGTGTTTTTGGCTATGACTCTGAAAAAAATGGGTACATGGACTCATTTCTGATTTCTCTGCACAAAACCTTAAGAGTCCCCCAGACGTAAGAAGGTAAGACCCTAGATTCCTGGGGAATGATGCCCAAACCTGAACCTCAGCTGTATACACAAGATTAGCACTAAAAGAGCCATGAGCCACACAGTTCTTTCTGCTGTGTTGGAACTCACAAAGCAAATGATGTTGAAAGAAGATGGAGGAGGTTGAGAAGGAAGTAGAGAAACAGAGGCGGCAGTGGTGCAGATAAAAATTTCTGCCCAGAGGCAATGGCCTTACATTTACAATACTTAACAAATCTTCAGTCATGTAAACTTTCAGACAAAAATGTAAACAGGCAAACAAACAAAATTACCAAAACATTAGTTCCTAACTATCCTGTTTAGCTGTTAAAGTATAGAAAATCATCCCGTTGGCATTTGGTTTGTTTCCAGCTCTTGGTATGAATAAACAAAACTGTATTCCCTTAATGTTTGTCAATTATGTGCCAAGTAAAATGATGTATTGAGTTACATTTCAGTGTTAATGTACTAGAATTTTTCATATTTTGGATATCTAATTATATTTGCTCCTGATGGTGATGTAAAGTTTAAGTACTAAGGATTGAAAACGCGGCTCTAATGTTTATATATTTACTTTATTAAAAAGCAATATATTACACAGACGGTCTTCAGCTGTGGGCTTACCTTGTAAATGTGGTTTCCAAACAAATTCATTATATTTTGCCTCCTATACTAGATTTTTGAAAGTACAATTTATTGACACTTTTTAAAGTGAACATGAAGGTTATATTAACAAGAATGACAGAGCCCAACTTAAAAAAAAATGGATCCTCAATATTTATTAAATTAAGTGTCTGGTCATCTCTGTGACCTACAAAGTATATTGGGCATGGCACATCAAGAAGTTTTTTATTGAGCCCCACATTCAGGCACTGTGTACAGAAGGAAGTTGGGTGGGAATTAGACAAGGTTCCTTCTTTCAAGAAGTTTACATTACAATATAGGAGTTACATACAAATATTTATTATCCATTGCTGTAATGAAAATATGTAAATGGCACAGTGATGCCATAAAAAGAGTACAATTAATTCTGCTGGAGTGATGGAGAAGGCTTCATCAAAAGGAAAACTTTAACTGGATCTTAAAGCATGAGCATTTTACTAAGTGGTAGACAAAGGAAGGGTGATTACTCCTTTACTCTGAGATATGCAAAATCTCAGAAACAAGAACCAGCATAGCACCTTAGGGACACTGCGAGTACTATTTTAAAGCTGTGTCATACAATGAAAAGTGTTGATGGGAGGCTGAGAAAAGCAATGAAAAATGAGGTTAGAGAAGGATTTAAGGATTAGACCATGATGAGGTTTGTTTAGACTTCATGCTCTAGTAAGTGAAATAAGTGATGGTGAACCTTTGAATGACTTTAATCACAAGAAGACTATCATTATACCTTATTTATAAAAACTCACCCTAATAGCAGTGTGGCTAATGGAATAAAGGGGAATTGAAGGCAAAAAGATACATTGTGAGACAAACACAAGAGTTTGCACAGGAGGTGATGACAGACTGAACTAAAACTGTAGCACTGAGGATGGAGAAAAGGAAATCAAACATAGCAGAAGAAAGTCAGGGGAGATAATGTCCAGCATCTTCCATCCTAGTGAGAAAATGAAGAGATAAAATCAACAGAACTAATTTCTCAGTAACTACTTTAGAGAAACTAAGTATTGAGATTGACAGGTATGATGTGTTGGACTTAAGAGTCAGAAAGCCTGGCTTTTAGTCCCAGCTCTGCTATTAACCAGTTATGTTACCTTGCAGGAGTCATTTCTCTCTCTCTCTCTCTGTATCCCAATTGCTCATCCTTGAAATGTAAGGAGTTGCTTTATGCCCTGTGATATCCTTTCCATCTCTGTCATTCTAGGGCTCTGTGGATGATTTTGAGACAAGGAGGCAGGCAGTTTCTACCTTAGGTAACTCCCTAATTACTTAGGTAAATTCCTTTCTAAGGAGGACAGTAAATCAAACCCCTGGGGTAGAAGGTGGGATGGAAGATGCTTGTATCACTTAAGAAGAATCTTACATAAACATGAGTGTAGTCATCTCTCATTATCTAGGCATTTATTATTCATTTTCCACGTTATCCGTGACCTCCACTTCTCCTCCTTCTGACTGCCTGGCTTTTAGGCATGTCTTTGTTCATTAACATCGCCAATATAGGCTGAGAAGGGAAGGAGGGAAGCAGAAGTACAGCATTTTGCTACTTATTAGCAACTGTCTTTTTCATTTCAAGTGGATTTAAGAGAAAGAAGATTGAAGATATAAGCTAAAAACAAATTGTTATGGTTATCAGTGTATTTCAGTTATACAGTTTAGCCCTATTCCTGCACATAACTGACAGTTTAATATCATAAGTTACTTGCAAAAAATGAAAACAAATGGTGTGAAAGTAAACTTTAAAATTATAGCAGAGAGAAAGCAAAATACAAGCTCATTTAAAGAGCAATTTTACTTCTTGGTGTGAAAGCAGTATTATAGCATTGTTCCCTCCAGGACATTCTCCAGAGTCTGGTCCTAGCTACATTAAAATTATTTGGACAATAAATGTCTTCCCCATTTCTTTTAGAATACTGTCCAATAGTGCCCAGAAGGAAATGCTGACTTCTCTTGCAGAAGGACAGGTAGGTGGGAGAAATGGGAGTTTCTGTTCTCCTCAGGACACGAACAAATTTCCCCTTGGAAAGCCCGAATGGACTTACTATATAAAGGAAAAGATTGTCTATATGTTATTTACCCAGATACTATATTCTATAGATATAAATTAAAATCAGGCAGACTGAGGAGCAGCTGATTAAATCTCCACAATCAACTTGATGTACCCTGCATCGGTGGAATACTTGAATAGACAATGAATCATCCCAAATTGAGGAGGTGGACTTTGAGAGCAAGATATATTATTTTTTCCCCTTTTCCCCTTTTTGTGAGTGTGTATGTGAATGCTTCTGTGTGAGATTTTGTCTGTATAGCTTTGCTTTCAGCATTTGTCCTAGGGTTCTGTCCGTCCGTTTTTTTCTTTGTTTGTTTGTTTTGTTTTTGGGGGGTTTTTTTAATTAATTTTTTTTTCTGGGGACGAGGGGAAGATGGTGGAAGAATAAGACGTGGAGATAACCTTCCTCCCCACAGATACACCAGAAATACATCTACAGGTGGAACAACTCCTACAGAAAACCTACTGAACGCTGGCAGAAGACCTCAGACCTCCCAAAAGGCAAGAAACTCCCCACGTACATGGGTAGGGCAAAAGAAAAAAGAATAAACAGAGACAAAAGAAGAGGGATGGGACCTGCACCAGTGGGAGGGAGCTGTGAAGGAGAAAAGGTTTCCACACACTAGGAAGTCCCTTCACGGGCAGAGACTGTGGGTGGCGGAGGGGGAAAGCTTCGAAGCCGCGGAGGAGAGCACAGCAACAGCGGCATGGAGGGCAAAGCGGAGAGATTCCCGCACAGAGGATCGGTGCCAACCCGCACTCACCAGCCTGAGAGGCTTGTCTGCTCACCCGCCGGGATGGGCGGGGCTGGGAGTTGAGGCTCGGGCTTCGGTCGGAGCACCAGGAGAGGACTGGGGTTGGTGGCGTGAACACAGCCTGCAGGGTGTTAGCGCACCACGGTTAGCCAGAAGGGAGTTCGGGGAAACGTCTGGACTGGCCGAAGAGGCAAGAGACTTTTTCTTCCCTCTTTGTATCCTGGTGCGCAAGGAGAGGGGATTAAGAGCACTGCGTAAAGGAGCTCCAGAGACAGGCATGAGCCGCGGCTAAAAGCACGGGCATGAGACACTAAGGCTGCTGCTGCCACCACCAAGAAGCCTGTGTGCGAGCACAGGTCACTATCCACACCCCCTTTCTGGGGAGACTGTGCAGCCAGCCACTGCCAGGGTCCCAGGACCCAGGGACAACTTCCCTGGGAGAACGCACGGCGCGCCTCCTGGTGCAACGTCACACCGGCCTCTGCCGCTGCAGGCTCACCCCACACTCTGTGCCCCTCCCTCCCCCCGGGCTGAGTGAGCCAGAGTCCCCGAAGCAGCTGCTCCTTTAACCCCGGACTGTCTGAGCGAAGAACAGAGGCCCTCTGACGACCTACATGCAGAGGCGGGGCCAAATCCAAAGCTGAGCCCTGGGAGCTGTGAGAACAAAGAAGAGAAAGGAAAATCTCTCCCAGCAGCCTCAGAAGCAGCAGATTAAAGCTCCACAATCAACTTGATGTACCCTGCATCTGTGGAATACATGAATAGACAACGAATCATCACAAATTGAGGAGGTAGACTTTGAGAGCAAGATTTATGATTTTTTCCCCTTTTCCTCTTTTTGTGAGTGTGTATGTGTATGCTTCTGTGTGAGATTTTGTCTGTATAGTTTTGCTTCCACCATTTGTCCTAGGGTTCTATCCTCCCATTTTTTTCTTAAAAAATTTGTTTTTTCTTAATAATTATTTTTTATTTTAATAACTATTTAATTTTATCTTCTTTCTTTCTTTATTTCTTTCTTTCCTTCCTTCCTTACTTCCTTCTTTCCTTCTTTCCTCCTTCCCTCCTTCCCTCCCTCCTTTCATTCTTTCTTTCTCTCTCTCTCTCTTTCTTTCTCTCTTTCTCTTTCTTTCTTTCTTTCTTTCTCTCTTTCTTTCTCTCTTCCTTTCTCCCTTTCTTTCTTTCTTTCTTTCTTTCTTTCTTTCTTTCTTTCTTTCTTTCTTTCTTTCTTTCTTTCTTTCTTTCTTTCTTTCTTTCTACATTTTCTCCCTTTTATTCTGAGCCATGTGGATGACAGGCTCTTGGTGCTCCAGACAGGAGTCAGTGCTGTGCCTCTGAGGTGGGACAGCCAACTTCAGGACACTGGTCCACAAGAGACCTCCCAGCTCCACATAATATCAAATGATGAAAACCTCCCAGAGATCTCCATCTCAACACCAGCACCCAGCTTCACTCAACGACCAGCAAGCTACAGTGATGGACACCCTATGCCAAACAACTAGCAAGACAGGAACACAAAGCCACCCATTATCAGAGAGGCTGCCTAAAATCATAATAAGCCCACAGACACCCCAAAACACACCAGCAGATGTGGACATGCCCACCAAAAAGCCAGGATATAGCCTCAGCCATGAGAACACAGGTACTAGTCCCCTCCACCAGGAAACCTACACAAGCCACTGAACCAACTTTAGCCACTGGGGAAAGACACCAAAAACAATGGGAATTACGAACCTGCAGCCTGCAAAAAGGAGACCCAAACACAGTAAGATAAGCAAAATGAAAAGACAGAAAAACACACAGCAGATGAAGAGGCAAGATAAAAACCGACCAGACCTAACAAATCAAGAGGAAATAGGCAGTCTACCTGGAAAAGAATTCAGAATAATGATAGTAAAGATTATCACAAATCTTATAAATAGAATGGACAAAATGCAAGAAACATTTAACAAGGACCTAGAAGAACTAAAGATGAAACAAGCAATGATGAACAATACAATAAATGAAATTAAAAATACTCTAGATGGGATCAATAGCAGAATAAATGAGGCAGAAGAACGGAGAAGTGACCTAGAAGATAAAAGATTGGGAATAACTACTGCAGACCAGAATAAAGAAAAAAGAATGAAAGAACTGAGGACAGTCTCAGAGACCTCTGGGACAACATTAAACGCACCAACATTCGAATTATAGGGGTTCCAGAAGAAGAAGAGAAAAAGAAAGGGACTGAGAAAATATTTGAAGAGATTACAGTAGAAAAATTCCCTAATATGGGAAAGGAAATAGTTAATCAAGTCCAGGAAGCACAGAGAGTCCCATACAGGATAAATCCAAGGAGAAATATGCCAAGACACATATTAATCAAACTGTCAAAAATTAAATACAAAGAAAACATATTAAAAGCAGCAAGAGAAAAACAACAAATAACACACAAGGGAATCGCCATAAGGTTAACAGCTGATCTCTGAGCAGAAACTCTCCAAGCCAGAAGTGACTGGCAAGACATATTTAAAGTGATGAAGGAGAAAAACCTGCAACCAAGATTATTCTACACAGCAAGGATCTCATTTAGATTTGATGGAGAAATTAAAACCTTTACAGACAAGCAAAAGCTGAGAGAGTTCAGAACCACCAAACCAGCTTTACCACAAATGCTAAAGGAACTTCTCTAGGCAAGAAACACAAGAAAAGGAAAAGACCTACAATAACGAACCCAAAACAATTAAGAATATGGGAATAGGAGCATACATATCAATAATTACCTTAAATGTAAATGGAATAAATGCTCCCACCAAGAGACACCGATTGGCTGAATGGATACAAAAACAAGATCCATATATATGCTGTCTACAAGAGACCCACTTCAGACCTAGAGACACATATAGACTGAAAGTAAGGGGAAGGAAAAAGATATTCCATGCAAATGGAAACCAAAAGAAAGCTGGAGTAGCAATTCTCATATCAGACAAAATAGACTTTAAAATAAAGACTATTACAAGAGACAAAGAAGGACACTACATAATGATCAAGGGATCGATCCAAGAAGAAGATATAACAATTGTAAATATTTATGCACCCAACATAGGAGCACCTCAATACATAAGGAAAATATTAACAACCATAAAAGGGGAAATCGACAGTAAAACATTCATAGCAGGGGACTTTAACATCCCACTTTCACCAATGGACAGATCACCCAAAATGAAAATAAATAAGGAAACACAAGCTTTAAATGATACATTAATCAAGATGGACTTAATTGATATTTATAAGACATTCCATCCAAAAACAACAGAATACACATTTTTCTCAAGTGCTCATGGAACATTCTCCAGGAGAGATCATACCTTGGGTCACAAATTAAGCCTTGGTAAATTTAAGAAAATTGAAATTGTATCAAGTATCTTCTCCAGCCACAACACTATGAGACCAGATATCAATTACAGGAAAAGATCTGTAAAAAATACAAATACATGGAAGCTAAACAATACACTACTGAATAACGAAGTGATCACTGAAGAAATCAAAGAGGAAATTAAAAAATACCTAGAAACAAATAACAATGGAGACATGACCACCCAAACCTATGGGATGCAGCAAAAGCAGTTCTAAGAGGGAAGTTTAAAGCAATGCAATCCTACCTTAAGAAACAGGAAACATCTCGAATAAACAACCTAACCTTGCACCTAAAGTAATTAGAGAAAGAAAAACAAAAAAACCCCAAAATTAACAGAAGGAAAGAAATCATAAAAATCAGATCAGAAATAAATGAAAATGAAATGAAGGAAACGATAGCAATGATCAATAAAACTAAAAGCTGGTTCTTTGAGAAGATAAACAAAATTGATAAGTCATTAGCCAGACTTATCAAGAAAAAAGGGAGAAGACTGAAATCAATAGAATTAGAAATAAAAAAGGAGAAGTAACAACTGACACTGCAGGAATACAAAAGATCATGAAAGATTACTACAAGAAACTCTATGCCAATGTAATGGACAACCTGGAAGAAATGGACAAATTCTTAGAAATGCACAACCTGCCAAGAATGTATCAGGAAGAAATAGAAAATATGAACAGACCAGTCACAAGCACTGAAATTGAAACTGTGATTAAAAATCTTGCAAAAAACAAAAGCCCAGGACCAGATGGCTTCACAGGCAAATTCTATCAAACATTCAGAGAAGAGCTAACACATATCCTCCTCAAACTCTTCAAAATATAGCAGAGGGAAGAGCACTCCCAAACTCATTATATGAGGCCACCATCACTTTGATACCAAAACCAGACAACGATGCCACAAAGATAGAAAACTACAGGTCAATATCACTGATGAACATAGATGCAAAAACCCTCAACAAAATACTAGCAAAGAGAATCCAATAGCACATTAAAAGGATCATACACCATGATCAAGTGAGGTTTATTCCAGGAATGCAAGGATTCTTCAATATACGAAAATCAATCAATGTGATACACCATATTAACAAATTGAAAGAGAAAAAACATACAATCATCTCAATACATGCAGAGAAAGCTTTTGACAAAATTCAACACCCATTTATGATAAAAAACCTTGCAGAAATTAGGCATAGAGGGAACTTTCCTCAACATAATAAAGGACATATATGACAAACCCACAGCTAACATTGTCTTCAATTGTGAAAAACTGAAAGAATTTCCACTAAGGTCAGGAACAAGACAAGTTTGCCCATTCTCACCATTCTTATTCAACATAGTTTTGGAAGTTTTAGCCACAGAAATCAGAGAAGAAAAGGAAATAAAAGGAATCCAAATCAGAAGAGAAGAAGTAAAGCTGTCACTGTTTGCAGATGACATGATATTATACACAGAGAATCCTAAAGATGCTACCAGAAAACTACTAGAGCTACTCAATGAATTTGGTAAAGTAGCAGGATACAAAATTAATGCACAGAAATCTCTGGCATTCCTATACACTAATGATGAAAAATCTGAAAGTGAAATCAAGAAAACACTTCTTTTTACCATTGCAACAGAAAGAATAAAATATCTAGGAATAAACCTACCTAAGGAGACAAAAGACCTGTATGCAGAAAATTATAAGACACTGATGAAAGAAATTAAAGATGATACAAATAGATGGAGAGATATACCATGTTCTTGGATAGGAAGAATCAATATTGTGAAAATGACTCTACTACGCAAAGCAATCTACAGATTCAATGCAATACCTATCAAACTACCACTGGCATTTTTCACAGAACTAGAACAAAAAATTTCAAATTTGTATGGAAACACAAAAGACCCCGAATAGCCAAAGCAATCTTGAGAATGAAAAACGCAGCTGGAGGAATCAGGTTCCCTGACTTCAGACTATACTACAAAGCTACAGTAAACAAGACAGTATTGTACTGGCACAAAAACAGAAAGATAGATCAATGGAACAGGATAGAAAGCCCAGAGACCAACCCACGCACTTATGATCACCTTATCTTTGATAAAGGAGGCAGGAATGTACAATGGAGAACGGACAGCCTCTTCAACAAGTGGTGCTGAGAAAACTGGACAGGTACATGTAAAAGTATGAGATTGGATCACTCCCTAACACCATACACAAAAATAAGCTCAAAATGGATTAAAAACCTAAATGTAAGGCCAGAAATTTTCAAACTCTTAGAGGAAAACATAGGCAGGACACTCTATGACATAAATCACAGTAAGATCCTTTTTGACGCACCTCCTAGAGAAATGGAAATAAAAACAAAAATAAACAAATGGGACCTAATGAAACTTCAAAGCTTTTGCACAGCAAAGGAAACCATAAATAAGACCAAAGGACAACCCACAGAATGGGAGAAAATATTTGGAAATGAAGCAACTAACCAAGGATTAATCTCCAAAATTTATAAGCAGCTCATGCAGCTCAATAACAAAAAGCAAACAACCCAATCCAAAAATGGGCAGAAGACCTGAACAGACATTTCTCCAAAGAAGATATACAGATTGCCAACAAACACATGAAAGAATGTTCAACATCATTAATCATTAGAGAAATGCAAATCAAAACTACAATGAGATATCATCTCACACCAGTCAGAATGGCCATCATCAAAAAATCTAGAAACAATAAATGCTGGCGAGAGTGTGGAGAAAAGGGAACACTCTTGCACTGCTGGTAGGAATGTGATTTGGTACAGCCACATGGAGAACAGTATGGATGTTCCTTAAAAACTACAAATAGAACTACCATATGACCCAGCAGTCCCACTACTGGGCATATACCCTGAGAATACCATAATTCAAAAATAGTTGTGTACCAAAATGTTCATTGCAGCTCTATTTACTATAGCCCAGAGATGGAAACAACCTAAGTGTCCATCATCGGATGAATGGATAAAGAAGATGTGACACATATATACAATAGAATTTTACTCAGCCATGAAAAAAAGAAAATTTAGCTCTTTTTAATGAGGTGGATGGACCTAGAGTCTGTCATACAAAGTGAATTAAGTCAGAAAGAGAAAGACAAATACCGTATGATAACACATATATATGGAATTTAAGAAGAAAAAAGAAAAAATGTCATGAAGAACCTGGGGATAGGACGGGAATGGAGATGTCGACCTGCTGGGGAATGGACCTGGGGATATGGGGAGGGGGACGGGTAAGCTGTGACACGGTGGGAGGGTGGCATGGACATATATACACTACCAAGCATGGAATAGATTGCTAGTGGGAAGCAGCCGCATAGCACAGGGAGATCATCTCGGTGCTCTGTGACCACCTAGAGGGGTGAGATGGGGGGGAGGGAGACGCAAGAGGGAAGAGATGTGGGAACATATGTATATGTATAACTGATTCACTTTGTTGTGAAGCAGAAACTGGCACACCATTGTAAAGCAATTATACTCCAATAAAGATGTAGAAAAAGAAAAAGAAATAAAAACAGGCAGGCTGACCTAGCACTCCAAAGTAAGCAGAAAAATAAATAAAAATCTATGTGGGGAATCTGAATTTGGGAAACTCAACCATCATATCTCATATATGGAGATCTAGCCAAGAGGGCAGTTTTATGAGGTATGAGGCTTTGCCACGTATAAATACATTATCTGTTATACATTTTGTTAATCAATACCAAATGCCAAAGTATTCTTGTATCTTTATTTACCCCTTATCTTTATCAATCTAGGAACATTGGTACCAATACTTTCAGTAGAAGGGGAACTCTCTCACATGCTTTAAAAAATAAGGGTTAAGCCCCAAAGTGATTTGGACACTCCAGAGAATGTAAGATCAACACAAAATTCTCCAGTCTTTAAAATGCCATTTTTGTGAAGAACAAAATTTATATCTGACGTTTTACAGTCTCCAGAGCATTTTCTTATACATTATTTCCTTTAACATTTCAGCAGCCTTGTACCTTGAGGTATCCTATTTTATAGATGTGAAAAATGAGGGTTGGGGAAATTCATTAACTAAGTCACACAGTTGATTAATAGCAAAATTTGGATTTGAACTTGGATCCTAGGATGCCAGGTCCAGTTCCTACATCTCAGTTACCATGTTGATTATAAATTTGTTCAGTAAGAGTAAGTCTTCATCTAAACTAGTTATGGAGCAGCAAGATGGGTAATTTGACAAGTGAGTATTCTAGATTCAAGGAAGCTTAACTAAAATGCTCAGAAAATGGGGTCTTCTGGTTATTGAAATCCTTTTTTATTTCAACATTTTTTGTTTACAATCTTTATAGTGTGTATTCATCCATTTTTATGACATAGTAAATAAGGAATATGGAAAATAATTGAATCTTACTGCCTTACATAGTAATCTAAAAAATATCTGTTGATTGACAACCTGCAGAGTCTCAAAACCAGAATTCTAGTCATTAACTGTGATTTTTCATGAGTGTAAGTAAAAATATAGGGTTCTAAACTAAATTTATACTGACTTCAAGACACACCAAAGAAGTTATTAGAATAAATCACTGATGAGAGCTTATTGTCTTGTTGCTGCTTTTTCCCTAAAGTCAAATTCAAGAAGAAAAAATTCTGTTAGATATCTTGATGGATTGAATGTTTACTTCAATACATAAATATCTTTCAGTGTAAGTTGTTCTCCCTTTCGACACATCTAGAACAAAGCTAAGAGTCACCAGACTAAACAAAATGTAAATGAATTGGGAATCATGGGTCAAGTGAAAATCACTCCCCTTTCTTGGAATCCTCTATGAGGATCCTGGAGGAAGTGGGTGAAGGTTTTATTTATTCTGTAGAAGAAAATCACAGAAGTGTGTAACTTCTGTGTGCAACATCAAAATGGTCATCAAATCTACATTATGGATAGAAAGGAGTTAGAAGGGATACTGTTGTGAGAGGGCAACACTACAGCCATCCTTGTGCTCTAATGCAGAAATCAATTGACTGCTTTATGAAGTGGAATCAAGGTTCCTGGGGAACTCAAGATGGACTACATTAAATATATTACAGTGCACCCAAAATGACAAATTCAACAAGAAATATAGGGATCTGTACTGATAAAGAAGTTTATTTGAATATATATTTTTTCTTCCAGTGAAGGAGATTTAGAATACTGGAACATAATTTTGATTAACATCTTTCTAAGGTCTTTTTAGCACTCTCTTCTCTCAAAGGGTATGAAGAACAAATCTTCAAAGCTCTCCCTGATGGGATTTTGCTTAGAACCAAACACATCTCAATTATTTTCTCATTAACACAAGGGAGAAGCAAGACTGTCACCACCTCTTCTTTGCCTGTGGTCCCTAATAACCTTAAATAATATTTCAGAACCAATCTATTTCATTATTTTATTATTTTTCAGTGAAATTCTTTTCTCTAACAGAGCTCAAATGTGTCTTTAATAATATATTATTTAATATAATAGCTAAATTTTGACATCTCATCTATGTGTTTTATATATGATAGTGATTTGAATGTAATATAATAAAGCTTAGAATTAATCTAAGTGCATGTCAATACTCAATAAAAGAAGTTAACAAAAGTTTTCTTAATTAGCATAGGCATTAATCTTTATTTTTATCTAGTATGTTAAATCAACTGAAGAATAATTACTCTGAAGTCTAGACCAAATGATTCCCATTTAGTTTCCCAGCTTCTTCATATAATATGAATTGATGAACTTTTGGACAGCGTCATGCTATAGCTAAACTCAATGATTCATTCTTAATTTCTTTCAATTATCTCTATAAAAACAATTTGTATTTCAGAAGATATCCCTAACACAAGCAATCTGCAATGAATGATAGTTATTTTAAAATATTTATTTTCATGGGAACTAGAAAATATCCCAAATTGATTTCTTTGAATTCTTCAATGATCAGATTAAAACTGAAGAGTTAAATTTCATCCAGTTTTACTTTGCATTTTATTGTACATGTATGAGAGGGTTTAATTCAATTGAGATAACAGTCACATCCCAGAGAATGCTGTTGTCCCCATGGTGTGGGAGTAAAATTTCCAAAAATAAATCTTGAGTGGCTGGGAAACAGATGCTCTCTATGGGTAATCTAATTCAGCCATAGAAGTAAGACTGGAACTGGGTGTGCCAGGGCCCAAAAGAAGTTCAAATAAAAATTCAAGTTAAAAAACAATTTAATATGTTCCATCTTATCTGATAGCCCCTTATTAAGGATCTATGGACTTTTGAGTTGAGCTAGCTGCTCTGTAGGAAAAAGGAAAGAAGACAGGGCTTTTGGTAAAGTTTATAAGACTAAGAAAGTAAGAATGTGTTAATGTCTACATGATGTTAAAACTGGCAGGGCTATGGCACAGAAATAACATAAAAAGTGAATGTGGATACACTGGTCCTATGAAGCAGGAATAATGTCAACAGGAGAAAGCATAAACTATTAGGAACATCCAACACTATGTTTAATAATAATGGTGAGAGTGGGCACCCTTGTCTTGTTCCTGATCTTAGAGGAAAAGGTTTCAGTTTTTCACCATTGAAAACAATGTTGGCTGTGAGTTTGTCATATATGGCCTTTATTATGTTGAGGTATTTTCCCTCTATACCCCCTTTCTGGAGAGTATTTATCAAAAATCGGTGTTCAATTTTGTCAAAATATTTTTCTACATCTACTGACATAATCATATGATTTTTATCCTTCATTTTCTTAATATGGTGTACCACACTGATTGATTAGCATATATTGAAGAATGCTTCCATTCCTGGGACAAACCCCAACTTATCATGGTGTATGATCCTTTTAATGTGCTGTTGGATTATGTTTGCTAGCATTTTGTTAAGGATTTTGGCATCCATAATCATCAGTGATACTGGCCTGTTGTATTCTTTTTTTGTGACATCTTTTCGGAAGTTTTAGCCATGGCAATCAGAGAAGAAAAAGAAATGAAAGGAATACAAATCAGAAAAGAAAAAGTAAAACTGTCACTGTTTGCAATGACATACTATACACAGAGAATCCTAAAGATGTTACTAGAAAACTACTAGGGCTAATCAATGAATTTGGTAAAGTTGCAGGATACAAAATTAGTGCACAGAAATCTCTTGCATTCCTATACACTAACAATGAAAAATCTGAAAGTGAAATCAAGAAAACACTCACATTGACCATTGCAACAAAAAGAATAAAATACCTAGGAATAAACCTACCTAAGGAGACAAAAGACCTGTAAGCAGAAAACTATAAGACACTGATGAAAGAAGTTAAAGATGATAAAAACAGATGGAGACATATGCCATGTTCTTGAATTGGAAGAATCAGCATTGTGAAAATGATTACACTACCCAAAGCAATCTACAGGTTCAATGCAATCCCTATAAACAACCAACAGCATTTTTCACAGAACTAGAGCAAAAAAATTCACAATTTGTATGGAAACACAAAAGACCCCAAACAGCCAAAGCAAACTTGAGAATAAAATATGGAGCTGGAGGAATCAGGCTCTCTGACTTCAGACTATAAAACAAAGCTACAGTTATCAAGAGAGTATGGTACTGGCACCAAAACAGAAATATAGATCAATGGAACAGGATAGAAAGCCCAGAGATAAACTCACACACATATGGTCACCTTATCTTTGACAAAGGAGGCAAGAATATACAGTGGAGAAAAGACAGCCTCTTCAACAAGTGCTACTGGGAAAACTGGACAGCTACATGTAAAAGAATGAAATTATAACACTACTTAACACCATACAGAAAAATAAATTCAAAATGGATTAAAGGCCAAAATGTAAGGTCAGACACCATAAATCTCTTAGAGGAAAACATAAGCAGAACGCTCTATGACACAAAGGATCACAGCAAGATTCTTTTTGACCCACCTCCAAGAGAAATTGACATAAAAACAAAGATAAACAAGTTGAAACAAATGAAACTTAAAAGTTTTGCACAGCAAAGGAAACCATAAACAAGACGAAAAACCAACCCTCAAAATAGGAGAAAGTATTTGCAAATGAAGCAAGTGACAAAGGATTAATCTCCAAAATATACAAGCAGCTCATGCAGCTCAATATCAAAAAAACAAACAACCCAATCCAAAAATGGGCAGAAGACCTAAATTGACATTTCTCCAAAGAAGATATACAGACTGCCAAAAAACATATGAAAGGCTGCTCAACATCACTAACCATTAGAGAAATGCAAATAAAAACTACAATTAGGTATCACCTCACACCAGTCAGAATGGCCAACATCAAAAACTCTACAAACAATAAATGCTAAAGAGAGTGTGGAGAAAAGGGAACCCTCTTGCCATGTTGGTGGGAATGTAAATTGATACAGCCACTACAGATAACAGTATGGAGATTCCTTAAAAAACTATAAATAGAACTACCATACAACCCAGCAATCCCACTACTGGGCATATACCCTGAGAAAATCATAATTCAAAAAGAGACATGCACCACAATATTCATTGCAGCTCTATTTACAATAGCCAGGACATGGAAGCAACCTAAGTGTCCATCAGCAGATGAATGCTGGCACATATATACAATGGAATATTACTCAGCCATCAAAAGAAACAAAATTGAGTTATTCGTAGTGAGGTGGATGAACCTAGAGTCTGTCATACAGAGTGAAGTAAGTAAGAAAGAAAAAAACAAATACCGTATACTAACACATATATATGGAATCTAAAAAAAAAAAAATGTTCTGAAGAACCTAGGGCCAGGACAGGAATAAAGACACAAATGTAGAGAATGAACTTGAGGACACGGGGAGGGGTAAGGTTAAGCTGGGACGAAGTGAGAAAGTGGCATATACATATATACACTACTAAATGTAAAATAGGTAGCTAGTGGGAAGCAGCCACATAGCACAGGGAGATCAGCTCGGTGCTTTGTGACCACCTAGAGGAGAGGAATAGGGAGGGCGGGAGGGAAAAACAAGAGGGAGGGTATATGGGGATATAGGTTTACATATTCTGATTCACTTTGTTATACAGAGGAAACTAACACAACATTATAAAGCCATTATACACCAATAAGGATGTAAATAAATAAAAATATTAGGAACAAGTTTAAAGATAAAAAAAGAGAACCACAGATCCAGGATAGAAGAGATGTCATACAATGGAATATTACTCAGCCATCAAAAGAAACGAAATTGAGCTATTTGTAATGAGGTGGATAGACCTAGAGTCTGTCATACAGAGTGAAGTAAGTCAGAAAGAGAAAGACAAATACCATATGCTAACACATATATATGGAATTTAAGAAAAAAATGTCATGAAGAACCTAGGGGTAAGACAGGAATAAAGACACAGACCTACTAGAGAATGGACTTGAAGATATGGGGAGGGGGAAGGGTAAGCTGTGACAAAGTGAGAGAGTGGCATGGACATATATACACTACCAAACGTAAAATAGATAGCCAGTGGGAAGCAGCTGCATAGCACAGGGAGATCAGTTCGGTGTTTTGTGACCACCTAGAAGGGTGGGATAGGGAGGGTGGGAGGGAGGGAGACACAAGAGGGAAGAGATATGGGAACATATGTATAACTGATTCACTTTGTTATAAAGCAGAAACTAACACACCATTGTAAAACAATTATACTCCAATAAAGATGTAAAAAATAAATAAATAAAGGTGAGAAAACTGAGGTCCCAGACTTCTCTTAACTCCTTCCTGAACTATATATATATATGCCCCCAGATGTCTTGTTTCTTCATTCTCTCTACCCATTGAGGTACCATGCAACTTCATCTTGAACTATTGACCATTCTCCTCCCATCACATTCACAATTTATTTTACCATGCCTGTACTTTGCCCTGCAACCTCAGTCAGATGTTGTATCTGTCTGACTGAACTCTGAGCTCCTTCAACTGGGACCTCTCCTGTAGGTAAATAGGCAATCTTCATGAGATTGAATCTACCTGTTTTATTATGAACAAATGGCATGCATTGATCGGTTTAGAGTTTTACCAGCAAGTGTCTTCGAAAGTATTCTAATATGGTAGGCCTGTCTGAATTCATGTCTGTTTAATACAGGGTGGATGTGAGAAAATGGCTACTATAATTTTGGTGAGTGAGGGGTTGTGACACGGGAATCTAAACTGAGTCTTTTCCTTCTCCCTTGGATAATCTTTTTTTTTTCTCACTTTTTTCTCAAACAATTAGTGCATGGTTTTATAAGACAGATGATTTTGCCTTGTGATCTACTTTGATTTATTGATGAAACTACAATGATGAATCACATTTAATTATGATCATTAAAAGAGATAAATCAAAACACACAATTGCCTGTTCATCACAAAGATCATGAAAAATGTGTATTTTTAAATTCTGCAGGAGACAGAAAAAATAACAAATATTTCTACCTGATCCAAAACAATTTCATTCTCAATTGAAACTTCAGAAAATGATGAGAATCTGAGAATTAGATTGTACTTCAGAGGGTCCATTCTCCAGCCTTCAGGCAGCTGGTTAGCAAAACATTCCAGGACCAGTTATCTAAGTTCTTCTTTAAAGTCAATCAGCAAAGCACATTAGACTTAATAATATCAATCTTTCATACACTTTGTATTTTTTCTGTATCTACACAGTATCTAAAACCCAGTTGTATAAGATCATTTTTAACTGAACAGGCATCTATAGCCATCTTTAAAGCAATTGTTAAATAAGGGACAGACTAATCAGTAGTCTTTGGTTGCCCATAGTGAGTTTTCTACACCTTGATAACCATAAAGGTTTTCATTATGTTCAGTAGAAATTTCTACTCCTTCTATTTTAACCACTTTTCCAATTTTTTAATCTCTGAATAACAAAAACTCTATTAAATATTTCTCCCTATAAAAATCATTGAAAATGGGATTCCAAGTACCTCTTGTCTTTAAAACAAAATCTCAAGCCCAGTAGTCTGTCTTCATATGAAAAGAAAAAAACAAGAAAAACACACTAAACTTTTTTTTTACTACTTTGCTCTGAATTTCCCACAGTTTTCCATCTGAATTTTAAAAGTATGGTGATGTTTCATAGTAAGTACCAAAATAAGATAGCTATTATTATGACTATTATTATATCAGAAGGAAAAGGAAGATATACTAAAGCAGCTATTAGAACATAACATCAGTGCATCAAAACTACAATGAGGGACTTCCCAGGTGGCACAGTGGTTAAGAATCTGCCTGCCAATGCAGGGAACACAGGTTTGAGCCCTGGTTTGGGAAGATCTCACATGCCACAGAGCAACTAAGCCCACAAGCCACAACTACTTAGCCCACGTGCCACAACTACTGAAGCCCATGCACCTAAAGTTCATGCTCCACACAAGAGAAGCCACTGCAATACCCGTGCACTGCAACGAAGAGTAGCTCCCGCTCGCCACAAGTAGAGAAAGCCCATGCACAGCAACAAAGACCCAAAGCAGCTAAAAATAAATAAATTTATATTAAAAAAATACAATAAGATACCACCTCACACCAGTCAGAATGACCATCATTAAATAGTCTACAAATAACAAATGCTGGAGAGGATGTCGAGAAAAGGGAACCCTTCTACACTGTTGGTGGGAATGTAAGTTGGTGCAGCCATGGTGGAAAACAGTATGGAGGTTCCTCAGAAAACTAAAAATAGAATTACCATATGATCCAACAATCCCACTCCTTGGCATATATCCAGACAAAACTATAATTCAAAAAGATACATGCAACCGTATGTTCATAGCAGCATTAATCACAATAGCCAAGACATGGAAACAACCTAAATGTCCATTGATAGATTAATGATTAAAGAAGATGTGGTACATATATACAATGGAATACTACTCAGCCATAAAGAAGAATGAAATAATGCTATTTGCAGTAACATGGATGCAACTAGAAATTATCATACTAAGTGAAGTAAGTCAGAAAGAGAAAGACAAATATCATATGATATCACTTACATGTGGAATCTAAAATATGATATAAATTAACCTACCTATGAAACAGAAACAGGATCACGGACATACAGAAAAGACTGGTGGTTGCCAAGGGAGAATGTGTTGGGGGAAGGATGGAGCGGGAGGTTGGGGTTAACAGATATAAGCTTTTATATATAGAATGGATGAATAACAAGGTCCTACTGTATAGCACAGAGAACTATATTCAGTATCCTATGATAAACCATAATGTAAATGATTATAAGAAAAGAACGTATAGATGTAGATATAGATATTGATATATATATGTATAACTGAATCACTTTTCTGTACAGCAGCAATTAACACAACGTTGTAAATCAACTATACTTTAATAAATTTTTTTAATTTAAAAATGTTTAAAAAAAGAAAATAACATCAGCACATAATCCAAAGCAAACTTTAAATTTACATATTGAGATATCCAGGAAGGAAGAGCTAGAACTCAAGAGTCAATACAGAAGAACAGTTGTCAGCACTAGAATGGCAAATCATAGGTCACTTAGGCCTCTAGTCTACATAGTACAGACTAATGCAGAGTGATTGAAGAACAAAGTAGGAGCCCAGAGCTCAGTGCTAAGATGTCATGTCTTGAGTCAGACCAGCAGAAGAGCTGTAAGATTGTAAGCTTCAAATGGGATTGGACTGGGAACTGGGACAAAGCTGAGCCTACAGGTGGGTACTTCACTAGGCCAAACTGGGATAATTCAAGAAAGCAGAATCAGGAGAAATTAGGTGGAGGTGAATATCTTTCCTTGGCAAGAACTAAGATGAGGGTATGTGCCTTGGTAAGAGAAAGTGCTTTTCACATAGCAGTAGACAATTCCTACCTTCCTGTTTTACTGTGAGCTGAGCTTCATTGTACACATGTCCTTTTGACAATAAAAAAAATATTAGATTATCAAAGACTAATGTGTACCTTTTAGATAAGAAACTATCCAAGTTATAATTTACAAGTTTAAAATAATAAGTTTAAGAGATCAAACTGCCCAAAAAGCTGTGTATTTTTTGTAATGCCAATAGAGAAATGTTGAAATCTTAGCAGCATGGATATCTAACTTATTAGAGAATTTTCCATGTTTTATAGACCCTCAGAGCTAAGAGGAACCAGAAAGACCATCCTGCTAAATACAGGAATGAACTCTACAGCCAACCAGACCTCTGGTCACTCAGCATTTATTTAAACATTTCCAGATCTGAGGTATCCATTGAATTTTCAAATGGTTTCAGTTTTCATATTCCAGCCACAGTCTACTTTCCTGATAACTTATTCTTCTGAGTTTGGCTCTTTGGAGACACTTAAAGAGAAATCTAATCCTTCTTCCATCTAACAGTCCTTGATGATTAAAAATACCGGAAAGGTCACTGACATTGCCTTTCCAGCTGGTAAAGACTCAAAACATCCCATATATTGGATTCACATAGAGAAATAAAGTAAAATGGAGAGAGAGAGAGAGCACGTGAAAGAGAGAGAAATCAAAGCTTACCTTGACCATCACAAATTGTTCAGATGATAAACATAGTCAAGTCCACATCAAAACCAACTTCTCCTACTGTAGTAGGAGAACCATGGTTATTAGACTTCAAACTCTCTTCAGGCAAAAACTATGTCTAATTCATTATTTTGTCCCTGGCACATATTAGATGAAGATCAAATATTTTGGGTTGAGGTAAGCATGTGTTTCAAAAGAGCCCAAAAAATGTAGAATTAGAGATCAAAGACATGTTTTGAACAGAATGCAAGGTAAGCTAAACCAAAGACCTATAAGAAAAGTTGTCTTGTTATCTCCAACCTATTAACAAATTATTAGGAGAAATATTTTAATTCTAATAATATCAGGCTCACACATGCTTTTCATTGCCTCTATATGTTTACACAGTACCTAAGAAAAAGTTGGACTAAATTGTTTGACTGAATTGTACAGCTATGTAGACATAGCTTTTAAGCATTTTTTAAAAGCTAAAAGGGAAAAAAAAGTAAATGTGATGTGCTTAGCACAGAAGGAAAATGATAATGATGATGATGATGATAGCTAACATTTATTGACCATTTGTTACATGCCAGATACTGTGTTAATTGTTATACATAAATTATTTAATTTATACCCCATGAGTTACATATTATCATCTTCATTTAAAGATGAGTAAAATAACATCTTAGAGAGTTTATGCAACTTGCCTAAAGTCTCAGAGCATGTATTGGAGCTGAATCAAACTCAGGTCTGACTCCTAACATATGTTAATGATACTTTTGAAGACATTATTGTCAACAAGTTTTCCTGTAAAGATGACACCATAGCAAGAATCCCTAACATGATTAGTGACCAGATCCACTTTCATCCTTGTTCTCATGTTCAAATATTTAGTGGTTTTACCTTTGTTTAAAGCTGGATTGTCTTCATGAAATTTTCTCTGCTCAGACCCTGTCTAAACTATATGTAGTAATCTTAGGAAACCAAAAGAGGCACCACTTATCTAAAAATTGCTCCCAGTTAGGATGTGAAAGCAAAATAATTACCAGGCTATTTGCCACTTTCTAGAGTTGCTCTCCTTTCTCTTGCTGCAGTTGAATGATAAATGAAATTCATCACTTTGTGATGAATTGTGGTCAAAAGCCATGAGAAACACATTTAAAAGTGTCTAGAAATAAAGTTGAGTTTGTTCCAGCTAGTTACATAGACACACCCTAAAACAGCTATGCCAAACAACTCCATCAGAGAACTGCCTATCCCAGAGACTAATTTCAATCCTTAGGTTTGGAGAGTAGTCAGAAAGTCATGCATGGAAGTGAGGCCAACTCAATAGAACATGTCAACACATTTGCTTATTCAATGCATATCTACTCATTTTTTTAGAGAAAGGAAACGAATAATCAGAGAATTGTTTCAGCATTTTATTTTCCTTTTATTCTGTCTAACCAATACAGAAGTAACATGGTAAGTGGTGAGAGGACAGGGTTTCGAATTAGAAAGGCATGGATTAAAATTCTCAGCTCTGACACTTTCTACAAGTTGTGTGATGAGTCAGCTTTACTTCTCTGATCCTCATCTGTAACATGTGCCTATTATACATGAATATATATTATATAAATATATGTTTATATATACACATATGTATGTTATGTACAACTTATGTGTGTGTATACACACACAGACCTCATAGATTGTAAACATTATTAATACATATAATAAAGTACCTGCCATAAAATAGGCTTTCAATAGCAAATATTGCAGTGAGTATGGATTTTTATCCACACTTTTGTATATATTATAAATGTCACTTTTTTGTTTAAATTTAATTAAATTTTACTTTGAGCCCCCATTCTACTGGACCAGCAGTAAATTAAATCTCCTCCATTACTGGACATCCCAAAAGTATTACACAGCACAGAACATTGGAGAAGGACTTTGATTGTAGGTTTATACCAGTCACCACTGACAAGCTCACGTTGGTCCTTTGAAGTTGGAAAACTCAGTAGCTTCCATAAAATACTGGGCATAGAAACCTCAGCAAATAACAGGCCTCATATTTCACATTCTTAGGTATACCACCCAGCCTTCTACACACACACACACATGCACACGCACACTCACAGCACAAGCACCTCAGTTTTCTTGATGCTTTGATCAACCATCACCTACCTAGTTTCAAGGTGTATTCTCTCATTACCTTGCTGCTTCTCTTACCCATTTTCAAAGATCTCAACTCAGGACTTTTCATTCCAGTTAAGCTCTCCAATGAGTTGAAGCTTTCCAAAAATCAGAAGTTTTAGTGTTTGTTTGCTTGTTTGTTTGTGGTAACTTTGGCAACATAAACTACACCCCACTTCCAGGCACAAAATTACCTAACTACCTTCTAGAAATAGGAGAGAAGAAAATACAGAGAACAAAATACATATAACTTATTCTTTGTTTTTCTTCTACCAATTATAAAAATAAATAATCCATACTATTTAATACACCAATAAATGATTCTGGCCCACTTTTGTTATATCATCTCCAAGCAAAATGATAAAGTGAAATGGGTCCTTCATTCTGCTTTCTTCTCTACTCTTCCTTTAATCCTATCCGGGTGCCCAGAGCCCTCCAAAGTCTTAATGCTCCACCCCATGGCTACGGTTACCAACTCATACTAGTTTGCCCAGGACAAGTCTGATTCTAAAATGGAAAGTCCTACATCCCTGGAGACTCCTCAAGCCTAGACAAACTGGAAGGCATAACTTCCCTCCTTAGCACTCCATGTTTTAGATCTGCTGTTCCCCTGTTAAAATGCATACTCCCTTTGCTAGTTAATCTGATAAACAATTTCAAAATAATGTATAAATATGTCAGCTCTCCAAGATAACAACTGCATTTTAGCTAGGGTATACAAATTCGAACATAGTTATTTCAGGCAGTATAGCAGGGTTGATGCCAGAAATATAGCAAGGGACTGAGGACACTTGAAATCTTACCATTAGGGTGCCACCTACTTGTCCTATAAGTAGAGCTAATACTTGGGCCTGATGGTATTATTTCTCACTCTCAAACATCTGGCTTTTAAAAAAGCTGAGAATTTTTTTAATGTGGGTACCTTGACCTTACCCTAGAGCCATTAAATCAAAATTGCTGGGGTTAGGGGTGTGGCCCAGGCAGTAGATTCTGTTTTTAAAGCTCCCCAGTTGATTTTCACATGCAGTCAAGGTTGAGAACCACTGCATTAGAGCATTTGAGAGTTTAGGCAAGCAGACACTCCCTCACACACTCTTTCTGATTAACAAAGTAAAAATGGGAAACTCAGGGCTTTTTTATTTGAATTTTTGCAAAGAGTAATCAATTCCTCTTGGCCAGCTGTATTGCATTCCACAATGAAAACACTATAATATTTGTTTGTTTATTGATCTGAGAACCAAGAGTCCTCTGGCAGCCTCACGATTATCTCATGCCCACCATCTGTATTATGCCTTATTTGTAATTGATATCCAATCCTAATTACATCTGAAAAAGAGACCTTTGTTTAGTATATGTTTCAGTTTCCCTCCCATGACTTTAGTACCTGCACTGTAGTGAGTCACCTGCCTGGTGACTTTCCTGATTACAAGATATTTCTAGCACCTTCTGAACCTGGAGATGGTCATAATATTACCCATTTGACCTTCTGGTTGTTCTGATTTTGCTGGGTCTTAATGAGCTGCGTTAAGAAGTCTCTGTTTGATTCTTTCTTGCAAATTCAAACAGATGTTTCCCATCTTATGACTCAATGACGCATGATACAAATCTAAAGCAGTAGGATTGAGGGCACTTAAGTTTTTAGTCAAATTAAAAGTCCATGACTTGGCTTCTGTATCACTAGCACCAAAGGTGGCAAGTAGAACCTTGGCTCAGAGTATTTTAACAGAGAAGAAGCTTCTCTTGACAGAGAAATGTTTTCTTTGAGAAACATTTTGCCTTCATTGCCTTCTTAATTCTTTTGGGATCATAAATATGATTGCTCAGTGGTGATATGTTGTGCTGATAGATGTACTTGCCCATTAAATTTGGCCCTAGACTACCATCAAATTGCCCATAGTGCATCAAGCAACTTTCATTACTGACTTGAGTCAGATTGAAATTATCAGGCTAGAGCTAAAGTCCCCTGACCCAGTTCATTCCTCCTTGCTGTCATTCTGTATGGGATTTCATTTCTTTCCTTATAGAATTCTGCGGTAGGAATCTGAGAGGGTTAGGAAGATAGTATATTCAAATGAAAGGAAGATAATCATAACTACATTTAATACTTTACATTCCTACAATGTGGGTCTTTAGCCTACCCCACCACACCCACAAACCAATAAATTTTCTCTATTGCTAATTTTCTCAATCCTGTATTTTATAATAAATGTTCAGAAACACAAAAATGGTCACATGATCTTATGTGAAACTAGTACCAAGAAATAGAGTTTATTAAAAATGCCAATAAGTACTTTGTTAACAGATGCATAAGACTCTGAGCAAGTGTTTTCTTGAAGATCATGTGACAGCTATCAGCACTCCATAATTGCCAACAGAGGACCCAAGTGAAAAAGACCTGTACCCATAAGACCAAGTTGTATGTTTCCTTCAGTCACCACCCACTTAAGGCTTGTGAAAATATTATGTAATTGAGTATATCTATTCAGTTAATAAACATTTCTTCATTATCTAATATGTGTAAGTCATGGAATATGCAAAATGGATAATATAAATCTACATCTTAAGGACGTTAAAGTATAAGAAAATATAACCTAGTCAATGTTCAAATTCCTCTAAAACTGTAAAATTTACTATAGTTTTCCTGGTCTCTACAGAAAAATGTATAGAAAGACTTTTATTATAATAATCGTTCCGCAAGTCAGCCTTATTGCAATGTCTATATACTGCTGATGGTAACTCCACAGTGCCATGTATCAAGATGCTGAACAGGTCCCCAGGGATTTGATATAGATAGATAGATAGATAGATAGATAGATGATAGATAATAGGTAGATACATAAACAGATACATAGATAGATATCTTGTTTCCAAGAGAGAGAAAAGAAAGAGAGAGACAGAGACAGAGAGAAATTTATTATAAGGAATTGGCTTAAGTGATGATGGAGGCTGAGAAGTCCTAAGATCTGTTGTCAGCAAGCTGGTAATCCAGGGAGCCAATAGTATATATTGCAGTCCAAAATCTAGAAGGCTTGAGATCCAAGAAAAGCTGATGTTTCAGGGAATGTTCAAAGGCAGGAAAAGTCCAATGTCCCAGGCCAAATAGTCAGGCAAGGAGGAGTTCCCTCTTTCTTAAACTTTTTGTTCTATTCAGGTTTTCAATTGATTGGATGGGGTCCATTCACATTATGGAAGGCAATCTGCTTTACTCAGTCTACTGATTCAAATGTTAATCTCATTCAAAAATGCTCACAGACACACCCTGAATAGCGTTTGACCAAATGCCTGGGCACCCTGTATCCCAGTGAAGTTGACACATACAATTAACCACTATACTAATGAAAGACCAAAATATGATTCAAAGGTAGAAGTCCAGACTTGGAAAAACCTAATAATATTGTGGGTTTTGGCTTCTTTGTGCAGGTTGCAGTTTTTATTTTTTTAATTTTATAATAACTTTATTTTTTTAATTGGAGTATAATTGCTTTACAATGTTGTGTTAGTTTCTGTTGTACAGTGAAGTGAATCAGCTATATGTATACAGGTACCCCTCCCTCTTGGACCTCCCTCCCATCCCCCCATCCCGCCCATCTAGGTCAACACAGAGCACTGAGCTGAGCCCCCTGTGCTATACCTCAGGTTCCCACTAGCTAACCTAATCTCTCAATTCCTCCCACCTTCCCCTTATCCCCCTCCCCGTGTCCACATATCCATTCTGTACATCTGCATCTCTATTCCTGCCCTGAAATAGGTGCATCTGTACTATTTTTCTATATTCCACATATACGCATTAATAAACGATATTTGTATTTCTCCTTCTGACTTACTTCACTCTGTATGACAGAATCTAGGTCCATCCACATCTCTACAAATGACCCAATTCCCGTCCTCTTTATGGCTGAGTAATATTCTACTGTACCACATCTTCTTTATCCATTCATCTTTTGATGGACATTTAGGCTGTTTCCATGACCTGGCTATTGTAAATAGTGCTGCAATGAACATTGGGGTACATGTCGTATTGAATTATGGTATTCTCAGGGTATATACCCAGTAGTCAGATTGCTGGGTCATAATGTAGTTCTATTTTTAGTTTCTTAAGGAAACTCCATACTGTTCTCCACAGTAGCTGTATCAATTTACATTCCCACCAACAGTGTAAGAGGGTGCCCTTTTCTCCACAGCCTCTCCAGCATTTATTGTTTGTAGATTTTTTGATGATGGCCACTCTGACTGGTGTAAGGTGATACTGCATTGTAACTTTGATTCCCATTTCTCTAATAGTTAATGATGTTGAGCACCTTTTCATGTGCCTCTTGGCCATCTGTATGCCTTCTTTGGAGAAATGTCTATTTAGGCTTTCTGCCCATTTTTGGAATGGGTTGTTTGTTTTTTTGATATTGAGCTGCATGAGCTGTTTATATATTTTGGGGATTAACCCTTTGTCCATTGCTTCATTTGCAAATATTTTCTCCCATTCTGAGGGTTGTCTTTTTGTTTTGTTTATGGTTTCCTTTGCTCTGCAAAAGCTTTCAAGTTTAATTAGATCTCATTTGTTTATTTTTGTGTTTATTTTCATTACTCTTGGAGGTGGGTCAAAAAAGATCTTGCTGTGATTTATGTCAAAGTGTGATCTTCCTATGTTTTCCTCTAAGAGATTTGTAGTGTTCATTCTTACATTTAGGTGTTTAATCCATCTTGATTTTATTTTTGTGTATGGTATTAGGTAGTGCTCTAATTTCATTCTTTTACATGTGGCTGTCCAGTTTTCCCAGCACCACTTATTGAAGAGGCTTTCTTTTCTCCACTGTATATTCTTGCCTCCTTTGTCAAAGATAAGGTGACTGTAGGTGTGTGGGTTTATCTCTGTGCTTTCTGAATTTTATTTTATTTTTTTATACAGCAGGTTCTTATTAGTTATCTATTTTATATATATTAGTGATTATCTCTGTGCTTTCTATCCTGTACCATTGATCTATATTTCTGTTTTTATGCCAGTACCATACTTTTTTTAACATCTTTATTGGAGTATAATTGCTTACAAAGTTGTGTTAGTTTCTGCTGTATAACAAAGTGAACCAGCTATATGTATACATATAGCCCCATATCCCCTCCCTCTTGTATCTCGCTCCCACTCTCCTTATCCCAACCCTCTAGGTGGTCAAAAGCACTGAGCTGATCTCCCCATGTGATGCAGCTGCTTCCCACTAGCTATCTATTTTACATTTAGTAGTGTATATATGTCAATGCTACTCTCTCATTTCGTCCCAACTTACCCTTCCCTCTCACTGTGTCCTCAAGTCCATTCTCTACATCTGCATCTTTATTCCTGCCCCTAGGTTCTTCAGAACCATTTTTTCTTTGTGTTTTTTTTAAGATTCCATGTATATATGTTAGCATATGGTATTTGTTTGTCTCTTTCTGACTTACTTCACTCTGTATGACAGACTCTACGTCCATCCACCTCTCTATAAATAACTCAATTTCATTTCTTTTTATGGCTGAGTAATATTCCATTGTATATATGTGCCACATCTTCTTTATCCATTCCTCTGTCAATGGACACAGATTGCTTCCATGGCTTGGCTATTGTAAATAGTGTTGTAATGAACATTAGGGTGCATGTGTCTTTTTGAATTATGGTTTTATCAGGATATATGCCCAGTAGTGGGATTGCTGCATCATATGGTAGTTCTATTTTCAGTTTTTTAAGGAAACTCCATACTGTTCTGAATAGTGGCTGTATCAATTTACATTCCCAACAACAGTGCAAGAGGGTTCCCTTTTCTCCACACCCTCTCCCACATTTATTGTTTGCAGATTTTTTTAATGATACTGTCTTGATGACTGTAGCTTTGTGGTATAGTCTGAAGTCTGGAAGCCTGATTCCTCCAGCTCTGTTTTTCTTTCTCAAGATGGCTTTGGCTCTTCGGGGTCTTTTGTGTTTCCCTACAAATTGTAACATTTTTTGTTCTAGTTCTGTGAAAAATGCCATTGGTAATTTGATAGAGATTGCATTGAATCCATAGATTGCTTTGGGTAGTATACACATTGTCACAGTATTGATTCTTCCAGTCCAAGAACATGGTATATCTCTGTATCTGCTTGTGTCATCTTTGATTTCTTTCATCAGTGTTTTATAATTTTCTGTGTACAGATCTTTTGCCTCCTTAGGTAGGTTTATTCCTAGGTATTTTATTATTTTTGTTACAATGTTAAATGAGATTGTTTCTTTAATTTCTCCTTCTCATTTTTTGTTGTTAGTGTATAGGAATGCAAGAGATTTCTGTGTATTAGTTTTATATCTTGCAACTTTACCAAATTCATTGATTAGCTTTAATAATTTTCTGGTAGCATCTTTAGGATTTTCTTTGTATAGTATCATCTTATCTGCAAACAGTGACAGTTGTACTTCTTTTTTTACACTTTGGATTGCTTTTGTTTATTTTTCTTCTCTGATTGCCATGGCTAGGACTTCCAAAACTATGTTGAATAATAGTGGCAAGAGTGGGCACCCTTGTCTTTTTCCTGATCTTAGAGGAAATGCTTTCAGTTTTTCACTGTTGAGAATGATGTTTGCTGTGGCTTTGTCATATATGGTCTTTTTTATGTTAAGGTAGGTTCCCTCTATGCCTACTTTCTGGAGCATTTTTATTATAAATGGATGTTGAATTTTGTCAAAATCTTCTTCTGTATCTATTGAGATGATCATATGGATTTTATTCTTTAATTTGTTAATATGGTGTATCACATTGATTGATTTTAATATATTGAAGAATCCTTGCATCCCTGGGATAAATCCCACTTGATCATAGTGTATGAGCCTTTTAATGTGTTGTTGGATTCTGTTTGTTAGTATTTTGTTGACGGTTTTTGTGTCTATCCGTGATATTGTTCTATAATTTTCTCCTTTCGTGATATCTTTGTCTGGTATTGGTATCACTGTGGTGGTGGCTAAACCAAATTGATAAACCTTTAACCAGACTCATCAAGAAAAAAAGGGAGAGGACTCAAATCAATAAAATTAGAAGTGGAAAATGAGATATTACAACTGACACTGTAAAATACAAAGGATCATAAGAGACTACTACAAGCAACTGTATGCCAATAAAATGGACAATGTGGAGGTGATGGACAAATTCTTGGAAATGTACCACCTTCCAAGATTGAACCAGGGGGAAGTAGAAAATATAAACAGACCAATCTCAAGTAATGAAATTGAAACTGTAATTAAAAATCTTCCAACAGACAAAAGTCCAGGACCAGATGGCTTCACAGGCCAATTCTATCAAACATTTAGAGAAGAGCTAACACCTATCCTTCTCAAACTCTTCCAAAAAATTGCAGAGGGTGGAACACTCCCAAAACTAACAATTTGTATTGATTGTTACAAGACTTACATAAAATAATACTTAAAGAAGGAAATGAAGAGTAATTGATTATTACAATCACTGTTAAGAATTCTACTATTTCACACTCTACAGAGTTTTAGGAATGTCAGTATAATCCTAAATCAAAGGTGACTAGACATGTCACTAGGGACATAATTACTGATCTTATTTCAGTGAGTTGGCCCAATGAGTTGGCACAGTAGATTATACCTTTTTGATCCATTTTATCCTTGAAAAGTAGTTTTTCTTTCTCTTAGTAAATAATTAGTAAACTACAAGTAGGGTAGGGATGGGCCTATTAAATAATTCACGGGGAAATAGGGAGGGTGGGAGGGAGATGCAAGAGGGAGGGGATATGGGGATATAAGTATACGTATAGCTGATTCACTTTGCCATACAGCAGAAACTAACACACCATTGTACAGCAATTATACTCCAATAAAGATGTTTAAAAAATGCAAAAATTTTCTGTCCCCCTATGACTGTCTGAGAGCAAACAAAATCCCCGACATATTACTATTTTTGCCATTCTTCAGAAACCTGTGACCTTGCTTCACTGCTGAAATAGAGAGGAAAACTCACACCCCAGTATTTTCCCAGGAGATGTTATTAGAGGTGGGCATGAAAACACGTTGACTTTATTTTTCCTTTTCCTCTTCAGTGAAATGATCTGTTAATAAAAAATAAAATAAAAAGCCAAGAACCACAGCTGAGCCAATACAAGCCAGAAAATGCCAAGCTAGAAAAGGCTCCCTATGTATTTGTAATTCTACCAAGCAATATGCTTACCATTTATGGAAAATCACAAAGCAACTGAAGAGAAAGCACACCCTAGTGATATATTGTTCTATGTAATTGGATCGTGAAGATTTTTGCAAGTTTTATCCAAGAGGCTAGAAAATGCTGTTATGCCTTATTGCCTATTATCTAACTCTGTTTTATGATGACATATTCTTCCCTTCTGAATGCTTTAGTTTTGCAACTGGTGAAACAATTTTTTTTAAAAAGCCTTTTTGTTAAAAAATATTTTCTTTACCACTATTCTGATTCCTCATTCGGTATCATTACTTCACAAAACAAATGATTATATTCCATAGTAAATCAGATAAAGGAATACAAATGGGTGAAACCTGCTAACTTATTTTTCTCCCTTAATGATGCTACTGAGGCTAATACAGTTGCTTCCCTACAGATGATGAAAGTGGAGTAAATAGATAAATATGTGCAGTAGACACAAATTGCAAATATTACAGGTTTACCAGGACTTGAATGAGTAGTGAGTTACTGTATGCAGCACATCTCTAGTTATGATGGATGGCATTGCATACAATAAAGCTCTGTGGCAAATTTTAAATGGAGAGTTAGGAAAGAAACTAACCACTTCTAGACCCTTAATTATAACCCTGTGTAAGAACATACTGCACAATTAGTCTTTTTTTTCGAGGAGGCTTACCTTTAAACTGTAAAATGTAACATTTGTGGATTTTGCCCTTCAAGTTGGCAAATATTTTTAAATGGCAACATCTAGTGTCTGTAAAGGTGCCAAGAAAAAAGGCACTCTTATTCATAGCTGGAAGGGAATGTAAATTACAAGGAGGGAATTTTATAATCTTATGACATGTATCAAAAGCCTTAATAATGTATATAGTCTTTGTCACAGCAATTTCTCTTCTAGGAATGTGTCTTAAATAAATATTATAGAAGTGCAAAAATGGGAAAAGATTAACTAAAAAACTGTTCACTAGAGTATTTGATAATACCGAAAATTTACAACCAACTACTTGTGCAATTAAAAGGGGATCAATTAAATAAATTATTGTGGATCCATATGAAAAAATAAGGCCACAAAATGCATTGTAAAAGTTTATTTAAAGATGAGATATTCCCACGATATATTAAATGAAAAAAAAGGCAAGTTACTAAACAATATGATTCCACTTTTATAAATGTATATAAAAATGTTAACAGTAGTTCCTCTCAGTGATGAACTTGAGAGTAATTTTTATTTACTGTTCTTTTATCTCTGTTTGCTATAATTATCATTCATTATTTTAAAGTGAGAACAAAAAGTTATTTTAAAAAGAGGAGGTCTAAAAAAAAGAGGTCTAAATTTTTGTTGAGGGACTGGTTCACAGGGAGAAAAGAAAATATAGTCCTTATAACTAGATTCCCTGGTTATTTTCTATAAATGTTAGCAAGATGAAATAACCTAATCAAAGGTTGACCAGAATTTTGTGAACGAACTTTCAATGAAACAATAAATCACAGCCACCAAATATTTGAATTTTCAGTAGTTTGAGATTATTCCAAGATGACACTACCCCACCTGAAAACATCAGTATATTTAACAAAACATGGATTATATAATATTGCTAGTTAACTTTAAATGAAACAAATAACTAGTATGAAATCAAAGGAAGATATTAATTAGAATTTGAGCAAAGGATAAGAGTAGGGATGAAATGAAAGATTCTTACCCCTTCTTCTTGGGCTAGGCTTCTTATCTAATCTCAAATATTTCTTATTCACAATCAAATAATGCACCATCATAAATTTTTCTACTATTTTCTGGCATTTTTTATTTTGACCCTAAACTGAATCCTAAAGCCTATTTTGTGGAATAAATCAAACTGTCAATTCCCTGCTGGAATATGCAGGCTGGGTCAGCGAGCAGCCTTCTTATTGACACCCTTGTTCTCATAGAGATCTCAAGCTGAGCTGTATTATTCTGATCAGTAGGACAGCTTGGAGATTTCTAAACCAGGGAAAAGTATTTGAGAATAAGCTAGTGGTGCTAATCCTTTTGAATCAGCATCCCTACTTTGAGTTAAAATAAGTTTTCCTTTCAAAACCAGACTGTTATCAAACACCAATAAATATGTGGCTTATTCTTTGTATAACTTAAAGGGAAGAGCCTGATATCCAAGCTATGTATATCAGTCAAGTTAAGCTAGGTTATGCTGTGGTAGTGGTAACAAGAAAACACTGAAATGTAAATAACTTAAAATGTGTGTTTCTTGCTCATGCTATATTTCCCTCCTGGGTTGCTGGAGGTGGAGGTGGTGGTGGAAGAGTGCTTTTCTCATTGTAGTTACTCAGAGATCACTCAGTGAATCCAGCTGACAGAGTAGCTATCACCTTGAACATTTCCTGTCACAGAGGCAGAGGGAAAGAAACCTAGGAAACATCTCATTCAGGCAAGTAAATTTTCTGGCCCTCTCAACTTGAAATGAAGTATGCCACTTTTGCTCACAACACACTGCCCAAAACTAATTACATCATTCCAAAAAACCATGAGGGAGCCACAAAGTACAATCCTACAATAGCCCCAGAAAGTGAAGGGAGAAAGAACTTTTTGAGAACCATTTTCAGAAAAACATCAATGACTACCATACTAAGGTTTCCTTTCAATCATTTCAATTTCAATCTGTCAAAACTGTTTGTGTATGTGTGCATATGTATGTGACAGGAGGAAGTTTTATACAAATGTACATAATTTATCAAACTCCCCTATCTGTAATTTTACTTTTCTACCTTTTCATCGTCCTTTAAAAATTGCTCATTTGATAATTGTCTTTCAACAAATATTTTTGTTGTGCAGTAATAACTTCATGAAGAATACTCATTATAAACTGCCATGCTCAATAAGAACATACATATAAAAAATTACCTTAAATGTAAATGAATTAAATGCTCCAAAGAAAAGACATAGGCTAGGTGAATGGAAACAAAAATAAGACCCATATATATGCTGTCTACAAGACACCCACTTCAGATCTAGGGATACATAAAGACTGAAAGTGAGGGGATGGAAAGAGGTATTCCATGCAAATGGAAACCAAAAGAAAGCTGGAGTAGCAATACTCCTATCAGACAAAACAGACTTTAAAATAAAGACTGTTATAAGAGACAAAGAAGGACACTACATAATGATCAAGGGATCAAGCCAAGAAGAAGATATAACAATTGTAAACATATATGCCCCCAATGTAGGAACACTCCAATATAAAGACAAATACTAAGAGCCATAAAAGGAGAAATCAACAGTAACACAATAATAGAGGAGGATTTTAACACCCCACTTTCATCAATGGATAGATTAACGAGACAGAACATTAATGAGGAAACACCAGCCTTAAATGTCACATTAGACCAGATACACATAATTGATATTTACAGAGCATTCCATCCAAAAGCAGTAGAATACACATTCTTCTCAAGTGTACATGGAACATTCTCCAGGATTGATCACATGCTGGGTCACAAAGGAAGCCTCAGTAAAATTTAAAATGTTGAAATCACATTAAGCATCTTTTCTGACTACAACACTATGAGATTAGAAATCAACCACAAGAAAAAGAAACTGTAAAAAACACAAATACTTGGAGGTTAAATAATGTGCTACTAAACAACCAATGGATCACTGAGGAAATCACACAGGAAATAAAAAAATACCTAGAGAAAAATGAAAGTACAATAATCCAAAACTTATGGGACATAACAAAAGCAGTTCTAAGAGGGAAGTTTATAGCAATAAAATCTTACCTCAGAAAACAAGAAAAATCACAAACACCCTCACCTTACACCTAAAGCATTTAGAGAAAGAAGAACAAACAAAACCCAAAGTAAATAGAAAGAAAAAAATCATAGCAATCAGAGTAGAAATAAATGAAATAGAGACAAATAAAACAGGAGCAAAGATGAATGAAACCAAAAGCTGTTTCTTTGAGAAGATAGCAAAATTGATAAACCTTTAGTGAGACTCGTCAAGAAAAGAAGGGAGAGGACTCAAATCAATGAAATTAGAAATGAAAAAGGAGAAGTTACAATGGACACCACAGAAATGAAAAGGATCATAAGAGATTACAACAAGCAACATTTTGGCAATAAAATGGACAACCTGGAAGAAATGGACAAATTCTTAGAAAGGCATAACCTTCCAAGACTGAAGCAGAAAGAAATAGAAAATATGAACAGATGAATCACAAGTACTGAAATTGAAACTGTGATTCAAAAACTCCCAGCAAACAAAAGTCCAGGACCAGATGGCTTCACGGGCAAATTCTATCAAATATTTAGAGAAGAGTTAACACCTATCCTTCTGAAATTATTCCAAAAAATTGCAAAGGAAGGAATACTCCCAAACTCATTCTGTGAGGCCACCATTATGCTGATGCCAAAACCAGACAAAGATACCACAAAAAAGAAAATTAAAAGCCAAAATCACTGATGAACATAGATGCAAAAATCAAAAAACTAGAAATCTGAATCCAACAATACATTAAAAGGATCATACACCATTATCAAGTGGGATTTATCCCAGGGATTCAAGGATTTTTCAAACTCTGCATATCAATCAGTGTGATACACCACATCAACAAATTAAAGAATAAAAACCATATGAGCATCTCAGTAGATGCAGAAAAAGTTTTTGACAAAATTCAACACCCATTTATGATAAAAACTCTCCAGAGCGTAAGCAAAGAGGGGACATACCTTAATATGATAAGGGTCATGCATGACAAACCTACAGCTAACATACTCAATGGTGAAAAGCTGAAAGCATTTTCTCTAAGATCAGGAACAAGACAAGGATGCCCACTCTCATTGCTTTTATTCAACATAGTCTTGGAAGTACTAGCCAGGGCAATCTGAGTATAAAAAGAAATAAAAGGAAGCCAGATTGGAAAAGAAGAAGTAAAACTGTCACTGTTTGCAGATAAGATGATACCAGAAATCTACTAGAGTTAATCAATGGATTTGGTAAAGTTGAAGGATATAAAATTAATACAAAGAAAACTGTTGCACTTCTATACCCTAACAATGAAATATCAGAAAAAGAAATTAAAGAAGCAATCCCATTTACCATTGCATCAAAAAGAATAAAATACCTAGGAATAAATCTACCTAAGAAAACAAAAGACCTGTACTTTGTAAACTTTCAGATGTTAATGAAAGAAATTGAAGATAACACAAACAGATGGAAAGATATACCATGTTCTTGGAATGGAAGAGTAAATATTGTGAAAATGACTATTCTGTCCAAGGCAATCTACAGATGCAATGCAATCCCTATCAAATTACCAATGATATTTTTCACAAAACTGGAACAAAAAAATCTTAAAATTTGTATGGAGACACAAAAGACCCCAAATAGCAAAAACAATCTTGAGAAAGTAAAAAGAATCAAGAGGAATCAAGCTCCCTGACTTCAGACTATAATACAAAGCTACAATAATCAATACAATATGGTACTGGCACAAAAACAGAAATATAGATCAATGGAACAGGATAGAAAACCCAGAAATGAACCCATTCACCTATGGTCAATTAATCTATGACAAATAAGGCAAGACTATACAATGGAGGAAAGACAGTCTCTTCAATAAATGGCACTGGGAAAACTGGACAGCTACATGTAAAGGAATGTAAAACATTCTTTTACATTCTTTAAAAGAATGCAAAAACACCATACATAAAAATAAATTCCAAAGGGATTAAGGATTTAAATGTAAAACCAGATATTATAAAACTCTTAGAGAAAAACAGACAGAACACATTTTGACATAAATCACAGCAATGTCTTTTTCAAGCTGTCTCCTAGAGTAATGGAAATAAAAACAAAACAAACAAACAAAAAAAACAAATGGGACCTAATTAAACTCAAAAGCTTTTGAACAGCAAAGGAAACCATAAACAAAGCAAAAATACAACACAGAGAATGGGAGAAAATATTTGCAAATGATGCTACTGACAACGGATTAATCTCCAAAATGTACAAACAGCTCATGCAGCTCAATACCAGAAAAGAAAAATCAAAAAATGGGCAGAAGACCTAAATAGACATTTCTCCAAAGAAGACATAAAGATGGCCAAGAGGCACATGAAAAGATGCTCAACATTGCTAATTATTAGAGAAAAGCAAATCAAATCTACAGTGAGGTATCACCTCACACCAGTCAGAATGGCCATCATCAAAAAATCTACAAACAATAAGTACTGGAAAGGGTGTGGAGAAAAGGGAACCCTCTTGCACTGTTGGTGGGAATGTAAATTGATACAGCCACTATGGAGAACAGTATGGAGGTTCCTTAAGAAACTAAAAATACAGCTACCATATGATCCAGCAATCCTACTCCTGGGCATATATCCAGAGAAAAACATGGTTTGAAAAGATACATGCACCCCAATGTTCATTGAATCACTGTTTAGAATAGCCAGTACATGGAAGCAACTTAAATGTCCATCGACAGACGAATAGATAAAGAAGTGATACATATATGCAATGGAATATTACTCAGCCATTAAAAAGAATGAGATAATGCCATTTGCAGCAACATGGCTGGACCTGGAGATTACCATACTAAGTGAAGTAAGTCAGACAGAGAAAGACAAATATCATATGATATCGCTTATATGAAGAATCTAAAAAAAAAGATACAAATGAACTTATTTACAAAACAGAAACAGACTTAGAGAATGAACTTATGGTTACCGGGGGGAAGGGTGGGGGAGGGATGGCTTGGGATTTGGGGATTGAAATGTACACACTACTATATTTAAAATAGATAACCAACAAGGACCTAATGTATAGCACAGGGAACTCTACTCAATATTCTGTAATAACCTGAATGTGACTAGAATTTGAAAAAGAGTAGATACATGTATATGTAAAAAAAATTTTTAAATTAAAATAAAGGAATAAATAGGGATAATACCAAATGCTGGAAAGGAATTAGAAACTGGATCACTCACATGTTGCTGGTGGGTATAAAAAATGGTCCAGCCTCTCTAGAAAACAGCAAAACAGTTTCTTACAAAACTGAATATACCATTCAGCTCAGCTATTGCACTCTTAAGCATTTATCCCAGAGAAATAAAAACATGCATTCACCCCAAAAATAAAAAAAAATAAACTGCCATGCTCTAAATTCCCTTAGGTTAGAAAATTTGAATGTAAGATTGGTAGGTGGCTGAGCAAAGCTTTAAAATGACTTGAAGTCCTAGATAAAAACTCACAAATTCACTTCATAGGCCCACACCATAATTAAGGACTGCTGCCACATATCAATGAACAGAAATGGGATACTAGACAGGATACCAACATAAGTTGTCAATACCTGTGAACAAGTCAAGGATCTAGGTACTGAAACTGAAGTGCAAGCATTGAGCTTAGATACAAGGAATAAGATCCCAGTTGGGGTAAAATCAGGCACTAGATGAGAACAGTCACTGTGCTGCTGAAGTGTGGAAGAACCTGACCAGCCTTCCCTAGTTCCTCCTCATTAGAAACAGAATTATTGGTCCCAGACTAGGGCAAAGCCATTCCTGATGGTTGAGACTAAATGGCCATGGAACTGAAAGGATGTGGAGGTAAAGCACCAAGCAGATGACCTCCACCAGGAGTAGCAAAATAAATATTTAACACAAACAAGGAAAATAATAACAAATGTGTGAAACTGGCTGATATTAGGAAAATAGGTGCCCAGAGTCTTGTACTACAACCAAGTATAACATCTGCCTACTTATATTGCCTTTCAAAATACCATGTAGACCAAGCAAAACCTGTCCTTAGCTAGAATACTACCACCAGTTTACAACTACTGGCCTGCTAACTCTAGTCTTGCCTCTCTGCCCTATTTTATATTTTCAGTTTCAGGTTATTTGCCCCCATAATCTCCAGAAACTATACTTGGACCACATTCCTCTAGACTTCTTGCATCATCCATAGCCTTGGAAATAACATGAGTTTTGGACATCCTGCATATTTTTTCTCTATAATTATATCCTTGTCCTTTCCTGTTCATCTAGCTTCTGACCAAATTTTATCCTTACCATTCATTTTCTACATATCTTGAGCTTGGCTTGTTGCTTTGATTCTGATTCAGTCTTTTTCTGATTCCTGACTACAGTCTATTTCCTAAAATTTTGTCTAAAACTAAACTCCGGTTCTAGCTCCTTGAATGGCATCCATAAATCTGCTGCAGCAACATGATAGAACATTTGTTGGATACCTACATTGTGCCAAGATTGACACTTAACAGTGTGAATTAGGTGTTTGAATGCAAACTATGAATTCACTCTCTTCCAAAGCCTAGATTTCTTCTCCTACTCACTCCATTCCAAAGGACTGGCATACCCTTGACTTTTTTTTTTTTTTTTTTTCAGTACGCGGGCCTCTCAATGTCGTGGCCTCTCCCGCTGCGGAGCACAGGCTCCGGATGCGCAGGCTCAGCGGCCATGGCTCACGGGCCCAGCCGTTCCACGGCATGTGGGATCCTCCCGGACCGGGGCACGAACCCACGTCCCCTGCATCGGCAGGCAGACTCTCAACCACTGCGCCACCAGGGAAGCCCCCCTTGACTTTTAAATTACCTCTTAGCTATAGCAGATTTTTCTTTCTTTTGAAGACATAGTAATCGGTGAATGTTAGCTTGAGCAGATTAACAGAGGTGTGAATTAACATGATACTTCTTCAAAGTCAGGTACCTCCTATAAACAGCATCATAACCTAGTAGTCATACCGAAATTCCCAAAATTAGTAAGCATGATAGCTAAAGAGAGGAGATATACTTCCTCAGATTCATCCATACCAAAGGAAACTGTAATTCTTTTTCTTCCCAATAAAATTAAATGCAAAAAAAATTTATGAAAAAAAATAGATACTAATTCTAAGATCCTGCAAAATCTCACCAGATTTCAGTCCTGAAGAAAACAAGGTCCATGTAGGAATTGCTGCCGAAATTTCTTGACAACTCTCTGTTCAAGCTGTTTTGTGAAATATTTCTCTTGCCAACAGGAACAATAGAAAGTGCAGGTGTGCATTAGTCATTGAGGTCTAGCAGAAAACCAGCCCCCACCCACAGTTTCCAGGTGCAGAAGGAATCAGGGCATGACTTGTGAGATGTGACCATTAGAGCACTGAACTAAAGCACCTGGAAAATTCCTTTTAAGAGAGCCAGAGCTTGATGTGTAAGAGGACTAATGGCAGTGTTGATCTGTGGGTGTGGCTAAAAAGACAATAGGGGGATTAACAATCCCTTTTACACTGGACAAGCTGGAAAACTGTTCATTGACTAGTGGCAGCAACTGCTATTTGTCACTCTTTGTCTTGGATTCCTAGCCAGTTCAAAGCCCTGGCTCAGCTGCTTTCCCATTCAAAGGGTTTGACCTGGGGGACAGAATACTTGTCAGCTTTTAATTAGTGCTCTGCAAGTCTTAGTGCCACAGTCTTAATCATTGCCTTACAGGACATTCACCTGTTTCTTTTTTGGACCTTTCCCTTGTTGAATATACTGGGAACTCTTGCCTATTTTAGCTGTTGTGTGATCTAATTCTGGCCCTTTAAACCTATAGTATCCACCTAAAAACCATGTTCCCTAATGATGGACTACAAATACCTACTTAATTGGTTGCAATAATTTTGGAAGTCTTTCCCCCCCCCCCAATACTCATTCTGATCTGCTGCCCATTCATCCTGTTTCTCTCAAGCTTTGGATCTTGCCTTGACTTACTTTTGATCTCTAAATTTGACATTTAGACTTTATAGGTTTGGCATTATAACCTCAGTTTTCCCTGGTGGACTGTCCCTTCAGTTCTGTGCTATCTTCAGTTGGTGCTTCTGCTTCAGATTTAATCCTAGAAACCCTGAAACTAATTCTTGCCTTTTGATTAGCACCATAATCCTCAGTTCCTCGGAGAGTTCAGTTCCTTTGAAAGGTAGAAGTCATGGACACATCTGTCATGTATTCTCCTGCCTCCTTGTCTAAACTTCTTCCCATCACTTGCTTCCTTGAAAAAGAACTCAGGCTTTGATGTCAAAGTTACCAGAAAATTTGAATACTAGTTCTACCTTTGAATAATTACATTGTCTTAGACAAGTTACTTCCAGCATTCTGAGTCTCAAATTCTATAAAAAGAGGACTTTATTCCCTCTTATCAAGATCGCATAACAGTTTGAAATATTTGCAAAGCATCTAGTAGATTATAGTCAATAAATAAATGTTACTTCTCTTTTCTGAGTTAATCCCCTAGTAGTCTTTAAGATTCAGGCCTCTAGAGTATGACCCCTCTATCCCACCCACAGTTTACAAAAGTATAATTGTAACAACATGGGGAATCAGGATTTTTTTAAAGATCAAGTAGAAATATTCAGAACAGACGTAAGTACACAGAACAAAAAAATATTGGTATTGTGAATGATCTTGGATTTCATCTTTGTGCTATTACTATTAGAAAACACATACACACACAAATATATTGACAACCTAAATAATCAGTTTTTATACACTGCCCATTTGAATAGTAGTCAGTCCTGAAGCATGAATAATCTGGACAGTGTAAACAAAAATAAGTAAGAGAACATGGTTGGAATGAAATTCTACAAGGGAAGAACAGCAAAAGCTGATAGTAGGCAATTACCCCAAAAGGAAATCTTGATACAAAATGTGTCTGGATGAGCTGAGAGGGAGGCTCCTCTCACTGAGTAAGTTTCCTTTATTTCTAAAATATATTCAGACCAAAGCTTTTATGCTAGGGACAGGTAATAGGGAGGAACTGAACCCAAAATCTTAAGTGCATTAAGAACTACCAAAATGTAGCCATGTAAGTAAGCACAGGGACAAAAAAAGGCACTAAACCATTCTGAACACCTCTTACCACCTTATGTGACATATGACCCATAGATAATTCCAGGTTCTTCAAGGAGCATTCTACAAAATACTTTAGAGGAAGAAATGATAATGAGCAGCCTCATTTCCCTATGTAATCATGATGGGACTGTCAGTCACAGTGACCTGCAACCCTGACCACAAAGATGGTCATGTGAACAAAGTTTAGCCAATTATAGTACCAAATTTTCAGAGATGATTGGGCTACGGTTGGACATATGACACATATTGTGACAATCAGAGTCTTTTCGTAATATATGTATATATGTATATGTATGTGTGTGTGTATATATATATATATATATATATATATATATATATATATATTAGAGACAATAGGAGAGAAAGGTTTTCTCTTCTGTTTGGATTATCAAACATGACAGTAGCCTTAGAGCCACCTTTCCCACTGTATAGAAAAAGCCTGAATAAAAAAAATAAGACCAGTATACAAAGAGAAATTTATTTTAAAGATAGAAAAAGAGACCAACCCCTGACAACATCTTATGAGCCCCTTCTTCCAGATGGGCCTCAAGCCAGAATCCACTCTTGGACATCACAGTTATATGAGTCAAGAAAATCCTTTTGGCTTAAGCTAGTTTTTTGTTACAACCAAAAGATTATTCACTAAATTTCAACTCCCTCTCCTACAATAGTAAGACAATGTCATTTGTTTTTAAGAAAGAATAAAAACACTGTTCAAGACTCTAATCTGGAATCATGGCAGCTACTACTACCAAATTGCTTACGATAATAGAAGCATTTGCACATACATAAATATATTGAAATCTTAAAATTTTATACTTGAGAAGTAAAATAAAACATTGATTACAAATCCATGGAATGTTCAATGTTCAGCAAGAATAATTTTTGCACATGCATAAAAATAAGTATATAATGGAACCTTATTCATGTGACTATTTAATCAGAGATTTTCCATTGTAAATCAAGATAGATAATGTTAGAGAGTTTGGGGGTACTGTATTTTATGTAATTTTAAATTAATTGTAACTCTTTAGTAACATTTAGCTGGATGTAGCAGGAAGACATATCTGTCTTTTGCATAACACGTATTTGGTGAGACTCCATCAAAAATAAACTCATAATAAGCCATATCACCCCCAACTACTCTCTGTCTATGTATTAAATAGATATTCCTCACAATATGAGAATCTTTCATATTTTATGCATTTAAAATGTGGCCACTTAATAATAACATGACATTTGCTCCTAACTATGACAGAGTTAGTAGTAGTAAAATAACCATCCCATTAAAAAAAAAAAAAGCTAGAAAAGCTAGACAACATATAAAAAATAATCTGTCTGAAGGTTTCAAAGACTTTCCAAGGTAGGCAAGGTTGGAGGTGGCCAAGTTCCCAGAGAGAAGAGAAACTCACTGAGGTGAGACCATTATTCTGTATTCCTGGGATCATTTGTCAATTCTTATGCTGCACAGAGCTAGAATCTAAGCTGACCAGAGAGCAGTTGAAGTGCTGAGTGAAGTTATCATCTGCATAATGGATTTGGGTAGGCAAATTTGGAGTTCAATACCCTCAAAAGATGAGGAGCTTTGGGAAATTCACCAGGCTCAGTTGGGATCCCTAGAGAGAAAGGCCCTAGGAGAGACAAAAAAAACAGATGTAGACCTCACTATATAGTGTTTGAAATCAGGCCTTAATTCAGCTCAGCTCAGGAATGGATTAAGATAATCAGCTTCTACTCTGGCTACTTGTCAAAAGATAAAGTGTATTCTCTCTGGAAGAATATCACATTATAGAGAACCTCTATAGTTTTTCACATATAATGTCTAATATTCAATCAAAAATGAATTTACCAGAAGAGTGAAAGCAGCTAAACAGAAGACTAGTGTACTAGGAGATAAATTAATAAGAAATACCCATGCTGAATTGTGCTTAAAATAAAGAATTAAAAATATAGAAATTTATAAGAAACATATAGGATATGATAAAAAGGCCACAAATATTGCCAAATATAGTCATCTTAGAGAAGGAAGATGAAAAGAAGTGGACAGATGTAATATTTAAAGAAGTAATGATCAAGAATTTTCTGAAATTGATTGAAGGCATCAAACCAATGAGTTAAGGAATGCTTCAAACACCAAGCAGAAAAAAATACCAAGAAATTCACATTTAATCCTATCAGAGTAAAATTATTGAAAATCAAAGGAAAAGAAAAAATTAAGCAGGTACAGAAGAAAAAATAATTACTATCAAATGAATAAGTCTGACAACCAACTTCTCAAAAGAGTGATGGAAGCCAGAAGACAATGGAATAATATCTTTAAAGTGCTAAATGAAAATAACAGCCAATCTAGAAATCTATAACCAGAAAAAAAAAATAGCCTTGAAAACTGAAGGCAAAATGAAAGCATTTCTAGACAAATAAAACAGATTTTATAACCAATACGCTCACACCAAAAAAATCCCAAAGAGGTTTCTTTGGGCAAAAGGAAATGATCACAGATGGGTACACAGAAGTTCAAGAAGGAACAAAAAAATAACTAAAAGGTTAAATGTATGGATAAATCCGAATCAATATTAGCTATACGAAATAATACTACTACTTAATTGTGGAGTTTAAAATCTATGTATATGGGAAAGGAAATAGTCAATCAACTCCAGGAGGCACAGAGAGTCCATACAGGATAAATCCAAGAAGAAACAAGGCAAGACACATTAGTCAAACTATCAAAAATTAAATACAAAGAAAAAATATTATAAGCAGCAAGGGAAAAGCAACAAATAACATACGAGGGAATCCCCATAAGGTTAACAGCTGATTTTTCAGCAGAAACTGTAAGCCAGAAGGGAGTGGCAGGACGTATTTAAAGTGATGAAAGGGAAAAACCTACACCAAGATTACTCTACCCAGCAAGGATATCATTCACATTCAATGGAGAAATTAAAACTTTTACAGACAAGCAAAAGCTAAGAAAATTCAGCACTACCAAACCAGCTTTGCAACAAATGCTAAAGGAATTTCCCTAGGCAGGAAACACAAAAGAAGGAAAAGACCTACAATAACAAATGCAAAACAATTAAGAAAACGGTAATAAGAACATACATACTGATAATAACCTTAAAGGTAAACAGATTAAATGCTCCAACGAAGATGCAGACTGGCTGAATGTATACAAAAACAAGACTGTATATATGCTGTCTACAAGAGACCCACTTCAGATGTAGGGACACATACAGACTGAAAGAGAGGGGATGGAAAAAGATATTCCATGCAAATAGAAATCAAAAGAAAGCTGGAATAGCAATTCTCATACCAGACAAAATAGACTGTAAAATAAACACTATTACAAGAAACAAAGATGGACACTACATAATGATTAAGGGATCAATCCAAGAAGAATATAAAACAAATGTAAATATTTATGCACCCAACATAGGACCACCTCAATACCTAAGCCAAATGATAAAGCCATAAAAGGGAAAATTGACAGTAACACAATCATAGTAGGGGACTTTAAAACCCCACTTAAACCAATGGACAGATTATCCAAGATGAAAATGAATAAGGAAACATAGGCTTCAAATGACACATTAAACAAGATGGACTTAAATGATATTTATAGGACATTTCATCCAAAAACAACAGAATACACTTTCTTCTCAAGTGTTCATGCAATATTCTACAGGATAGATCATGTCTTGGGTCACAAATCAAGGCTTGGTAAATTTAAGAAAATTGAAATCATATCAAGTATGCTTTCCAATCACAACACTATGAGACAAGACATCAATTACAGGAAAAAAACTGTAAAAAATACAAACACATGGATGCTAAACAATGCACTACTAAATAACCAAGAGATCACTGAAGAAACCAAAGAGGAAATTTAAAAATACCTATAAACAAATGACAGTGAAGAAGTGAGGACCCCAAACCTATGGGATGCAGCAAAAGCAGTTCTAAGAGGGAAGTTTACAGCAATACAATTCTACCTCAAGAAACAAGGAAAATCTCAAATAAACAGCTTAACCTTACACATAAAGCAAATAGAGAAAGAAGAGCAATGAAACAAAAAAACAACCCAAAGTTAGCAGAAGGAAAGAAATCATAAAGATCACAGCAGAAATAAATGAAAAACAATGAAGTAAATGATAGCAAAGATCAATAAAACTAAAAGCTGGTTGTTTGAGAAGATAAACAAAATTGATAAACCATTAGCCAGACTCATCAAGTAAAAAAGAGAGAAGACTCAAATCAACAGAATTAGATATGAAAAAGGAAAACTAACAACTGACATTGCAGAAATAAAAAGGATCATGAGAGATTACTACAAGAAACTGTATGCCAAAAAAAATGGACAACCTGGAAGAAATGGACAAATTCTTAGAAAAGCACGACCATTGGAGACTGAACCAGGAAGAAATAGAAAATACAAACAACCAATCACAAGCACTGAAACTGAGACTGTGATTAAAAATCTTCCTAAAAACAAGAGCCCAGGACCAGATGGCTTCACAGGTGAATTCTATCAAACATTTAGAGAACAACTAACACCTATCTTTCTCAAACTCTTCCAAAATATAGCAGAGGGAGGAGAACTCCCAAATTCATTCTATGTGGCTACCACCACCTTTATATCAAAACCAGACAAAGATGTCACAAAGAAAGAAAACTAGAAACCAATGACACTGATGAACACAGATGCAAAAATCCTCAACAAAATACTAGCAAACAGAATCCAACAGCACAGTAAAAGGATCATACACCATGATCAAGTGGGGTTTATCTGAGGAATGCAAGGATTCTTCAATATGTGCAAGTCAATCAATGTGATACACCATATTAACAAACGGAAGGACAAAAGCCATATGATAACCTCAATAGAGGCAGAAAAAGCTTTTGAAAAAATTCAACACCCATTTATGATAAAAACCCTCCAGAAAGTAGGCATAGAGGGAATTTACCTCAACATAATAAAGACCATATTTGACAAACCCACAGCCTACATCATTTTCAATGGTGAAAAACCGAAACCACTTGCACTAAGATCAGGAACAAGACAAGGTTGCCCACTCTCACCACTATTATGAACATAGTATTGGAAGCTTTAGTCACAGCAATCAGAGAAGAAAAAGAAACAAAAAAGCAATACAAATCAGAAAAGAAGAAATAAAGTTCTCACTGTTTGCAGATGACATGATACTGTACATAGAGAATACTAAACATGCTACCAGAAAACTACTAGAGCTAATCAATGAATTTGGTAACGTAGCAGGATACAAAATTAATGCACAGAAATCTCCTGCATTCCTATACACTAACAATGAAATCAGAAAAAGAAACTAAGGAAACAATCCCATTCACCATTGCAACAAAAAGTATAAAATACCTCAGAATAAACCTACCTAAGGAGGTAAAAGATCTAATCAAAAAACTATAAGACACTGATCAAAGAAATCAAAGACGACACAAACAGATGGAGAGATATACCATGTCTTAGGATTGGAAGAATCAACATTATGAAAGTGACTATACTACCCAAAGCAATCTACAGATTGAATGCAATCCCTATGAAACTACCAATGGTATTTTTCACAGAACTACAACAAAATATTTCACAATTTGTATGGAAACACAAAAGAACCCAAAGAGACCACAAAATTTTGAGAAACAAATACAGAGCTGGGTAATCAGCCTCCTTTACTTCAGACTATACAACAAAGCTATAGTAATCAAGACAGTGTGGTACTTGCACAGAAACAGAAGTATAGATCAATGGAACAGGATTGAAAGCCCAGAGATAAACCCACACACACATGGTCACCTTATCTTTGATAAAGGAGACAAGAATATACAATGGAGAAGACAGCCTCTTCAATAAGTGGTTATGGGAAAACTGGACAGCTACATGTAAAAGAAAGTAATTAGAACACTCCCTAACACCATACACAAAAATAAGTTCAAAATGGATTAAAGACCTAAATGTAAGGCCAGACACTATAAAACTCTTAGAGAAAAACATAGGCAGGACACTCTATGACATAAATCACAGCAAGATCCTTTTTACCCACCTCCTAGAGAAATGGAAATAAAAACAAAAAATAAACAAGTGGGACCTAATGAAACTTCAAAGCTTTTGCACAGCAAAGGAAATCATAATCAAGGTGAAAAGACAATCCTCAGAATGGGAAAAAACATTTGCAAATGAAGCAACTGAAAAAGAATTAATCTCCAAAATATATGAGTAGCTCATGCAGCTCAATATCAAGAAAACAAAAAACCCAAGCCAAAAATGGGCAGAAGACCTTAATAGACATTTCTCCCAAGAAGATATACAGATTGCCAACAAACACAGGAAAGGATGCTCAACATCACTAATCATTAGAGAAAAACAAATCAAAACTACAATGTGGTACCATCTTACTCCAGTCAGAATGGCCATCATCAAAAAATCTACAAACAGGGCTTGCCTGGTGGAGCAGTGGTTGAGTCCGCCTCCCGATGCAGGGGACACGGGTTCGTGCCCCGGTCTGGGAAGATCCCACATGCCATGGAGCGGCGGCTAGGCCCGTGAGCCAAGGCCGCTGAGCCTGCATGTCCAGAGCCTGTGCTCCACAACAGGAGAGGCCACAACAGTGAGAGGCCCGTGTACCGCAAAAAAAAAAAATCTACAAACAATAAATGCTGGAGAGGGTGTGGAGAAAAGGGAACCCTCTTGCACTGTTGGTGGGAATATAAATTGACACAGCCACTATGGAGAACACTATGGAGGTTCCTTAAAAAACTAATAATAGAACTACCATACAACCCAGCAATCTCACTACTGGACCTATACGTGAGAAAAACCATAATTCAAAAGGAGTCATGTACCAAAATGTTCATTGCAGCTTTATTTACAATAGCCAGGACATGGAAGCAACCTAAGTGTCCATTGACAGATGAATGGATAAAGAAGATGTGGCACATATAAACAATGGAATATTACTCAGCCATAAAAAGAAATGAAATTGAGTTTTTTGTAATGAGATGATTGGACCTAGAGTGTTTCATACAGAGTGAAGTAAATCAGAAAGAGGAAAATAAATACTGTATGCTAACACATATATATGGAAACTAAAAAAAAAAAATGGTTCTGAAGAACCTAGGGGCAGGACAGGAATAAAGACACAGATGTAGATAATGGACTTGAGGATATGGGGAGGGGGAAGGGTTGGCTGGAATGAAGTGAGAGAGTGGCATGGACATATATACACTACCAAATGTAAAGTAAATTGCTAGTGGGAAGAAGCTGCATAGCACAGGGAGATCAGCTCTGTGCTTTGTGACTATATAGAGGTGTGGGATAGGGAGGGTGGGAGGGAGACACAAGAGGGAGGGGTTATGGGGATATATGTATACGTATAACTGATTCACTTTGTTATACAGCAGAAACTAACGCACCATTCTAAAGCAATTATGCTCTAATAAAGGTGTTTAAAAAATAAAAATAAATAAAATCTACATATAATTAAAATAAATGATTACAATAAAAAATGTGGAAGCATTAGTAGAATTCTTATTATAAATATTTAAAGTATAAATTCCTATGATTATCTGAGAAGTGCTCAAATACTAAATTATATTAGTGTCTATACAATGTATGATGTAATCTCTAGTGTAACTACTAAAGAATGGTGAAAGGGTACAAAAATAGCAAGCGGTTAGAGGGTGAAGTGGAATAATAAAAATATTTGATTCAAAATAAGGCAGAATGAATGGGAAATGATAATAGAAAATGTTGAATAAATATGAAACAAATGGCAAGATTATAACTTAAACGAAAATATATCAATAATTATATTAATATTTCATAGGACTAGACACTCTAATAAAAGTACAGTGGAGAAATCCTGCTGCTTATTATGGGAAGTCATTAGCATATAAGAATGGTCCACTGCAGCTATAGGAGACCTCAAAGATGGATCTAGGGTATATGAAGTAGAGCATCAACATTTGCTACATTATTAAGTTTACTCTTTGTTATGTGTATCCATTTATACATGAAATAAATATATATGTGCAGCAAAGACATGAACAAGAATGTTCATAACAGCAATATACATGAGACAAAATCTGGAAACAACCCAAATATCCATAAATAGTAGAGTGGATAAATGAAATTGTCATTGTCATACAGTGAAATATTATATGAGTATAAATTATAGCTACACCCAATAATACAGTTAAAGCTCTCAGATTTTATTCAGCTAAAAAAAACAGATACAAAAAAAGCATATAATGTATGACTCAGTTATATGAATTTCAAAAAAGGGGCAAAACTAGTAAATTGGAATATAAGTCAGAATATCAATTTGGGGAGTAGCGACTGAGAGGCAATGCCAGCTGGAATACTGATAATGAATTATTTTTATCTCAGTAGTGGTTTTGTGAGTGTGTTCATTTTGTTAAGAATTCACTGCTCTTGCTTTACACTAATGATTTGTGAGTTTTCCAGTATGTGTATTATACTTTAATATAAAGTTTTTTAAAACAAGAATCATTCACATAGGAAGGGTAATATATGGAAGGACATTTCAATCATTCCTTTATTGTTTCAATAGTTATTTATGGAGCACCTATTATAAACCAATTACCATTATAGCATTAAGAAAAAATTATAAATACTGATTCTGGCAGTTTTTATTTTAGTGACCTTAGGAAACAATTTCTTTGACCCTTTTCTTCTGTTAAAAACAAGCAGGTTATGCCTAAACAGTTCTAGGGTCTTTTCCCATTTTAAGATGCTATAAGTAAGTAATATGATCAACAGTCTCCAATGGTAGTTTCATTACACCATTCATTAGCAATAGGCCAAATGTGTCTTTGTTCATCACTACAAAGACATTCTGCTCTTTGCCCTTTTTCATGGAAATAGAAAAAGAGTCATTTCCAGTATCGTTATTCTTATTTCTAAAAAAATGACAAAATAACTGCTCTTTTTTACCCTGAGCATCATTGACTCTGGCTTGTCACTGTTTTCATACTGCAGACAGACAATGGGTCTTCAAAGATATGTTCCCTGGGATGAATACACTCAAAACATGTTATTCTTTTCTCTTTGTGCAACTAAGAAACAAATAAATGGATTTAACTTTAACTTTGTTTGGGATTTAGCCTCTAGACTAAGACCAAGAGCTATTAATTTTAGTCTAAAATAAAAATTTGTTATTTGGCTGTGAATTTCAAAGGTGAGAAAAATGGAACTACCTCTATAAATGACAGCTCTAACGTTTTCATGAGTGATCTTGTATCTCATCTGCAGTCAGATCAAGCATAATATCATGTGCTTTATATATTCAAATTAATGGTTCTATTAAAGAGGAGACTTCTACAGGTCTGTGGTGCCAGACCTCCACACAGGGAAAATAGTTGACTGCTTGCATTGGCTAGCCACCAAGGAGAAGGTGTAGGAGTAGAAGGCAATGTCAATGACTTTGTAGTACATTAGGAAAAGATGCCCCGTGTGCCTGGCCCTTAGGCTGGCCCTGCCCAGGGTGGAGGGGTGTTACAGCTTCATTAGGGTGAAGCTAAAGAACAAGTTCTGAGCCTGGATCTCTCTGCCCTGGGGCATCACCAAAAGGAAACCTTCCTTCAGCAGCACCCAGCTCTTCCACACAGAGTCCACATACAGGATGGGGAGATAGATCTCCCCCTGGAACAAGACCAGGTCAATCACAGGCCATATATAATTTGAGGTTCCCTAAAAACCTTCACCTCAGTCCCACAATACCACAATTTGTAAAGAAACCCATTAATCAATCTAGAGAACAAATCTGAGGTCAAATTCAAGACATTGGCTCACACTAATAAAAAGCAACCCAATTGCAGCAGCCAAGTAATGAAGCCATGATAGGAGTCCACAGATCTAGATTAGGCAAGAGGATTCAAGCAGAATCAAAGTATCAGCATACAGGTAAAATTAACATAATTATCAAGAGCACAGGTGTTCCTCTTCTGGAATACATTCCAGAGTGAGAGGTCAGACTATCCTCAAGAACCTAGTGAGATTTACTTAACAGAGTAAGTGGACTTTGAAAGCAAATCAGAGGAGAGGATAATAAATTAGGAAATGTCAGCCTTTGTGGCTTTTTCCCTACTTAAATTACCTTTCTTGGTGGAGCAGATAAGATTGGGCAAATGTATGCTACTTCCTGTTGTGACATAATTCTTCATAGATACCTTGTGCTTCTGCACTTCTAGTGAGCATAGACACTAACTGCCTTTGTTCCATACTATCTTTACAAAGATGTTTGTATAGTTTATAGTCTTAAAAGATATTGCTAGTGTCCACCTCTGGAACAAAGACAAGATATATTTACTGTTGTTTTTTAAAGAGTTGGGTTCCCTAAGCCCAGGATTCCTCTCCTGCAGGGTAGGCCCACTCCATGTGCAAATATCACCTAGCCCTCTTTATATTGCCCTATGGGAACTGGGGATCAGGAAACCAATGCAAGGAAATGTTGGTACTCTGTCCTTTGTCTCTGACCCAGCAACTCTGTGTCTTTTAATAGCATACATGAAACTGTAGCACCCTGCAAGTAGGGTAAAATCTCCAACACTCACAGTTCTTGACAATACCTAAGGAAACGCTTTATAGGTGCCTGTAGCTGGGATCCATTTCACCCTTCTAGGCAATAATAATAATAAATAACAGTAAAAGTAATAATAAAAGAAGTTAACATATTCTTAACATTTATTATATGGCTAATTGGTGACTATGTTTTTGGAATTGGCAGTTGTTAAATGGATGTCCTCAGATGGTAAGGTGATTTATCTGATTGATTCCACTAGTGAACAAGACAAGATAGAATCTTATAAACAATAGAAGAGAGGTTTGAATTAACTGCTTTTGGTGGTTTAGATAAGAATAACAACTATCAATAACTGAATAATTACTAAGTGCCAGATCCTGAACTGATTGATCATATTTTTGGTCATAGCTCATTTGATCTTCACAGCAAGATCTCATGAGGTAGGTACTACCATTGTTCCCATTTTAAATTTGTAGAAACTGGAACTTAGTTAAATGGCCAGTCCAAGGTCTTAAATTTACTAAGCGGCAAAGATCGGACAAATGTCGATTTTATCAAGGCGGATGTAACTTACTTATTAGCCATTAATACTGGTGTTCAAAGAATAGACTACTTTGATTTTGACTAACATTTGTTTGTTGCTACAGTTAAATTTTTTATCTGAGGCAAGTTCCTCACTTTTCTTGCTGTAATTCCATCCTTGGACATAATTACCATTTAAAAAATACTTGTTTACTGAATAAATAAATATATAAAGGGCCTTGACACATTAGTTGCACTGGCTGACTCAGTATAGAATGGCTGCTGAATGAATGAATGAAGGGAGGGAAGAAGGAAAGAATAAACATTTACTGAGTGTCAGGCATTGAGATAGGTACTTTTTTTACTTTGATCAGTTAGCCACTTACCAAAACAACCCACCATACTGGTACATTTTTTAAAAGAAGGAGACATTCTTTTTAACACCGTGAGTGATAAGTCAAGTTGATATCATGTACACCCTAATATGATATGAATGAAAAAAGTCATGTCACCTCTGCAGTATTCTTCCCCAAAATCTATAAATCTAGTCCAATCATGAGAAGTCATCATCCAAATTCCAAATTGACAATTTTACAATCTACCTTGCTCAGTATTCTTCAAAAATATCAAAGTTATGAAAAACAAGGAAAGACCCCCAAAATGCCATAGACTAGAGGAAACTAATGAGACATGATGTCTAAATAAAATTTGAAATCCTGGACTGCATCCTGAACAGAAAAAGAACATTGGTGGGAAGACTGGTGAAATCCAAATAAAATGTAGAACTTATCTAGTAATAATGTATCAATGTTAATTTCTTAGTTTTGATAAATTCACCATGGTTCTATAAGGTTTTAACATGAAGGGAAGTTGGGTAAAAGATATACAAGTACTTTCTCAACTATTTTTACCACTTTTGTGTAAATAAAATTATTTCAAAAGTTAAAAGTTAAAATAAGGAAGGGGAAGGGCAAAAGAGGATCACTTTGCTAACAATTAGGGATTTTCTGGAGAAAAACATAAAGGTTCCTAAGAGAGCTGGAAGAGTATATAAAACAGCACAAACACATCACAAGTCTGTCTAGGGCTATAATGTTTCCAGTCTATAAACTTCTTCTAAAAGAGTTTTTTAAAGGCTGCTAGGCCTGCTAGAGTCTCTTTTCCCAGCTCTATAACTATCTTCATCATGCTTCCTCCTGCAATGTTTTAGTTAAAGACAAAATCAAATGAAAAAGCACACAACAAAGTACAATTCTAACAAACTTCCCCTTCCAGCCCACTTGTGATGAATATTATGTTCCCTAGCCTATGAATGTTCATGCTGGCTTTCTGAGTTCTGAGAAACATTAGATCTCCCTGAGAATGCTAAAGGTAATTGTAAGAAAAAGACTCTCTCGATGAAGTGTCTTTTGCTGCATTTAAGACACTTTGGAAAGTCAAGTTGTTGTAAGAGGTAATGTTGTGAAGAAAAATAAGATTGTCCTGTAGCTGATATGCCACAGTAGCTGCATGGCCATCTGGTTTGGTTTTGAATCATCCTTAGTGATTCGCAGGAAAACAAAATAATGAAATCACCACATAGCTTTAAATTCCAAATCCATGTCAGCTTTGCCAAGTGCTGCCCCATATGTAGAAGGGAACAGCATGCAGGCAGACTGGCTCCAGCCTGACTCAAGCTGTAACATATTTACCTGTGCCTATTATTGATAGTTCCCTTACCAAGCTTGTTTTGCTAAATCAGCTTGCAACATTTAATATTGCTTATTTCTTTCATGGCACAGGTCCTCTGAACAGGAAATTCTTACATAAGCAGCTGCCAAGACAGCATCAATTATTCTCATCTTGGGGACTTATTAACCAGGGACCAAACCTTCTAAAAACAAGTCCTAAAGTCTCAGCTACCTGCAGGTTTCTGGGTGACTGGAATGGCTTCCCATGGTTTCCTCTTCACCTCTGATGTCCTAAGAATGAATACCAAGTATCAGCTCGGAATTTCCAAAGTGATGGGTTTTCAGTCTCCTCTATTTTTGAAAGGGCAGAGAGCAGCCCAACTTTTCAAACTTCTGTCTTTTGCATGGAGAGGCACTAGTGTGGAAACACAAAAGACCCAGAATAGCCAAAGCAATCTTGAGAAATAAAAATGGAGCTGGAGGTATCAAGTTCCCTGACTTCAGACTATACTGCAAATCTACAGTAATCAAGACAGTATGGTACTGGCACAAAAACAGAAATATAGATCAATGGAACAGGATAGAAAGCCCAGAGATAATCCCACACACATATGGTCACCTTATTTTTGATAAAGGAGGCAAGAATATACAATGGAGAAAAGACAGCCTCTTCAACAAGTGGCACTGGGAACACTGGACAGCTACATGTAAAAGAATGAAATTAGAACACTCCCTAAAACCATACAAAAAAAAATCAAAATGGATGAAAGACCTAAATGTAAGGCCAGTCACTGTCAAACTCTTAGAGGAAAACATAGGCAGAACATTCTATGACATAAATCACAGCAAGATCCTTTTTGACCCACCTCCTAGAGAAATGGAAATGAAAACAAACAAGCAAAAAAAAAAAACAACAAATGGGATCTAATGAAACTTAAAAGCTTTTGCACAGCAAAGGAAATCATAAACAAGACCAAAAGACAACCCTCAGAATGGGAGAAAATATTTTCAAATGAAGCAACTGACAAAGGATTAACCTCCAAAATTTAAAAGCAGCTCATGCAGCTCCATATCAACAAAACAAACAATCCAATCCAAAAATGGGCAGAAGATCTAAATAGACATTTCTCCAAAGAAGATACACAGATTGCCAACAAACACAATAAAGAATGCTCAACATCACTAATCATTAAAGAAATGCAAATCAAAACTACAATGAGGTATCACCTCACACCAGTCAGAATGGCCATCATCAAAAAATCTATGAACTATAAATGCTGAAGAGGGTGTGGAGAAAAGGGAACCTCTTGTCGTGTTGGTGGGAATGTAAATTGATACAGCCACTATGGAGAACAATATGGAGGTTCCTTATAAAACCAAAAATAGAACTACCATACGACCCAGAAATCCCACTACTGGGCCTATACCCTGAGAAAACCATAATTCAAAAAGAGTCACGTACCACAATGTTCATTGCAGCTCTATTTACAATAGCCAGGACATGGAAGCAACCTAAGTGTCCATTGACAGATGAACAGATATAAAAGATGTGGCACATATATACAACGGAATATTACTCAGCAATAATAAGAAACAAAATTGAGTTATTCGTAGTGTGGTGGATGGACATAGAGTTTGTCATACAGAGTGAAGTAAGTCAGAAAGAGACAGACAAATACTGTATGCTGACACATATATACAGAATTTTAAAAAAACAAAATGGTTCTGAAGAACCTATGGGCAGGATGGGAATAAAGATGCAGATGTAGAGAATGGACTTGAGGACATGGGGAGGGGGAAGGGTAAGCTGGGGCAAAGTGAGAGAGTGGCATGGACTTATCTATACTACCAATTGTAAAATAGATAGCTAGTGGGAAGCAGCCACATAGCACAGGGAGATCAGCTTGGTGCTTTGTGACCACCTAAGAGGGGTGGGTTAGGGAATGTGGGAGGGAGACGCAAGAGGGAGGAGATATGGGGTATATGTATATGTATAGCTGATTCACTATGTTATAAAGCAGAAACTAACACACCATTTAACAGCAATTATAATCCAATAAAGATGTTTAAAAAAAAACGCCTTGGGCTTCCCTGGTGGCGCAGTGGTTGAGAGTCCGCTTGCCGATGCAGGGGACACGGGTTTGTGCCCCGGTCCGGGAAGATCCCACATGCCACGGAATGGCTGGGCCCGTGAGCCATGGCCGCTGAGCCTGCGCATCCAGAGCCTGTGCTCCGCAACGGGAGAGGCCACAACAGTGAGAGGCCCACGTACCGCAAACAAAAAAAAAAAAAAAAAAAAAAAAAAAAAACAACAACAACAACAAAAAAAAACCTTCAGAGACGACAATGCTTCATAGAAATCCATGAAGCCCAGACTTTAACTTACTGTAAAATTAACTCAAAAATAATTTTGAAAAGCCTAAATAGGTGTTACCAAATAACTTGAGCTTTATAATCAGACAGACCCAAGTTTTTGTCCTGGTTTGACACTCACCAGCTGTGTGATCATAGACAAGTCAGTTAACATTTCTGAGCTTGTTTCCTCAATAGGGATAATTACTGTTAAGTACATCATGATGTTTGCTGTAAAGAACAAATGAAATAATTCTTGTAAAGTACTTGGCATGCTGTCTGGCATCCAGTCCAGCTCATTGAATGATTTCTTATTATTAACTTTTTAATTATTATTCACATTATAATAATTATTTTCATTATTGAATCAACCTCAAAAATAGACTCTAGCTATTGTAGCACAAATTAAATACAATGAGCAATTCCCAAGTGAAAGGTACTTTTCAGTAGAGACTAGACCATGGAGAAGAACAAACAAAGAAAAGAAATATGATGAACCATTGTAATATTATACTTCACAGCAACAGATTTGAATTCACATCCTGGTTTAACCATCTATTTATCAGCAGTGTGACCTTGAACAAATTATTTAACCTCTCTGAACTTCAGTTTTCTCACCTGAAAAATGAAAATAATAATATTCTTTCACACGGTTTGTAAGATAATATTGTATATGTAAACCATTTGGCATAAAGCCCAATAGAGCATAGGCATATAGTAAATGTTAGCTCCCTATGCTTCTTTACATTGTATCACCAGCCCAATCAAGTCTTTTTCATTCTCCCTTTCTCTTCTCACCTCCAGATATTACAGCAGCATTAGGAATCTCACACTTCAAGGTTTCAGTTTATATATTCAATGGAGAAGCTTATATATATATATATATATATATATATACACACACACATATACACTTTATTACAGGGGGTTGACTATTTTCAGAAGGTTCAAATTGGTAAATTATATTTCAGGAGGATCATACAAACCTAGTCCAATCACTAAAAGAGCTAGAGGTTAAAAGGTAAGTTTAAATTTATATATATAATTCTCCGAGACAAATTTGGTTGTGATCTGGCCTCATTAACTAAAGAGAATTAGGATTAGTCAGTGCTTGGATTGAAGACCACAGTAAACCATAAAGATTTATTGAGTTGGAAGGCAGCAACTTTCTCTTTGAGTCCCTCTGAGAATGTGAGCTAAGCTAACATTCTAGCATGGTTCTAGTGATATTATTTAAGCCCAGAGCTCACCTACAAGTCATAGAAGTATATTGACTCAGTAAAGTTGGTGACACTGGAAGACAGTAGAATAACAAATACTAATTCCAGTACTCTAACAGGAAATGGTTATTGCTCCCATTACTGCTTCTCTGTTTTGTTTTTTTTTTTCCTTCCTTGGTTTCTCATAGCTGAGTTCAATGGTGACTTGAATTGCAAATCCTAACTATTCCCAGCTCCTGAGCCAATTCAAACTGAAGGAAGTATCAGCAAATTCAGTCTCACCATTCAGTTTAGTTTGGGTTTAGATCAGCCTCCCTGAGATCTAGTGGCTCAGTAAAGATTGCCAAAACTTCTGCATTTTCTCCTAAGTCGTTTTGCTACAAAGGACAATAAAATTCAGTAGTAGATAGAAGCTATATGCATGGATTCTGGAGTTAGACTGCCTGAGTTCAAATCCTAACTGTCAATTTTTGGTTTTGTGACTTTGGGCAAATTATTTCACTTGCATAGTCTCCAGTTTCATCTATAAAATATGCATAATGATAGTATCTAACTCATAAACTTCTTTAGAGGATTAAAGGTGAGAAGACTTGTAAAGTTCTTAGTGCTTATCACATCATAAGTACTTTAAGTTCATGTTTCAAATAAAAGAAAAAAAGCGTGAGACCCATTTCCTCAAGGAAATGTTTCCCCTTCTCCTTTTTTGATTTGTAGCTCTTCTTTACACCTTTCCCTTCATCCCCAACCCCATGTTGATCTGGTTCAATAACTTCTGCCTAAGCTTCTACCTCAGTCACTACTCTGAAACCCTACTCAGTTAGCCAACCTAGTATCTCAATCCTCTTCCAGGTATGGGCAGACCTGGAAAGAAATATGAGATGATGAGCACTGAGCTACCTAACATCTGACCCTTCCATAGCTATGTTCCACCAGAATAACCAAGTCCCCCAATACGTATAGATTTTCCAAATTGTGACTAAGATAGAAAGTCTGTCTCTGGAACATTGTGCCTAATTCACCTAGCTGGACCTCTGTAGCCTGCTACCTCTTCCTCCCCTACCTGCCCCTGGATACCAGGAACAAACAAGATGCCAAGTCTGAGGATACAAAGCAGTGTCTAAATTTAAAAATCTCATCATTGCTATGGTACAATTTCAAAAAAAAAAAGGCAAAAATCTGTTTCCCAAATGGATAATCCTGTCTTATTTGAGTAGGGCTCCTGGATGATTGAACAACACCAAAAGGCAAATTGTCATTTTATTCCAGACAGACTACAAAAGTAGAAAGCACCACTCAAGGACTTGAAAAGATATTACACATATAAAAAATGAATAAAATATTCTCATTTGATGAAGAGAAATTAAGAATAGGAAACAAAGGACTTTGCTGAGTCTACAGTCTGAATAAGGATGTTGCAATAAATTTAAATGTCTTATATAAATTGTGCATTTTTATTTGTAGAGCCTTTTCTTTCCCAGGATCTCAAAGAACTTTGCAAACATTAATTAGCCAACAGTATCTCATTGTGGTATGACTATTACCAATGCCACCTAAATGATGGAACAAGAACAGAGGAAGGTTAAGAAACTTGCCCAAAGCCACATGGGGCAAACTCTGAACAAAAACCATTTGTTGTTTTTGTGTTTGTAATAATGAACAAATTAAAAGTGCAATAATTTTCTTTGTAATTCAGAAAGAAATCTCTCTGTTAACAGTCATCCCTAACTATAAGAAAGAAGTCTTTTTAACTTCCCTTAATGTGTATACTTTTTTTCAGATAGTACCTAATTATGGTAAATTGCTTCATCCTCTAATTGTTACTGCAAGGCAACTAAACATTGTTATGTTGACTACGAAAGAGTGGATTGTTAATGGCCTTAATCATCAGATCATCTGGTAATATAATCAATGTAACTGAGAGATACCTTGTGGGAAAAAAAAGGCAAATCAAATAAGAAACATAGACTTATAAGGGAGTGCTCAATGCTACTGTTTCATGTTTAGTCTGAGAAATAAAAATTCTCATTTCACGAAGAAGCAGGAGATGTTAATGTTGTTTTGTATGCCTAATTGCAAAAACCCCACGTGCCTTGCTGTGTAATGTTGGACTTTCATCACACCAACTTTGAATATCCTCTCCACAGGATATGAAACACCAACATTTTCTCAGCAGATATTTCACCAGAGGAGATCATTTTCTGCTTCTAACCTGAAAACCTTAAAGGTGGAGGGGCAGGGCGGGGGTGTTCCAAACCTCACCAGCTCATGATCTAAAAGAATGAGAGAAAAAGTGAGTTTTAGTTGTTCTTGTCATTTTTGTTGCTTCTGTGGAAAATGGAAGAATTAATTCCCATTAATAGAGATAAGAGTGTGGGAGATGTTGGACTCTAGGAAAATAATAACTAGAACAAAGACCATCAAGCTTTTCTTAAAAATAAATTGAATACAAATATAAGACTCTCAGTAGTTCATGATGAGAATTAATTCTACTATAATTAATTGAAGACAAATATCTACTTGATGTATTAAAAATGAAACAAGAACCCACATATGCACATTTACATGCACACACACACACACACGCACACACACACAACACTCAAACACAAAAAAAGCAGATATGTGCCCTTTCAAAGAAAATAGGTTACTTCTTGTTTTATTTCTAGTATTCATCAATCAAGTAAGAACTAGGCAAATCTTTTGCAATTTTTAAAAAAATAGCAAATTTGAACTCATGCTAGGTAAATCATATTACATTTAGGTTCTGTTTAATGTTTTAGCTTCTTTTTCTTCTTTCAGCTTAGAAAAACACAAAACATAACTGGAAAATGTTTCTCTATGATCTGTATTTAAAATAATATTAACATTTGATTTGTGCATTCTACATTATTACATGAAAATATTTGTTTGTTTTGAAATAATCGGTAGTTCTTAATCAATTAATCCTTTCAAAATACTTTAAATCTATTAGAGTGGCTGTCAAGCTTTATTTTATTGTCAAGAAAACTAAGTCTCACAGAACTTGACCCAGTAATTAACAGTGTAGGAAGCAACACATTCCTGATCTATGGTAAATCATTCAAATTATAAATATAGACTTTATTCTTAAATCATAACATGTTTAATCTCATTCATTTATATCTGTACTAACAAGGCATTTTAACATATTCATTTATAAATGATACGATTGTAAAATTATTTAATTGGTTAAATACTTTGGTATTAGATACACATTTTTCAAACAACAAAAAGTAAAAATGTCTTCCTCCTAATTTGTTCTCTCTTATCTCCAGTTCACATGCCCCCCAGATGGAATCACTATTATCATTTTTGTTTGCTTGTTTTTCTTTCAAGTGTTTATTATACATTCACAGGCCATTAGAAATCCATATAAATTTTCTCTCTAACTCTTCTACACTAATGGTAGATTATCATTCTACACTTTATTATTTCTTTACTTAGTAATATTTCTTGGAAATGTTTGCATATTAGTACCTAAAAAGCTTCTTACTCCTTTAGAAAAAAGTCACAGGACAATATCAGCAAGATGGCAGAATAAGGCATTCCAGCACTTGTCTCTCCACAGACAAAAACAATTTAAAAAACCTCCATCAGTTAAAACGACTTCATGAGGGCTCTGGAATCCAGGTGAAAAGTTATAGCACCATGGTGGAGCACAGAAATGAGAAAAAACAAATTGAAAAGAGTAAGAAGAATACTTTCACTTGACCCAAGTCACCCATTATTTCAAGCTGGTACAGAATAGCAGCATGAAATATTTCCTCAGCCCACAAGCTCTCCCATGGTGGAAACAGAGAGCAAAGTGAGCATCTGACTTCCCCAACTTTTCAGGACACTACATGAGAGGTCTGCTTATGTCATGCCCCACCTCGTCCACTGAGGGAATTGTCATGGCTAGATCTCCTGGAGGTAGCTAAGAACAAAGAATAGAGACAGAGGCCATCAACAATCAGTGCACAGACTTCAACAGCCAGCCCACACACCTCAACAGTATTCCCAGTAAGTAGCCAGCACATGCATGATCTCTTACTGGGTTAACGGGTGAAAGGCTTTCCCTACCAAAGCCATTGTGTAAAGTCTGGAAGAGGTTAATTATTCTTCAAATGCATAGATATCAATGCCATCTACAGGCATCATGAAGAATTACAGAAACATACAAATAAAGGAAAAACAGCAACAACAAAAAAGCTCCAATAATGAACTTTAAAAGAATGGAGATCTATAAACTACTTGACAAAAATTCAAAATAATTATCTAAAAGAGGCTCAGTGAGCTACAAGAGAAACACAGACAACTAAATGATATCAAGGGAAGAATACATGAACAAAATAAGAAGTTTAACAACAAAACAGAAACCATATAAAAGAATCAAACTCTGGAGCCTAAGAATACAATGACTCAACTGAAAATTCACTAGAGAGTTTTACATCAGACTTGATCAAGCAAAGAAAGAATTAGCAGATTTGAAAGCAGGTCATTTGAAACTATCCAGTAAGAGGAACAACAAGAAAAAGAAGTGATTAAAAAAGTAAGAAAGCCAATGATACTTATGGGACACCATCCAGAAAACTAAATTTTACTTAATACTCTGTAATGGCCTATATGGGAAAAGAATCTGAAAAAGAGTGGATGTATGTATAACAGATTCATTATGCTGTACATCTGCAACTAACACAACATCGTAAATCAACTATATGTCAATAAAGATTAAAACAAAAACCACAATGATAATAATAAATTTTTTTAAAAAACTAAATTACACATGATAGGAATCCCAGAAGGGAAGGGAAAGAGCATGAGGCAGAAAGTTTATTCAAAGAAATAATGGCTGAAAATTTTTCAAACCTAGTGAGAAGATGAATACCCAGATTCATAAAGCCAAAAAGGTCCCAAATAGGTTGAATCAAAAAGGGTCTACACCAAGACATATTTTAATTCAATTGGAGCAACTCAAAGATAAAAAAGAATTCTTAAAGCATCAAGAGAAAGGTGACTTGTCATATACAAGGAAGTAATCATATGACTGTCAGTGGGTTTCTCAGCAGAAATCTTGCAAGACAGAGAGGTATGATACATTTTAAATGCTTTAAAGAACACTGCAAATCAAGAATTATATACCAAGCAAAACTGTTTTTTAAAAGGAAAGAGACATGAAAACTTTCCTAGACAGATACTGAGGGAGTTCATAACCACTACACTGCCCTTAAAAGAAGTCCTGAAAGAAGATCTTAAAGTAAAAATGAAAAGATGTTAAAGAGCAACACAAAAGCATAGGAAAGTATAAACCTCACTGTTAAAGGTAAATATAAAGAAAAATACACAACAATGTAATAATGTAATGGTACTGCACAAATCAATTTTAATTTTAGTTTAAAAGTTAAAAAACAAAAGTATTAAGAATAATTATAACAACAAAATATGTTAATAGATAGACATAAGAAAAAGTAAATTCTGATATCAATAAGTTAAAGTGGGAGGAGAAGGGAACAAATTACAGAGTTTTGTATATGACTGAAACTGTTATCAGCTTAAAATAGACTATTATAAAAAGCTTTATGCAAGTGTCATGGTAACCTCAAAGAAAAACTACAGTAAATATAAAAAAAAGATAAATAAAAGAATCCAAGTATATCACTACAAAGCATCATCAAGTAACAAACAAAGGCAGCAAACGAGGAGAGAGGAACAAAAGAACTATAAAACAGAGAGTACAATTAACAAATTTTCAATAGTAAATTCTTTTTTAATTTTTTATTTATTTTTCATGTATTTTTAAATTGACGTCTAGTTGATGTACAATATTATATAGTAAATTCTTGTACAATATTCTACAGTACAGGAAAAGATCTGTAAAAAATACAAACACATGGAGGCTAAACAATACACTCAATAATAACGAAGTGATCACTGAAGAAATCAAAGAGGAAATTAAAAAATACCTAGAAACAAATGACAATGGAGAAAAGATGACCAAAAACCTATGGGATGCAGCAAAAGCAGTTCTAAGAGGGAAGTTTATAGCAATACAATCCTACCTTAAGAAACAGGAAACATCTCGAATAAACAACCTAACCTTGCACCTAAAGCAATTAGAGAAAGAAGAACAAAAAATACCCAAAGTTAGCAGAAGGAGAGAAATCATAAAAATCAGATCAGAAATAAAAGAAATAGAAATGAAGGAAACGATAGCAAAGATCAATAAAACCAAAAGATGGTTCTTTGGGAAGATAAACAAAATTGATAAAGCATTAGCCAGACTCATCAAGAAAAAAAGGGAGAAGACTCAAATCAATAGAATTAAAAGTGAAAAAGCAGAAGTAACAACTGACACTGCAGAAACACAAAAGATCATGAGAGATTACTACAAGCAACTCTATGCCAATAAAATGGACAACATGGAAGAAATGGACAATTCTTAGAAATGCACAACTGCCAAGACTGAATCAGGAAGAAACAGAAAATATGAACAGACCAGTCACAAGCACTGAAATTGAAACTGTGATTAAAAATCTTCCAACAAACAAAAGCTCAGGACCAGATGGCTTCACAGGTGAATTCTATCAAACATAGAGAAGAGCTAACACCTATCGTTCTCAAACTCTTCTAAAATACAGCAGAAGGAGGAACACTCTCAAACTCATTCTACGAGGCCACAATCACCCTGATACCAAAACCAGACAAGGATGTCACAAAGAAAGAAAACTACAGGTCAATATCACTGATGAACATAGATGCAAAAATCCTCAACAAAATACTAGCAAACAGAATCTAACAGCACATTAAACAGATCATACACCATGATCAAGTGAGGTTTATTCCAGGAATGCAAGGATTCTTCAATATACGCAAATCAATCAACGTGATACACCATATTAACAAATTGAAGGAGAAAAGCCATATGATCATCTAAATAGATGCAGAGAAAGCTTTTGACAAAATTCAACACCAAGTTATGATAAAAACCCTGCAGAAAGTAGGCATAGAGGGAACTTTCCTCAACATAATAAAGGCCATATATGACAAACCCACAGCCAACATCATCCTCAATGGTGAAAAACTGTAAGCATTTCCACTAAGGTCAGGAATAAGAAAAGGTTGCCCACTCTCACCACTCTTATTCAACATAGTTTTCAAGTTTTAGCCACAGCAATCAGAGAAAAAAAGGAAATAAAAGGAATCCAAATCAGAAAAGAAAAAGTAAAGCTGTCACTGTTTGCAGATGACATGATACTATACATAGAGAATCCTAAGGATGCTACCAGAAAACTACTAGAGCTAATCAATGAATTTGGTAAAGTAGCAGGATACAAAATTAATGCACAGAAATCTCTGGCATTCCTATACACTAATGATGAAAAATCTTAAAGTGAAATCAAGAAAACACTCCCATTTACCACTGTAACAAAAGGAATAAAATATCTAGGAATAAACCAACCTAAGGAGACAAAAGACCTGTATGCAGATTATAAGACACTGATGAAAGAAATTAAAGATGATACAAATAGATGGAGAGATATACCATGTTCTTGGATTGGAAGAATCAACATTGTGAAAGTGACTCTACTACACAGAGCAATCTACAGATTCAATGCAATCCCTATCAAACTACCACTGGCATTTTTCACAGAACTAGAACAAAAAAAATTCAAATTTGTATGGAAACACAAAAGACCCCGAATAGCCAAAGCAATCTTGAGAATGAAAAACACAGCTGGAGGAATCAGGCTCCCTGACTTCAGACTATACTACAAAGCTACAGTAAACAAGACAGTATTGTACTGGCACAAAAACAGAAAGATAGATCAATGGAACAGGATAGAAAGCCCAGAGATAAACCCACGCACATATGGTCACATTATCTTTGATAAAGGAGGCAGGAATGTACAGAAGAGAAAGGACAGCCTCTTCAATAAGTGGTGCTGGGAAAACTGGACAGGTACATGTAAAAGTATGAAATTAGATCACTCCCTAACACCATACACAAAAATAAGCTCAAAATGGATTAAATACCTAAATGTAAGGCCAGAAACTATCAAACTCTTAGAGGAAAACATAGGCAGGACACTCTATGACATAAATCACAGCAAGATCCTTTTTGACCCACCTCCCAGAGAAATGGAAATAAAAACAAAAATAAACAAATGGGACCCAATGAAACTTCAAAGCTTTTGCACAGCAAAGGAAACCATAACAAAACCAAACGACAACCCTCAGAATGGGAGAAAATATTTTCAAATGAAGCAACTGACAAAGGATTAATCTCCAAAATTTATAAGCAACTCATGCAGCTTAATAACAAATAAACAAGCAACCCTATCCAAAAATGGGCAGAAGACCTAAATAGACATTTCTCCAAAGCAGATATACAGACTGCCAACAAACACATGAAAGAATGCTCAACATCACTAATCATTAGAGAAATGCAAATCAAAACTACAATGAGATATCATCTCACACCAGTCAGAATGGCCATCATCAAAAAATCTAGAAACAATAAATGCTGGAGAGGGTGTGGAGCAAAGGGAACACTCCTGCACTGCTGGTGGGAATGTGAATTGGTTCAGCCACTATGGAGAACAGTATGGAGGTTCCTTTAAAAACTACAAATAGAACTACCATATGACCCAGCAGTCCCACTCCTGGGCATATACCCTGAGAAAACCATAATTCAAAAAGAGTCATGTACCAAAAATTTCATTGCAGCTCTATTTACAATAGCCCGGAGATGGAGACAACCTAAGTGCCCACCATCGGATGAATGGATAAAGAAGATGTGGCACATATATACCATGGAATATTATTCTGCCATAAAGAGAAACGAAATTGAGCTATTTGTAATGAGGTGGATAGACCTAGAATCTGTCATACAGAGTGAAGTAAGTCAGAAAGAGAAAGAAAAATTCCATATGCTAACACATATATATGGAATTTAAGGAAAAAATGTCATGAAGAACCTAGGGGTAAGACAGGAATAAAGACACAGACCTACTGGAGAACAGCCTTGAGGATATGGGGAGGGCGAAGGGTGAGCTGTGACAAAGCGAAAGAGAGGCATGGACATATATACACTACAAAACATAAGGTAGATAGCTAGTGGGAAGCAGCCGCATAGCGCAGGGATATCACCTCAGTGCTTTGTGACAGCCTAGAGAGGTGGGATAGGGAGGGTGGGAGGGAGAGAGACGCAAGAGGGAAGAGATATGGGAACATATGTATATGTATAACTGATTCACTTTGTTATAAAGCAGAAACTAACACACCATTGTAAAGCAATTATACCCCAATAAAGATGTTAAAAAAAAATACTACCAATAGAACTACCATATGACCCAGCAATCCCACTACTGGGCATATACCCTGAGAAAACCAAAATTCAAAAAGAGTCATGTACCAAAATGTTCTTTGCAGCCCTATTTACGATAGCCTGGATATGGAAACAACCTAAGTGTCCATCATCGGATGAATGCATAAAGAAGATGTGGCACATATATACAATGGAATATTTCTCAGCCATAATAAGAAATGAAATTGAGCTATTTGTAATGAGGTGGATAGACCTAGAGTCTGTCATACAGAGTGAAGTCAGAAAGAGAAAGACAAATACCGTATGCTAACACATATATGTGGAATTTAAGGGAAAAAATGTCATGAAAAAACTAGGGGTAAGACAGGAATAAAGACAAAAACCTACTAGAGAATGGACTTGAGGATATGGGGAGGGGGAATGGTAAGCTGTAACAAAGTGAGAGAGAGGCATGGACATATATCTACAAAACGTAAGGTGGATAGCTAGTGGGAAGCAGCTGCATAGCACAGGGAAATCAGCTCCGTGCTTTTTGATCACCTGGAGGGGTGGGATAGGGAAGGTGGGAGGGCGGGAGACACAAGAGGGAAGATATATGGGAACATATGTATATATATAACTGATTCATTTTGTTGTAAAGCAGAAACTAACACGCTATTGTAAAGCAATTATACTCCAATAAAGATGTTAAAAATATATTTATATTGTATAGTAAATTCTGACTTATCAATATTTACTGTGAATGAAAATGTGTTAAACTCACCAATCAAAAGAGTGGCTGAATGAATTTTTACAAAAAATAAGATCCAACTGTATGCTACCTACAAGGGATTCAAATTTCTTGAAAGAGATTTACTTGAGATTTAAGAACACACATAGGCTGAAAGTGAAGGGATGGAAAAATATACACCATGTAAATGGTAAACAAGAGAGCAGGAGTAGCTACACCTATACCAGACAAATACACTTTAGGTCAAAAAGTGTCATGAGAGACAAAGTAGGACATTACATAATGATAAAAGGTTCAGTTCAACAATAAGATATAATAATTGCAAATACATATGTACCTCACATCAGAGCACCTAAAAATATAAAGAAAGCATCAAAAGTACTGAAGAGAAAAAGAGACAGCAGTACAATTATAGTAGGGGACTTCAATGCCAATTTCAATAATGAATAGATTATATAGTCAGAAAATCAATAAGGAAACAGCAGGCTTCAACAACACTATAGACCTAATGGGCTTGAGAGACATGTACAAAATATTCCACCCATGCAAGATAATTCACATTTTTCTCTATGCACACAAAACATTTTAGAGGAGAGACCACATACTAGTCCCAGAACAAATCTTAACAAATTTTAAATTAGTGAAATTATTCCAAGTACCTTTTCCAACCACAATGGAATGAAACTTTCCATTAATTAAAGGAAAACGGAAAAAAATCATAAGTGCATGGAATTAAACAACAAACTCTTGCACAAACAATGCAAAAAGAAAAAATCAAAAGGGAACTCAGAAAACACCTTGAGATAAACAAAAGTGAAATTAGAACATAGCAAAAACTACTGGATTCAACAAAAGCAGTTCTAAGAGGGAAGTTTATAGTAATAAACATATTTAAAAAGAATGGTGAAAAGCTGAAAGCTTTTCCTCTAAGAATAGGAGCAAGACAAGGATGCCCACTCTCCCCACTTTTATTCAACATAGTCTTGGAAGTCCTATCCAGAGTATTAGAAAAGAAAAAGAAATAAAAACATCCATATTGAAAAAAAGAAGTAAAACTGTCACCATTTGCAGATGGCATGATATTACATATAGAAAGCCCTAAAGATAACAAACAAAAATTCTTAGAACTAATAAACAGATTCAGTAAATTTGCAGGATACAAAATCAATATTCAAAAATCTGTTGTGTTTTTATACAATCATAATGAACTATCAGAAAGAGAAGTTAAGAAAACAATCCCATTTACAATTATATCAATAAGAATAAAATACTGAGGAAAAAATTTAACTGATGTGAGAGAACTGTACACTGAAAACTATATAACATTGATTAAAGAAATTGAAAAATACAGAAATAGATGGAAAGATATTCCATGCTTATGGATTGGAAAAATTAATATTGTTTAAATGTCCATACTACTCAAAGCAATCTATAGGTCCAGTGCATTTCCTACAAAATTCTAATGGCATTTTTCACAGAAATAGAACAAACAATTCTAAAATATATATGGAACCACAAAAGACCCTGAATAGCCAAAGTAATCTTGGAAAAGAAGAACAAAGCTGGAAGTATTACACATCCTGACTTCAAACTATATTACAAAGCTATAGTAATCAAAGCAGTATGGTGTTTGTTTAAAAACAGACACATAGATCAATGGAACAGGGTGGAGAGCCCAGAAATAAACTCACACATATACAGTCAACTAATTTATGATAAAGGAGCCAAGCATATACAATGGAGAAAGGACAGTCTCTTCAATAAATGGTGTTAGAAAAACTGGACAGCCACATGTAAAAGACTGAAACTGGCCCACTATATTATGCCATACACAAAAGTTAGCTCAAAATGGATTAAAAACTTGAATGTAAAACCTGAAACTACAAAATTCCTAGTAGAAAACGTAAGCAGTAAACTTCTTAATATTGGTCTTGGTAATTTTTTTGATCTGAATGTAAAAACAATGGCAACAAAAGCAAAAATAAACAAATAGGACTACATCACACTAAAAAAGCTTCTCCACAGCAAAGGAGACCATCAACAAAATCAAAAGGCAGGAAATGGGCAAAGACAAGAATAAACATTTCTCAAAAGAAGACATACAAATGGCAAACAGGTATATGAAAAGGTGTTTAACATCACTAATAATTAGGAAAATGAAAAACAAAACCACAATGAGATATCACCTCACACCTGTTAGGATGGCTATTATCAAAACAAAACAAAAACGAAAACAAAAGATAACAAGTGTTGACAATGATATGGAGAAAAGGAGTCCTATCTACATTGTTGGTGAGAATGTAAATTGGTGCAACCACTATGGAAAATAATGAAGTTGTTCCTCAAAACTGAAAATTAGAATTTCTACATAATCCAGCAATCCCACTTCTGTGTATACATTCCAAAAGAATTTTAATCAGGGTCTCAAGGGATTATTTACACTCCCTTGTCCATTGCAGCATTATTCACAGTAGCCAACAGGTGGAAACAACCTACATGTCCATAGACAGATGAATAGATACAGAAAATGTTGTATATACTTACAATGAACTATTATTCAGCCTTCAAAAAGAAGTAAATCTTGATATATGCAACAACATGGATGAACTTGGAGGACATTGTGCCAAGTGAAATAAGCCAGACACAGAAGAACAAATACTACATGGCAACACTTATATGGAGAATCTTAAATATTCAAACGCATATAAACAGAAAGTAGAATGGTGGTTGAAATGGTCGGGGGAGGGAGAAATGGGAGGTATTAGTCAAAGGGTACAAATTTTTGCTTATATATGATAAATAAGTCCTAGATATCTATTATACATCATAGAACCAGTAGTTAACAATACTGTATTGTATACTTAAAATTTTCCTATGAGGGTAAAGTTTATAAGTGTTCTTATCACACACAAAAATATTTAAAGTAAAAAAGAAAAAAAATATCCTCTGCTCTGTGAAAGACAATGTCAAGTGAATGAGAAGACAAGCCACAGACTTGGAGAAAATATTTACAAAAGACACATTTGATAAAAGACAATTATAGAAAACATACAAAGAACACTTAAAATTCAACAATAAGGAAACAAACAACTCAATTTAAAAATGGACTAAAGGCCTTAACAGAAACTTCATCAAGCAAGATATACAGATGGCAAACAAGCATATGAAAAGATACTCCACATCATATGTCATCAAGAAAATGCAAATTTAAACAGTGACATACCACTAGAAACCTACTAGAATGGTCAAAATCCAGAACACTCACAACACCAAACACTGGTGAGGACATGGAGCAATAGGAATTATCATTCATTTCTGGTGGGAGTACAAAATTGTACAGCCACTTTGGAAGACAGTTTGGCTTTTTCTTACAAAACAAAACATACTTTTGCCATATAATCCAAAAATCATGCTCCTTAGTGTTTACTCAATGGAATTGAAGACTTATGTTAAAAAAAACTGCACATGAATGTTTATAGCAGATTTATTCATAATTGCCCAAACTTGGAAGCAACTAAGATGTCCTTCAGTAGGTGAATGTATACATAAACCGTGGTACATCCAGACAGTGGAATATTATTCAATGCTAAAAAGAAGTGAGCTATCAAGACGTGAAAAGATATAGAGGACCCTTAAATGCATATTACTAAATGAAAGAAGGCAATCTAAAAGAGGCTACGTACTGTATGATTCCAATTCTATGATATCCTGGAAAAGGCAAAACAATGGAGATAGTAAAAAGATCTGTGGTTTCCAGGATTTATGGGGTAAGAGGAGAATAAATGGAGCACAGAAGTTTTCTACAGCAGTGAAAATGCTCTGTATGATACTATAATGATGGGTACATATCATTATACATTTGCAAGCCCATAGAATGTATAACACCAAAAGTGAACTTTAATGTAAACTATGAACTTTGGATGATTATAATCTGTCAATGTAGGTTCATCAGTTGTAACAAATGTACCACTGTGGTGAGGGATGTTGATAATGGAGGAAGCTATGCATGTGTAGGGGCAGATGGTATATGGGAAATTTTTGTACCTTCCTATTAATTTTGTTATGAACTTAAACCTGCTCTAAAAAGTGTCTTTACATAAATACATATGAAGGTTAAAGGAAACTTTTTGAGGTGATTAATATGTTTATAGCATAGATTGCAGTGATGAGTTCATGGGATTATGCTTATCTCCAAACTTAAGTTGTATATATTATGTACACCTTTATATGTTAATCATACCTCAATAAAGTACTTTAAATAAAATTACAGTTTCATAGTATTCCATTATATCAATAAATCATATTTCATTAAACTAGTCCCCTACCAATGGAAGTTTAGATTTTGTCCAATCATTTCCTATTATAAACACTGCCACAATGAGTAATAAGGCATATGTGTCATTTTGCACATGTGACAATATACTTGTAGAATAAGTTCATAGAAGAGATATTACTAGGCTAAAGAATAAATATATTGTGATTTTGATAGATTGTCTTTCATAAGTGTTGAACCAATTATGTTCCACCAGTAATAAACAACTTTGTCTCTTTCTCCACAGTCATACCAACAGAGTGCTAGCCAATTTTTTTTAATATCTGCCAATCAAAAAGATGAAAATGGTATCTCATAATTCTCTAATTATGAATAAGATTAAGCGTCTTTTCCTGTTTAAGAGCTCTTTCAATGAAATGTCTATCTGTATCATTTTACATTTTAATTGGGTTTTTTGGTATTTTCTTTTCTTTTTTTAATTTTTGAATTTTATTTTCTTTATCTTTTTATACAGCAGGTTCTTATTAGTCATCAATTTTATACACATCAGTGTATGCATGTCAATCTCAATCGCCCAATTCAGCCCCCCATCATCCCCACCCCACCGTGGTTTCCCCCCCTTGGTGTCCATACGTTTCTTCTCTACATCTCTGTCTCAACTTCTGCCCTGCAAACTGGTTCATCTGTACCGTTTTTCTAGGTTCCACATACATGCGTTAATATATGATATTTGTTTTTCTCTTTCTGACTTACTTCACTCTGTATGACAGTCTCTAGATTCAGCCACATCTCAACAAATGACCCAGTTTTGTTCCTTATTATGGCTGAATAATATTCCATTGAATATATGTACCATATCTTCATTATCCTTTCATCTGTCGATGGGCATTTAGGATGCTTCCATGACCTGGCTATTATAAATAGTGCTGCAATGAACATTGGGGTGCATGTGTCTTTTTGAATTATGGTTTTCTCTGGGTATATGCCCAGTAGTGGGAGTGCTGGATCATATGGTAATTCTATTCTTAGTTTTTTAAGGAACGTCCATACTGTTCTCCATAGTGGCTGTATCAAATTACATTCTCACCAACAGTGCAAAATGGTTCCCTTTTCTCCACACACTCTCCAGCATTTGTTGTTTGTAGATTTTCTGATGATGCCCATTCTAACTGGTGTGAGGTGATACCTCATCGTACTTTTGATTTGCATTTCTCTAATAATTAGTGATGGTGAACAGCTTTTCATGTGCTTCTTGGCCATCTGCATATCTTCTTTGGAGAAATGTCTATTTAAGTCTTCTGCCCATTTTTTGATTGGGTTGTTTGTTTTTTTAATATTGAGCTGCATGAGCTGTTTATATATTTTGGAGATTAATCCTTTGTCCATTGATTCATTTGCAAATATTTGCTCCCATTCTGAGGGGTGTCTTTTCATCTTGTTTATGGTTTCCTTTACCGTGCAAAAGCTTTGAAGTTTCATTAGGTCCCATTTGTTTATTTTTGTTTTTATTTCCATTACTCTAAGAGGTGGATCAAAGAAATCTTTCTGTGATTTATATCAAAGAGTGTTCTTCCTATGTTTTCTCTGAGTTTTATAGTGTCTGGTCTTTCAGTTAGGTCTTTAATCCATTTTGAGTATATTTTTGTGTATGGTGTTAGGGAGTGTTCTAATTGCATTCTTTTACATGTAGCTGTCCAGGTTTCCCAGCACCACTTATTGAAGAGACTGTCTTTTCTCCATTGCATATCCTTGCCTCCTTTGTCATAGATTAGTTGACCGTAGGTGCGTGCGTTTATCTCTGGGCTTTCTACCTTTTTTCCATTGATCTATATTTCTGTTTTTGTGCCAGTACCATACTGTCTTGATGACTGTAGCTTTACAGTATAATCTGAAGTCAGGGAATCTGATTTCTCCAGCTCCATATTTTTGCCTCAAGACTGCTTTTGCTATTCGGAGTCTTTTGTGTCTCCATACAAATTTTAGGATTTTTTGTTCTAATTCCATAAAAAATGCCATTGGTAATTTGATAGGGATTGCATTGATTATGTAGATTGCTTTGGGTAGTATAGTCATTTTAACAGTATTGGTTCTTCCAATTCAAGAACATGGTATATAACTCCATGTGTTGGCATCATCTTTAATTTCTTTCATCAGTGTCATAATTTTCAGCATACAGATCTTTTGTCTCCCTAGGTAGGTTTATTCTAGGTATTTTATTCTTTTTGTTGCAGTAGTAAATGGGAGTGTTTCCTTAATTTCCCTTTCACATTTTTCATCATTAATGTATAGGAATGCAAGAGATTTCTGTGCATTAATTTTGTATCCTGCAACTTTACCAAATTCATTGATTAGCTCTGGTAGTTTTCTGGTGGCATCCTTAGGATTCTCTATGTATAGTATCATGTCATCTGCAAACAGTGACAGTTTTACTTCTTCTTTTCCAATCTGTATTACTTTTAATTTTTTTTTCTTCTCCGATTGCCATGGCTAGGACTTCGAAAACTATGTTGAATAGTACTGGTGAAAGTGGACATCCTTGTCTTGTTCCTGATCTTAGAGGAAATGCTTTCAGTTTTTCACCATTGAGAATGATGTTTGCTGTGGGTTTGTCATATATGGTCTTTATTAAGTTGGGGTAGGTTCCCTATATGCCCACTTTCTGGAGAGTTTTTTTCATGAATAAGTGTTGAATTTTTTCAAAAGCTTTGTCTGCATGTATTGAGATGATCATATGGTTTTTATTCTTCAATTTGTTAATATGGTATATCAAATTGATTGATTTACATATATTAAAGAATCCTTGCATCACTGGGATAAATCCCACTTGATCAAGGTTTATGATACACTTGATGTGTTGTTGGATTCTGTTTGCTAGTATTTTGTTGAGGACTTTTGCATCTATATTCATCAGTGATATTGGTCTGTAATTTTCTTTTTTTGTAATATCTTTGTCTTGTTTTGGTATCAGGGTGTTGGTGACCTCATAGAATGAGTTTGGGAGTGTTCCTTCCTCAGCAATTTTTTAGAAGAGTTTGAGAAAGATGGGTGTTATCTCTTCTCTAAATGTTTGACAGAATTCTCCTTGAAGCCATCTCGTCCTGGACTTTTGTTTGTTGCAAGTTTTTTAATCACAGTTTCAATTTCATTACTTGTGATTAGTCTGTTCATATTTTCTATTTATTCCTGGTTCAGCCTTGAAAGGTTATACCTTTCTAAGAATTTGTCCATTTATTCCAGGTGGTCCATTTTATTGGCATAGAGTTGCTTGTAGTAGTCTCTTAGGATGATTTTTAATTCTGCAGTGCCTGTTGTAACTTCTTTTTCATTTCTAATTTTATTGATTTGTGTTCTCTCCCTCTTTTTCTTGATGAGTCTGGCTAATGGTTTATTAATTTTGTTTATCTTCTGAAAGAACCATCGTTTAGTTTTATTGATCTTTGCTATTGTTTTCTTTGTTTCTATTTCATTTATTTATCCTCTGATCCTCTGATCTATTTCATTTATTTATCCTCTGTTTCTATTTCATTTATTTATCCTCTGATCCTCTGATCTTTCTGAGTTTTTTCCTTCTGCTAACTTTGGGTTTTGTTTATTCTTTTTTCTCTAGTTCCTTTAGGTGTAACGTTAGGTTGTTTATTTGAGGTTTTCCTTTTTTGTTGAGGTACGCTTGTATAGCTATAAACTTACCTTTTAGAACTGCTTTTGCTGCATCCCACAGGTTTTGGATCATCGTGTTTTCATTGTCATTTGTCTCTAGGTGTTTGTTGATTTCCTCTTTGATTTCTTCAGTGATCTCTTGGTTATTTAGTAACATATAGTTTAGCCTCCATGTGTTTGTGTTTTTTACGTTTTTCCCCTGTAATTCATTTCTAATCTCATAGTGCTCTGGTCAGAAAAGATGCTTGATATGATTTCAATTTTCTTAAATTTACTGTGGATTGATTTGTGACCCAAGATATGATCTATCCTGGAGAAAGTTCCATGTGCACTTGAGAAGAAAGTGTAATCTGCTGTTTTTGGATGGAATGTCCTATAAATATCAACTAAATCTATCTGGCATATTGTGTCATTTAAAGCTTCTGTTTCCTTATTTATTTTCATTTTGGATGATCTGTTCATTGGTGTAAGTGAGGAGTTAAAGTCCCCCTCTATTATTGTGTTCCTGTTGATTTCCTCTTTTTTTTTTCTTTTTTTGTTGATCGGGGTAGGAGTTTCTTAATTAATTTATTTATTTTTGCTGTGTTAGGTCTTCGTTTCTGTGCGAGGGCTTTCTCTTGTTGTGGCAAGCAGGGGCCACTCTTCATCGTGGTGCGCTGGCCTCTCACTGTCATGGCCTTTCTTGCTGCGGAGCACAGGCTCCAGATGCACAGGCTCAGTAGTTGTGGCTCACGGGCCTAGTTGCTCTGTGGCATGTGGGATCCTCTCAGACCAGGGTTCGAACCCGTGTCCCCTGCATTAGCAGGCAGATTCTCAACCACTGTGCCATCAGGGAAGCCCCTATTTCCTCTTTTATAGCTGTTAGCAGTTGCCTTACATATTGAGGTGCACCTAAGTTGGGTGCATATATATTGATAATTGTTATATCTTCTTCTTGGATTCATCCCTTGATCATTATGTAGTGTCCTTCCTTGTCTCTTGTAACATTCTTTATTTTAAAGTTTATTTTATCTGATATGAGTATAGCTACCCCAGCTTTCTCTTGATTTCCATTTGCATGGAATATCTTTTTCCATCCCCTGACTCTCAGTCTGTAAATGTCCCTAGGCCTGAAGTGGGTCTCTTGTAGACAGCATATATATGGGTCTTGATTTTGTATCCATTCAGCAAGCCAGTGTCTTTTGGTTGGAGCATTTAATCCATTCACATTTAAGGTAATTATCAATATGTATGTTTCTATGACCATTTTCTTAATTGTTTTGGGTTTGTTTTTATAGGTACTTTTCTTCTCTTTTGTTTCCCACTTAGAGAAGTTCCTTTAGCATTTGCTGTAGAGCCAGTTTGGTGGTGTTGAATTCGCTTAGCTTTCGCTTGTCTGTAAAGCTTTTGATTTCTCCATCAAATCTGAATGTGATCCTTGCCAGGTAGAGTAATCTTGGCTGTAGGTTCTTCCCTTTCATCACTTTAATTATATCATGCCAATCCCTTCTGGCTTGTAGAGTTTCTCCTGAGAAATCAGCTGTTAACCTTACGGGAGTTCCCTAGTATGTTATTTGTCATTTTTCCCTTGTTGCTTTCAGTAATTTTTCTTTGTCTTTAATTTTTGCCAATTTGATTACTATGTGTCTTGACATTTTTCTCCTTGGGTTTATCCTGTATGGGACTCACTGCGCTTCCTGGACTTGTGTGGCTATTTCCTTTCCCATATTAGGGAAGTTTTCAACTATAATCTCTTCAAATATTTTCTGAGGTCCTTTCTCTCTCTCTTCTCCTTCTGGGACCCCTTTAATGTGAATGTTGTTGCGTTTAATGTTGTCCCAGAGGTCTCTTAGGCTGTCTTTATTTCTTTTCAAGCTTTTTTATTTATTCTGTTCCACAGCAGTGAATTCCACCATTCTGTTTTCCAGGTCACTTATCCGTTCTTCTGCCTCACTTATTGTGCTATTGATTCCTTCTAGGGTAGTTTTCATTTCAGTTATTGTATTGTTCATTTCTGTTTGTTTGTTCTTTAATTCCTCTAGGTCTTTGTTAAACATTTCTTGCATCTTCTCAATCTTTGCCTCCATTCTTTTTCCGAGTTCCTTGATCATCTTCACTATCATCATGCTCAATTCTTTTTCTGTAAGGTTGCCTATCTCCACTTCATTTGGTTGTTTTTCTGGGGGTTTATCTTGTTCCTTCATCTGGTACATAGCCCTCTCCCTTTTCGTCTTGACTATCTTTCTGTGAATGTGGTTTTTGTTCCACAGGCTGCAGGATTGTAGTTCTTCTTGCTTCTCCTGTCTGCCCTCTGGTGGATGAGGTTATCTAAGAGGCTTCTGCAAGTTTCCTGATGGGAGGGACTGGTGGTTGGTAGAGATGATTGTTGCTCTGCTGGGCAGAGCTCAGTAAAACTTTAATCCACTGGACTGCTGATGGGTGGGGCTGGCTTCCCTCCCTGTTTGTTGTTTGACCTGAGGCAACCCAACACTGGAGCCTTCCTGCGTTCTTTGGTGGAGTTAATGGCGGACTCTGGGAGGGCTCATGCCAAGGAGTGCTTCCCAGAACTTCTGCTGCCAGTGTCCTTGTCCCCACAGTGAGCCACAGCCACTGCCCACCTCTGCAGGAAACCCTCCAACACTAGCAGGTAGGTCTGGTTCAGTCTCCCCTGGGGTCACTGCTCTTCCCCTTTGTCCTGATGTGCACACTACTTTGTGTTTGCCCTCCAACAGTGGAGTCTCTGTTTCCCCCAATCCTGTCAAAGTCCTGCAATCAAATCCCACTAGCCTTCAATGTCTGATTCTCTAGGAATTCCTCCTCCCATTGCCGGACCCTCAGGTTGGGAACCTGATATGGGGCTCAGAACCTTCACTACAGTGAGTGGACTTCTGTGGTATAAGTGTTCTCCAGTCTGTGAGTCACCCACTCAGCAGTTATGGGATTTGATTTTACTGTGATTGTACCCCTCCTACCATCTCACTGTGGCTTCTCCTTTTTCTTTGGATGTGGGATATCATTTTTGTTGAGTTCCAGTGTCTTCCTGTCAATGATTGTCCAGCAGCTAGTTGTGATTCTGGTGTTCTTGCAAGAGAGAGTGAGAGCACGTCCTTCTACTCTGCCATCTTGGTTCCTAAATCTTCAGTATTTTCTTATTGAATGGTAGAAACTCTTTGAACACTAGGAAGAATCACCCATCATGGATATAAAATGCAAATAGATTTTCAAAAGTTTGTTACTAATCTTTAAGTTTTTGTTTTGGTGATTTTGCCATAAATTTTTGTTTTGTTTTGTTCTTAAGAAATCAATGTTATCAATATTTTCTTCTTTGGCTCTGCATTGTACATCTTGGTTAGAAAAGCCTTTATTACACCCAGGTTAAAATAGAATTCTTCTCTATGTTATCAATAACTTGGGGAGTTTATTTTGGTACACAAGTGCTGGCTTGATGCTGAGGCAGCACAGAGAGAGGTCTGCATTAGTGGATGCTGGGTTTCCTGTGATTGCCTCAGCACACACCCCCACCCAAGCTGAGAAAAACCCTGTCCCTGCTCCCTCCATGCCACAGCACAGCAGTGGATCTGGGGTGGCCACGACTGGGAAGAAACCTCTACAGGTAACTGTTACACCTAAATTCATAGAGGCAGAGAAAGTTAAGCAAAATTAGAAGGCAGAGGAATTGGTCTCCATTGAAAGAGCAAGAGAAACCCCAGAAAAAATAAACAAACAGAAATAAACAATTTACCAGATAAAGAATTCAAGGCACTGTAATAAAAATGTTAACTACATTAGGGAGGAAAATAGATGTAGACAGTGAAAAATTTAACAAGGAAACAGAAAATATAAAAAGACCCAATCAGTAATGAAGAATTCAATAGCTGAAATAAAAAACACACTAGAAGGAATGAATAGCAGACTAAGTGATACAGAAGAATGCATAAATGATCTCGATGATAGAACAATGGAAATGACGCAATCAAAACAGCAAAAAGAAAAACAAAGTTTAAAAAATTAAAACAGGTTATGAGATCTCTGGAGTAACATTAAGTATACCAATATTCATATTAAACAGGTCCCAGAAGGAGAAGAGGGAGAGAAGGAGATTGAAAATATATTTGAGGACATTATAGCTGAAAACTTCCCAAACCTGAAGAAGGAAACAGATATCCAGGTACAGGAAGTACAGAGGTATCTCAAAAAAGATGAACCCAAACAGACCCACACCAAGACATCATAATTAAAATGGAAAAAGTTATAAAGAGAGAATTCTAAAGACAGCATCAGAAAAACAAAGAGTTATATAAAAGGGAATCCCTAGAAGGCTGTTAGTTGACTTCTCTGCAGAAATGTTGCAGGACAGAAAGGAGTGGCATGATATATTCAAAGTGCTGAAAGGGAAAAACCTGCAAACTAGGATACTCTACCCAGCAAGATTATCACTTAGAAGAGAAGGAGAGATAATGAGACTTACAGAGAAGCAAAAACTAAAAGAGTTCATCAGTAGTAGACCTACAGTAAAAGAAATATTAAAGTGTCTTCTCTAAGTGGAAAAGAAGACTCTATAGGAAGGGAAAATCACACTAGGAAAGGCAAATATACAGTAAGGATTGAGGATCAACCACTTAAATAAGCCAGTGCAAAGATTAAAAGACAAAAACTATAACTACAATAAACAGTTAAAAGATAAACATGAAGATGTAAAATATGACATCAAAAATGCAGAGGAGGGGAGTAAAAAATACAGACATTTTATAATATTTTGAAACTTAAATGAATATCAGTTTAAGTAGATATAGGCCAACATATATGAACCCCATGGTAACCACAAATCAAAACTCTACAGTAGATATGCAAAAACTAAAAAGAAAGAAACACAAGCATAGTACTAAAGAAAATTATCAAATGACAAAGGAAGAAACAAAAAGAAGAAATGAACAGAGAAAAACTAAAAAGGCAACCTGAAAACAAGTAACAAAATGGCAATAAGTACATGCTTACCAGTAATTACTTTAAATACCAATGGACTGAATGTTCCAGTCAAAAGACATAGAGTGGCTGATTGGATAAAAAAAAAAAAAAGACACTTCTATATGCTGCCTATAAGAGGCTCACTTCAGAGATAAAGACACACAGATTGAAAGTGAGGAGATGAAAAAAGATATTTCATACAAACTCAAATGAAAATAAAGTGGGGGGGTATCAATATTCATATCAGAAAGAATAGACTTTAAAAGAAAGGTTATAATAAAAGACAAATAAGGGCATTATATAATGGGATCAATAAGAGAAGAGGATATTACACTTGCTAACATATATGCACCCAATGGAGGGGTACCTAAATATATAAAACAAATATTAGCAGATATAAAGGGAGAAATTGATAATAATACAATAATATTTGGAGAGTTTAACATCCCACTTACATCAATGGACATATGACCCAGACATAAAATCAATAAGGCACAGCAATCTTAAATGACACAGCAATCCAGTTGGACCTAATGGATATCTACAGGACATTCCATCCAAAAACAGCAGAATATACATTCTTTTCAAGTACACATAGATCACTCTCCAGGATAGATCACATGCTAGACCACAAAACAAGTTTCAACAAATTTAAGAGGCTAGAACTACAAATAGAACTAAATAAATCTAAAAAAACAACTACCATATGATCCAGCAATTTCACTCTGAGTATATATATGGACAAAGCAAAAACATTAATTCAAAAACATATACACACCGCAATGTTCATAGCAGTAGTATTTTCAATAGCCAAGATATGGAAGCCACCAAAGTGTCCATCCACAGATGAATGGATAGGGAAATTGTACTCTGTGCATGTGTATGTGAGTGTGTGTATGTGTGTGTACATATGCACAGTGGAATATTAGCCATAAAAAAGAATGAAATTCTGCCATTTGCAGCCACGTGGATGGACCTGGAGAATATTAGTTAAGGGAAATAAGTCAGATAGTGAAAGACAAATAACTTATATCACTTATGTATGGAATCTAAATAATAAAACAAATGAATGTATATAGCAAAACAGAAACAGATTCACAGATATAGAAAACAAACTAGTGGTTAACATTGGGGAGTGGGAAGGAGGGAGGGGCAAGATAGGGATATGGGATTAAGAGGTACCAACTACTATGTATAAAATAGATAAGCAACAATAATATATATTGAGCAGCATAAAGAATTATAGCCATTATCTTATAATAACTTTTAATGGAGTATAATTTACAAAAATACTGAATCACCATGCTGCTGCACACCTTTAATGTAATATTGTAAATAAATTATACTTCAATAAAAAAGCTCTAAAGCTAAAATGAAATTTTATAATCACCATGTTTATAACTTTATATCCACTTTATTAATGTATGTAAAAATTAATCAAAGTTGTAAATTAGGAGACCTTCAAGATGGCAGAGGAGTAAGATGTGGAGATCACCTTCCTCCCCACAAAGACATCAGAAATATATCTACATGTGGAAAAACTCCTACAGAAGACCTACTGAATGCTGGCAGAAGACCTCAGACTTCCCAAAAAGCAAGAAACTCCCCACATAACTGGGTAGTGCAAAAGATAAAACAGAAACAAAAGAATAGGGATGGGACCTGCACCACGGGGAGGGAGCTGTGAAGGAGGAAATCTTTCCACACACTAGGAAGACCCTTCACTGGTTGGGACAGGGGCTGGGGGGTTGAAACATCGGAGTCACAAAGGAGAGCACAGCAACAGGGGTGCAGAGAGCAAAGTGGAGAGATTCCCACACAGAGGATCACTGATGACCAGCACTCACCAGCCTGAGAGGCTTGTCTGCTAACCCAATGGGGGGTTGGGTCCTGGGAGCTGAGGCTTCCTCTTCGGAGGTCAGATCCCAGGGAAAGGACTGGGGTTGGCTGTGTGAACATAGCCTGAAGGAGACTAGTGCACCACAGCTAGTCAAGAAGGAGTCTGGGAAAAACTCTGGACCTGCCTAAGAGGCAAGAGACCATTTTTTCAGGGTGCTCGAGGAGAGGGGATTCAGAGCACTGCCTAAACAAGCTCCAGAGAAGGTAGTGAGCCGCAGCTATCAGCGCAGACACCAGAGATGGGCATGAAAAGCCAAGGCTGCTGCTGCAGCCACCAAGAAACCTGTGTGCAAGCACGGCTCACTATCCACACCTCCCCTCCCTGGAGCCTGTGCAGCCGGCTACTGCCAGAGTCCCATGATCCACGGACAACTTCCCTGGGAGAACACACAGCATGCCTCAGGCTGTTGCAATGTCGCTCTGGCCTGTGCTGTCACTGCAGGCTCAGCCCACACATCCATACCCATCCCTCCCCTGGGGCTGAGTGAGCCAGAGCCGCCTAATCAGCTGCTCCATTAACCCCATCCTCTCTGGGTGGGAACAGACTGCCCCAGTGACCTACATGAAAAGGCAGGGCCAATCCAAAGCTGAACCCCAGGAGCTGTGTGAACAAAGAGAAAGGGAAATTTCTCCCAGCAGCCTCAGGACCAGTAGATTAAATCTCACAATCAACTTGATGTACCCTTACATCTCGTGAATACCTGAAGAGACAAAGAATCATCCCAAAACTGAGGCGGTGGACTTTGGGAGCAACTCTACACATGGGGTTTGCTATATGTGACTGACTGGTTTCTGGTTTTATATTTATCTTAGTTTAGTATTTAGAGTTTTTATCATTGGTACATTTGTTTATTGATTTGGTTGCACTCTTCCTTTTTTAAATTTACATATATATTTTTTTCCTTTTTCTCTTTTTGTAGGTGTGTATGTGTATGCTTCTTTTTGTGATTTTGTCTGTATAGCTTTCCTTTTACCATGTGACCTAGAGTTCTGTCTGTCCTTTTATTTTTTTATTTCTTTTTAGTATAGCTTTTAGCACTTGCTATTATTGGTGGATTTCTTTTTTGGCCTAGCTGCTCTCTCCTCTCTTTTGATTTTCTTTTTTTTAATTACTTTTTAATTTTAATATTTTTTTAATTTTTAAAATTTTTTTAAAAATTATTTTGCTGTATGCGGGCCTCTCACTGCTGTGGCCTCTCCTGTTGCAGAGCACAGGCTCCGGACGCGCAGGCTCAGCGGCCATGGATCACAGGCCCAGCTGCTCCGCGGCATGTGGGATCTTCCCAGACCGGGGCACAAACCCACGTCCCCTGCATCGGCAGGTGGACTCTCAACCACTGCGCCACCAGGGAAGCCCTAATTTTTTATTTTAATAACTTTATTTATTTTTATTTTTTTCTTTCGTTCTTTCTTTTTTTCTCCCTTTTATTCCAAGCCATGTCACTGACAGGGTCTTGGTGCTCTGGCCGGGTGTCAGGCCTATGCCTCTGAGGTGGGAGAGCCAGTTCAGGACATTGGTCCACCAGAGACCTGCTGGCTCCATGTAATATCAAAGGGTGAAAACCACCCAGAGATCTCCATCTCGATGTTAAGATGGAGCTCCACTCAACGACCAGCAAGCTAACGTGCTGGACACCTTATGCCAAACAACTAGCAAGACGAACACAACCTCACCCATGAGAGAGAGGCTGCCTAAAATCATAATAAGGTCACAGACACACCAAAACACACCACCAGAAGTGGTCCTGCCCACCAGAAAGACAAGATCCTGCCTCATCAACCAGAGCACAGGCACTAGTCCCCTCTACCAGGAAGCCTACACAACCCACTGAACCAAACTTAGCGACTGGGGGCAGACACCAAAAACCATAGGAACAACAAGCCTGCAGCCTGCGAAGAGGAGACCCAAACACAGTAAGTTAAGGAAAATGACAAGACAGAGAAATACACAGCAGATGAAGGAGCAAGGTAAAAACCGACCACACCAAACAAATAAAGAGGAAATAGGCAGTCTACCTGAAAAAGAATTCAGAGTAATGATAGTAACAGTGACTCAAAGTGTTGGAAATAGAATGGAGAAAATACAACAAACATTTAACAAGGAACTAGAAGAAATGAAGAGCAAACAAACAATGATGAACAACATAATAAATGAAATTAAAAATTTGCTTGAAGGAATCTATAGCAGAATAACTGAGGCAGAAGAACGGATAAGTGACCTGGAAGATAAATAGTGGAAATAACTAGTGTAGAGCAGAATAAAGAAAAAGGAATGAAAAGAATTAAGGAAAGTCTTACAGACCTCTAGGACAATATTAAACACACCAACATTCAAATTATAGGGGTGCCAGAAGAAGAAGAGAAAAAGAAATGGACAGAGAAAATATTTGAAGACATTATAGTTGAAAACTTCCCTAATAAGGGAAAAGATAGTCAATCAAGTCCAGAAAGCACAGAGAGTCCCATACAGGAATAAATCCAAGGAGAAACACAGCAAAACACATATTGATCAAACTATCAAAAATTAAATACAAAGAAAAATTATTAAAAGCAGCACGGGAAAAAAAACAAATAATATGCAAAGGAATCCCCACAAGTTTAACAGCTGATCATGCAGCAGAAACTGTGCAGTCCAGAAGGGAGTGTCAAGACATATTTAAAGTGATGAAAGGGAAGAATCTACAACCAAGTCTACTCTACCCAGAAAGGATTTCATTCAGATTCAACAGAGTAATTAAAACTTTTACGGACAAGCAAAAGCTAAGAGAATTCAGCACCATCAAACCAGCTTTAAAACAAAGGCTAAAGCAAATTCTCTAGGCAAGAAACACAAGAGAAGGAAAAGACCTACCAATAACAAACCCAAAACAATTAAGAAAAGGTAATAGGAACATACATATTGATAATTATCTTAAATGTAAATGGATTAAATGCCCCCACCAATAAAAATAGACTGGCTGAATGGATACAAAAACAAGACCGTATTTATGCCATCTACAAGAGACCCACTTCAGACCGGGGACACATACAGACTGAAAGTGATGGGATGGAATAAGTTATTCCATGCAAATGGAAATCAAAAGAAAGCTGGAGTAGCAATTCTCATGTCAGACAAAGTAGACTTTAAAATAAAGACTATTACAAGAGACAAAGAAGGACACTACATAATGATCAAGGGATCAATCCAAGAAGAAGATATAACAGTTGTAAATATATATGCACCCAACATAGAAGCACCTCAATACGTAAGTCAAATGTTAACAGTCATAAAAGGGGAAATCGACAGTAACACATTCATACTACGGGACTTTAACACCCCACTTTCACCAATGGACAGATCATCAAAAATGAAAATAAATAAGGAAACACAAGCTTTAAATGATGCATTAAACAAGATGGACATAATTGATATTTATAGGACATTCCATCCAAAAACAACAGAATACATTTTCGTCTCAAGTGCTCATGGAACAATCTACAGGATAGATCATATTTTGGGTCACCAGTCATGTTTTGGTAAACTTAAGAAAATTGAAATAGTATCAAGTATCTTTTCCGACCACAATGCTATGAGACTAGATATCAATTACAGGAAAAAAAAAACTGTAAAAACTACAAACACATGGAGGCTAAACAATACACTACTTAATATCCAAGAGATCACTGAAGAAATCAAAGAGGAAATCAAAAAATGCCTAGAAACAAATGACAATGAAAACATGATGAACCAAAACGTATGGGATGCAGCCAAAGCATTTCTAAGACAGAAGTTTATAGCAGTACAATCTTACCTCAAGAAAAAAGAAATATCTCAAATAAACAACCTAAGCTTACACCTAAAGTAATTAGAGAAAAAAAAAAAAACCTCCAACGTTAGCAGAAGGAAAGGAATCATAAAGATCAGATCAGAAATAAATGAAAAAGAAATGAAGGAAATGATAGAAAAGATCAATAAAACTAAAAGCTGGTTCTTTGAGAAGATAAAGAAAATTGATAAACAATTAGCCAGACTCATCAAAAAACAAGGGAGAAGACTCAAATCAAAAGAATTAGAAATGAAAAAGGAGAAGTAAAAAGTGACCTTGCAGAAATACAAAGGATCATGAGCGATTACTACAAACAACTATATGCCAATAAAATGGACAACCTGGAAGAAATGGACAAATTCTTAGAAATGCACAACCTTCTGAGACTGAATCAGGAAGAAATAGAAAATATAAACCGACCAATCGCAGGCACTGAAATTGAGACTGTGAACAAAAATATTCCAACAAACAAAAACCCAGGACCAGATGGTTTCACAGACGAATTCTGTCAAATATTTAGAGAAGAGCTAACACCTATCTTTCTCAAACTCTTCCAAAATACAGCAGAGGGAGCAAGACTCCCAAATTCATCCTATGAGGCCACCATCACCTTGATACCATAACAAGACAAAGATGTCACTAGAAAAGAAAACTACAAGCCAATATCACTGATTAACATAGATGCAAAAATCCTCAACAAAATACTGGCAAACAGAATCCAACAGCACATTAAAGGATCATACACCATGATCAAGTGGAGTTTACCCCAGGAATGCAAGGATTCTTTAATATACACAAGTCAAATAATGTGATAAACCATATTAACAAATTGAAGGAGAAAATCCATATGATCATCTCAATAGATGAAGAAAAATCTTTGGACAAAATTCAACACCCATTTAGGATAAAAACCCTCCAGAAAGTATTCATAGAGGGAACTTACCTCAACATAATAAAGGTGATATATGACAAACACACAGCCAACATAATTCTCAATGGTGAAAAACAGAAACCATTTCCTCTAAGGTCAGGAACAAGATGAGGTTGTCCACTCTCAGCACTATTACTCAATATAGTTTTGGAAGTTTTAGCCACAGCAATCAGAGAAGAAAAGTAAATAAAAGGAATCCAAATAAGAAAAGAAGAAGTAAAGCTGTTACTGTTTGCAGGTGACATGATACTATACATAGAGAATCCTAAAGATGGTACCAGAAAACTACTAGAGCTAATCAATGAATTTGTTAAAGTAGCAGGATACAAAACTAAGGCACAGAAATCTCTTGCATTCCTATACACTAATGATGAAAAATCTGAAAGAGAGTTTAGGGAAACACTCCCATTTACCATTGCAACAAAAGGAATAAAATACCTAGGAATACACCTACCTAAGGAGACAAAATACCTGTATGTACAAAACTATAATACACTGATGAAAGAAATTAAAGGTGATACAAACAGATGGAGAGATATTCCATGTTCTTGGATTGGAAGAATCAACATTGTGAAAAAGACTATACTACCAAATGCAATCTATAGATTCAGTGCAATCCCTATCAAACTACCAATGGCATTTTTCGCAGAACTAGAACAAAATATTTCACAATTTGTATGGAAACACAAAAGACCCTGAAGAGTCCACACAATCTTGAAAAACAAAAACAGAGCTGAGGGAATCAGACTTCCTGATTTAATATACTACAAAGCTACAGTAATCAAGACAGTATGGTACTGGCACAATAACAGCAATATAGATCAAAGAAAGAGGAATAGAAATACCAGAGATAAACCCACACACATATGGTCACCTTATTTTTAAGAACGGAGACAAGAATATACAATGGAGAAGAGACAGCCCCTCCAGTAAGTGGTGCTGGGAAAAGTGGGCAGCTACATGTTAAATCATGAAATTAGAACACTCTCTAACACCATACACCAAAATAAACTCAATATGGATTAAAGACCTAAATGTAAGGCCAGAAACTATCAAATTCTTAGAGGAAAACATAAGCAGAACACTCTATGACATAAATCACAGCAAGATCCTTTTTGACCCACCTCCTAGAGAATTGGAGATAAAAACAAAAATAAAAAAATGGGACCTAATGAAACTTCAAAGCTTTTGTACAGCAAAGGAAACCATAAACAAGACCAAAAGACAACCCTCAGAATGGGAGAAAATATTTGCCAACGAAGCTACTAACTAAGGATTAATCTCCAAACTTTACAAGCAGCTCATGCAACTCAATATCAAAAAAAAAAACAACCCAATCCAAAAATGAGCAGAAGACTTAAATAGACATTTCTCCAAAGAACATATACAGGTTGCCAACAAACACAGGAAAGTATGCTCTACATCACTAATCAGAGAAATGAAAACCAAAACTACAATGAGGTATCACCTCACTGTGGTCAGAATGGCCATCATCAAAAAATCTACAAAGAATAAATGATGGAGAGGGTGTGGAGAAAAGGGAACACTCTTGCACTGTTGGTGGGAATGTAAATTGATACAGTCACTGCAGAGAACAGTATGGAGGTTCCTTAAAAAACTAAAAATAGAACTACCATACAACCCAGCAATCCCACTACCGGGCATATACCCTGAGAAAACCATAATTCAAAAAGAGCCATGTACCACAATGTTCATTGCAGCTCTATTTACAATAGCCAGGATATGGAAAAAACCTAAGTGCCCATCAACAGATAAATGGATAAAGAAGATGTGGCACATATATACAATGGAATATTACTCAGCCATAAAAAGAAATGAAATTGAGTTATTTGTAGTGAGGTGGATGGACCTAGTGACTGTCATACAGAGTGAAGTAAGTCAGAAGGAGAAAAATAAATACTGTATGCTAACACATATATATGGAAGCTAAAGAAAAAAAAAGTTCTGAAGAACCTAGAGGCAGGACAGGAATAAAAGTGCAGATGTAGAGAATGGACTTGAGGACACGGGAAGGGGGAAGGGCAAGCTGGGATGAAATGAGGGAGTGACATGGACACATATACACTACCAAATGTAAAATCGATAGCTAGTGGGAAGCAGCTGCATGGCACGGGGCGATCAGCTCTGTGCTTTGTGACCACTTAAAGGGATTGTATAGGTAGTGTCAGAGGGAGACTCAAGAGGGAGGAGATATGGGGATATATGCATATGTATAGCTGATTCACTTTTTTATAAGGCAGAAACTAACGCACCATTGTAAAGCAATTATACTCCAATAAAGTTGTTAAAATAATTGTAAATTAAAAAAATAATCATATGAAATCAAAATTCAATCATTCCTTCAAAGGATAAGTTTAGGGTATTAAAAAAGAAAAAAGTTTGTGGAGATGGGATAGCAAAACAAAAGTTTAAAGGATAAATTATGAGGAAGTGCCACAGATGGATAGTTTATATACAGAACTAGTTAAACAAATTGATTACAAAGAGCTGTTACTAACATTTCCATACTGCATTGGGTGGAGGTGTCAATGTGGTCCCTTAGGGATCCACTCTGAGTTCAAAACAATTCAATATTTTCATTTACTACTTAGAGAATAGAAGGGAGAACATGCTAATAAAATTTGCAGGTGTTTGTGCACTTTGCAGGATAGGTATAAAAATAGAGTACAAGGGCTTCCCTGGTGGCGCAGTGGTTGAGAATCTGCCTGCCAATGCAGGGGACACAGGTTCGTGCCCTGGTCTGGGAAGATCCCACATGCCACGGAGCAACTGGGCTCGTGAGCCACAATTACTGAGCCTGCGCATCTGGAGCCTGGGCTCTGCAATAAGAGAGGCCACAATAGTGAGAGGCCTGCGCACTGCGATGAAGAGTGGTCACCACTTGCCACAACTAGAGAAAGCCCTCGCACAGAAATGAAGACCCAACACAGCTATAAATAAATAAATAAATAAATAAATAAATAAATAAAAATAGAGTACAAGCAGGACAAATTTGTAAATGGGCAGAAATCAATAAAATGAGATTAAATAAAGCATTCATAAATATAATGTATTTCACAAAGAAAAAATTAATCAAATGCACCAATGTAAAACAGACTCACAAGAGAGTCTAAGGGTTATAGTAGAAAATGAAATGAATGTGTATCAGCAACATGACTGTCAAACCTCAAAGGCCAGTGCTGATCAAGTTACAAAAATGAATCTTTTTCTTAGTGGGGAAAAAAAGAAGAAAGGTTATGCTAATCTATATAAGTACTATATGCTATATACATATATATATATATATATATATATATATATATATATATATATATATGCTAATCTATATAAGTACATCCAGGGTGTCAACCTAAAGGATTGATAGGTAGGGTACAGAGAGGTGACTGAAAAGTTAAAAGAATTCATGTAGAAAAAAATAAGACTGGCATAAAACAAAGATAAATGGAGAAGAATAATCAAAGGAAGTAAAGTAGATCTAGTTGAGCAAAGCAGAAGCCAAGGAATGGACATGCAGGAAAAGGTGAAGGAGGGAAAGGGAGGGAAGAAGAAGCCAGAGAAAGGGAATGGAGGGGGGAGAGGAATAAAGAGAAGGAGGCAAGGATGCAGGACTTTCTAAAGGGATGAAGGAGTACAACAGGAGAATATCATCAAAAGAAGTTTGTCTCATGAATTCACTTCACAAAGGAATTATGCAGAGAATTGGTGGTGTTTCCAAGTAATATTTTAATTGGAGTGTTTCCAAGGGATGCACTTTCAATAATTTAGATCCTTAGTTGAAATGATCTTCAGATCAGCAAAGAAATTGGATTTTAGAGAACATATTAGTATAAAAGGATCAGGTTCTCATAAGAAATTTGTGGGCCAAATAACAGCTAAGAGAGTGAAAGAAAGCACTTTCAATTTAAAAAAAATTAAAAATTAAAAATTCCAAAGCAATGCAAACTATCCAAGAGCATATTCATAAAAGGAACACAGTCATGTATTTTCCTTCATAGAATAACTCTGTCATTTATATAATTTTAGAAGTAAAATATCACCATAAGACAATGTGAAAATTATTGGGAAATACTTTTATAACTAAAATCACTTATAATTTCGTCATCATCAATACTTTGATTTATGTACTTGACTCTTCTGCACAATATAGACCTTTTAAAAATTAGTATAATTTTGCACAAGCAGTTGTGTATCTTCATTTTCATTACCTATATTATTAATATGTTCCTGAAAAGTGAATATTCTTTGAAAACATGACTACTAATAGCTGCATTGTATTCAACTTTTGGACATATATAAATATCTCCTTATTGTTGAATACTTAATTATCCAACTTTGTATCATTATAAATAATGCTGCTGTGGACGTTTTGTCTACATAGTTTGATATTTTGTTATCACGCATTCTCAAGAAGTTGTTTTTCTTTGTTCTTTTTTGCATTACACGGGCCTCTCACTTTTGTGGCCTCTCCCGTTGTGGAGCACAAGGTACGGCCACGCAGGCTCAGTGGCCATGGCTCACGGGCCCAGCTGCTCTGCAGCATGTGGGATCTTCCCAGACTGGGGCACAAACCCGTGTCCCCTGCATTGGCAGGCGGACTCTCAACCACTGTGCCACCAGGGAAGCCCCTCAAGAAGTTTTAATGTGAACGTTTTATGGCTTCATGCATGCTCTGTGTTATCTGTGCCTATGTGTATACACATACACAGGAAGAGAGACTGCTTTTCAGAAAGGTTGCCTGCACTTCTCCCAACAATTGGTGAAAATACTCATCTCACTTTATCCCTACCAGTATTACATAAGAAATATTACTGAAGTTATATTTCTTTAATTACTATATTTGATATTAATTTTTTATGAGCTATCATGTGTTTTGTCAACTTGGTGTCATTCTTGTTACACTCTTGTTAGTTAATTAAAAATTAAGAACATTAATTTTGGTCATTTCCATTAGAAATATTCTCCTAACTGGTTTTCTGATTGTACTATTGTTTTTGTGCTTTTTGTTGTGTAGAAAATACAATGTATACATAAATATATTGACTTTTTACTTGGTGATTTCTTTATGGCTTTTATGCCTTGAAAGTTCTTCCCCAACTAGTTAGCAATTAAATTTTCACATATGTTTTATTCTAGCCATTTATGCTTTGAATTTTTATGTATAAGTAATGAATTAATCTACAGTTTATTTTAGTATATGACATGAATTGAGGCTTTTTTCAAAATAATTAGCTTAATTTCTCAACATTTCAAAATAATATATTTCTTATCCCATTTGTTTGTTATGATCCTATGTCATATATCAAAAGTTTTAATAAATTGTGTTTATTTCAAGGGTTTGGAATGAAAGGTAAACTGACACTGAATAGCCAGTGAGTGCAGGATAAAGGACACTTCTACAAGAAATGGAGAGAGGAATAAGGACAATGCAGCAAGCAAAGGCAAACAGATACAATGACTAGAGATGAGCAACAGGACAGCTGAGAAATGTGATGGGTTCCCATTGCTTTATAAGAAACTGTGTACAGTTACATAGAGGAGAAAAGGAAGAAAGCACATGAAAAAACTTACATGTGTAAGGTTGGGATGGGGCATGAAGGAAAAACAAAGTGAAAGAGAAAAACAGACTTCACTGTATATGGAACCTGTCCATCTGGAAAATAATAGGTAGGAGATGAAATAGTTCTCATAAGGAGGGAAGTAACAGAATTTGAAGCAGGTCAAAGACACAGAAAGAGAGGTATAAGAAGGCAAAAGAATGTGGTAAACAAAATGACAGATATAGGCTAAAAGTCAAGCTCATAAACAAAAATAAAATGTAGAATCAGGGAAGTTTTATACAAAGAATCATCAAAGAGGGAAAATATTCATAAAGCAAAAATAGATGGACTCATGAGGTCATTAAAAAAATTAAGCAGCAGCAAGAAATGGTACAGGACAAGGCTGAGGAAGAGTCTTGTGGAATGTTCTAGTAACAAACAGGGAGTTAAAATACTGGGGCAGCAAGAAAGATCTCTACCCAAAAGAACAGCATATAGATGAGGACACAGCAATACCTGGTCTTTGAAAGTGTTAAATTGTCATCATGAAATATTTTTAGAGTTTTCAGCTAACTGTTATATATAAAAATGTAGTCGTTATAGCTTTAAAATATTTCATAGAGTCTTGTTAAAAGGAAGGGAATTTAAAAGGTAAAATAATCATGGTCTTGAGGACTAAGACCCTTGGAGGATGAGGGTGACAGGGAATGGAAACTCCAATGCCTAAAAATTAATTAGAGAACCAGGAGAAAAAGTAGCTAAAAAGATAAAGCCTATTACTTATTCATCCTTCATTAATTCAACAAATATAATTTCCAGGGCTTACCACATTAAGTAGAGGGGGGAGATATAAAATAAATACCAGAGACAGGAGAAAATGGCAGAAGAGTAAGATGTGGGTATCACCTTCCTCCCCACAGATACACCAGAAATACATCTACACGTGGGAAAACTTCTACAGAACACCCACTGAACGCTGGCAGAAGACCTCAGATCTTTCAAAAGGCAAGAAACTCCCCACGTACCTGGGTAGGGCAAAAGAAAACAGAATAAACAGAGACAAAAGAATAGGGACGGGACCTGCACCAGTGGGAGGGACCTGTGAAGGAGGAAACGTTTCCACACACTAGGAAGCCCTTCGTGGGTGGAGACTGCGGGTGGCAGAGGGGGGAAGCTTTGGAGCCGTGGTGGAGAGCACAGCAACAGGGGTGTGGAGGGCAAAGCGGAGATATTCCCGCACAGAAGATCGGTGCTGACCGGCACTCACCAGCCCGAGAGGCTTGTCTGCTTACTCGCCGGGGCGGGCGGGGGCTGGGAGCTGAGGCTCGGGCTTCCCTCGGATCCCAGGTAGAAGACTGGGGTTGGCGTCGTGAACACAGTCTGAATGGGCTAGTGTGCCACAGCTAGCCAGGAGGGAGTCCGGGGAAAAGACTGGAGCTGCCAAAGAGACAAAAGACATTTTCTTGCCTCTTTGTTTCCTGGTGCACCAGGAGAAGGGATTAAGAGGGCTGCTTAAAGGAGCTCCAGAGACGGGCGTGAGCCGCGGCTATCAGCGCAGGGCCCAGAGACAGGAATGAGATGCTAAGGCTGCTGCTGCAGCCACCAAGAAGCCTGTGTGTGAGCACAGGTCACTATCCCCACCTCCTCTCCTGGGACCCTGTGCAGCCCACCACTGCCAGGGTCACGGGATCCAGGGACAACTTCCCCAGGAGAACGCACGGCGTGCCTCACGCTAGTGCAACGTCACGCTGGCCTCTGCTGCCGCAGGCTCCCACTGCATCCATACCCCTCCTTCCCCCCGGGCTGAGTGAGCCAGAGCCCCCGAATCAGCTGCTCCTTTAACCCGTCCTGTCTAAGCGAAGAACACAAGCCCTCATGGGACTTACACGCAGAGGCGGGGCCAAATCCAAAGCTGAACCCCGGGATCTGTGCGAACAAAGAAGAGAAAGGGAAATCTCTCCCAGCAGCCTCAGAAGCAGTGGATTAAATCTCCACAATCAACTTGATGTACCCTGAATCTGTGGAATACCTGAATAGACAACGAATCATCCCAAATTGAGGAGGTGGACTTTGGGAGCAAGATATATTATTTTTTCCCCTTTTCCTATTTTTGTGAATGTCTATGTGTATGCTTCTGTGTGAAATTTTGTTTGTATAGCTTTTCTTTCACCATTTCTCCTAGAGTTCTTTCTGTCCATGTTTTTTTTTTTACTTTTTAAACTTATTTTCTTAATAATTACTTTTTATATTTTATTTGAATAACTTTATTTTATCTTACTTTATTTTATTTTATCCTCTTTCTTTCTTTCTATTTTTTCTCACTTTTATTCTGAGCCATGTGGAGGATACTCTCTTGGTGCTCCGGCCAGGCGTCAGGGCTGTGCTACTGAGGTGGGAGAGCCAATTTCAGGACACTGGTCCACAAGAGACCTCCCAGTTCCATGTAATATCAAACAGTGAAAATCTCCCAGAAATCTCCATCTCAACACCAACACCCAGCTTCACTCAATGACCAGCAAGCTACAGTGCTGGACACCCTATGCCAAACAACTAGCAAGACAGGAACAAAGCCCCATACATTAGCAGAGAGTTTGCCTAAAATGTTAATACGGCCACAGACACTCCAAAACACACCACCAGACGTGGACCTACCCACCAGAAAGACAAGATCCAGCCTCATCCACCAGAACACAGGCACTAGTCCCCTCCACCAGGAAGACTACACAACCCACTGAACCAACTTTAGCCACTGGGGACAGACACCAAAAACAACAGGAACAACAAACCTGCAGCCTGTGAAAAGGAGACCCCAAACACAGTAAGATAAGCAAAATGAGAAGACAGAAAAACACACAGCAGATGAAGGAGCAAGGTAAAAACCCACAAGACTTAACAAATGAAGAGTAAATAGGCAATGTACCTGAAAAAGAATTCAGAATAATGATAGTAAAGATGATCCAAAATCTTGGAAATAGAATAGAGAAAGTGCAGGAAACATTTAACAAGAACCTAGAAGAACTAAAGAGGAAACAAGCAATGATGAACAACACAATAAATGAAATTAAAAATACTCTAGAAGGGATCAGTAGCAGAATAACTAAGGCAGAAGAATGGATAAGTGACCTGGAAGATAAAAGAGTGGAAATAAATACTGCAGAGAAGAATAAAGAAAAAGAATGAAAAGAACTGAGGAGGGTCTCAGACACCTCTGGGACAACATTCGAATTATAGGGGTCCCAGAAGAAGAAGAGAAAAAGAAAGAGACTGAGAAAATATTTGAAGAGATTATAGTTGAAAACTTCCCTAATATGGGAAGGAAATAGTAAATCCAATCCAGGAAGCATACTGGACTGGAGTCCCATACAGGATAAATCCAAGGAGAAACACGCAAAGACACATATTAATCAAATTATCAAAAATTAAATACAAAGAAAACATATTAAAAGCAGCAAGGGAAAAACAACAGATAACACACAAGGGAATCCCCATAAGGTTAACAGCTGATCTTTCAGCAGAAACTGCAAACCAGAAGGGAGTGGCAGGACATATTTAAAGTGATGAAGGAGAAAAAACTACAACCAAGATTACTCTACCCAACAAGGATCTCATTCAGTTTTGATGGAGAAATTAAAACATTTACAGACAAGCAAAAGCTGGGAGAGTTCAGCAGACAAAAGCAGCTTTACAACAAATGCTAAAGGAACTTCTCTAGGCAAGAAACACAAGAGAAGGAAAAGACATACAATAACAAACCCAAAACAATTTAGAAAATGGGAATAGGAACATTCATATCATTACTTACCTTAAATGTAAATGAATTAAATGCTTCCACCAAAAGACACAGACTGCCTGAATGGATACAAAAACAAGACTGTATTTATGCTGTCTACAAGAGACCCACTTCAGACCTAGGGACACTTACAGACTGAAAGTCAGGAAATGGAAAAAGATATTCCATGCAAATGGCAATCAGAAGAAAGCCAGAGTAGTAAATCTCATATCAGAAAAAGTAGACTTTAAAATAATGACTATTACAAGAGAGAAAGAAGGACACTACATAATGATCAAGGTATCGATCCAAGAAGAAGATATAACAATTGTAATTATATATGCTCCAAACATAGGATCACCTCAATACATAAGGCAAATACTAACAGTCATAAAAGGGGAAATCGACAGTAACACAATCATAGTATGGGACTTTAACACCCCACTTTCACCAATGGACAGATCATCCAAAATGAAAATAAATAAGGAAACACAAGCTTTAAATGATACATTAAACAAGATGGACTTAATTGATATTTCTGGGACATTCCATCCAAAAACAACAGGATACAGTTTCTTCTCAAGTGCTCATGGAACATTCTCCAGATAGATCATATCTTGGGTCACAAATCAAGCCTTGGTAATTTTAAGAAAATGGAAATCGTATCAAGTATCTTTTCTGACCACAACACTATGAGACTAGATATCAATTACAGGAAAAAATCTGTAAAAAATACAAACACATGGAGGCGAAACCATACACTACTTAATAACCAAGAGATCACTGAAAAAATCAAAGAGGAAACAAAAAAAAATACCTAGAAAGAAATGACAATGAAAACATGATGACCCAAAACCTATGGGATGTAGCAAAAGCAGTTCTAAGAGGGAAGTTTATAACAATAGAAACCTACATCAAGAAACATCTCTAAAAAATAACCTAACCTTACACCTAAAGCAATTAGAGAATGAAGAACAAAAAACCCACAAAGTTAGAAGAAGGAAGGAATTCATAAAGATCAGATCAGAAATAAATGAAAAAGAAATGAAGGAAATGAAAGCAAAGATCAATAAAACTAAAAGCTGGCTCTTTGAGAAGATAAACAAAATTGATAAACCATTAGCTAGACTCATCAAGAAAAAAAGGGAGAAGATTCACATCAATAGAATTAGAAATGAAAAAGTAGAAGTAACAACTGACACTGCAGAAATACAAAAGATCATGAGAGATTACTACAAGCAACTCTATGCCAATAAAAGGGACAACCTGGAAGAAATGGACAAATTCTTAGAAATGCACAACTGCCAAGAATGAATCAGGAAGAAACAGAAAATATGAACAGACCAATCACAAGCACTGAAATTGAGACTGTGATTAAAAATCTTCCAACAAACAAAAGCCCAGGACCAGATGGCTTCACAGGTGAATTCTATCAAACACTTAGAGAAGACCTAACGGCTACCCTTCTCAAACTCTTCCAAAATATTGCAGAGGGAGGAACACTCCCAAACTCATTCTACAAGGCCACCATCATCCTGCTACCAAAACCAGACAAAGATGTCACAAAGAAAGAAAACTACAGGCCAATATCACTGATGAACATAGATGCAAAAATCCTCAACAAGATACCAGCAAACAGTAAATTAAAAGGATCATACACCATCATCAAGTGGGGTTTATTCCAAGAACGCAAGGATTCTTCAATATACGCAAATCAATCAACGTGATACATCATATTAACAAGCTGAAGGAGAAAAAAACGTATGATCATCTCAATAGATGCAGAGAAAGCTTTTGACAAAGTTCAACACCGATTTATGATAAAAACCCTGCAGAAAGTAGGCATAGAGGGAACTTTCCTCAACATCATAAAGACCATATATGACAAACCCACAGCCAAGATTGTCCTCAATGGTGAAAAACTGAAACCATTCCCACTAAGATCAGGAACAAGACAAAGTTGCCTACTCTCACCACTCTTATTCAACATAGCTTTGGAGGTTTTAGCCAGAGCAATCAGAGAAGAAAAGAAATAAAAAGAATCCAAACCAGGAAAGAAGAAGAAAAGCTTTCACTCTTTGCAGATGACATACTCTACATAGAGAATACTAAAGATGCTACCAGAAAACTACTAGAGCTAATCAATGAATTTGGTAAAGTAGCAGGATACAAAATTAGTGCACAGTAATCTCTCGCATTCTTATACACTAGTGATGAAAAATCTGAAAATGAAATTAAGAATACACTCCCATTTACCATTGCAACAGAAAGAATAAAATATCTAGGAATAAACCTACCTCAGGAGACAAAAGACCTGTATGCAGAAAATTATGACAGTGATGAAAGAAATTAAAGTTGATACAAATAGATGGAGAGATATACCTTGTTCTTGGATTGGAAGAATCAACATTGTGAAAATGACTCTACTACCCAAAGCAATCTACAGATTCAGTGCAATACCTATCAAATTACCAATGGCATTTTTCACAGAACCAGAACAAAAAATTTCACAATTTGTATGGAAACACAAAAGACCCCGAATAGCCAAAGCCATCTTGAGAACGAAAAGTGAAGCTGGAGGAATCAGGCTCCCTGACTTCAGACTATACTACAAACTACAGTAATCAAGACAGTATAGTACTGGCACAAAAACATAAATATAGGTCAATGGAACAGGATAGAAAGCCAAGATATAAACCCACACACATATGGTCGCCTTATCTTTGATAAAGGAGGCAAGAATATACAGTGGAGAAAAGACAGTCTCTTCAATAAGTGGTGCTGGTAAAACTGGACAGGTACATTTAAAAGTATGAAATTAGAACACTCCCTAACACTATACACAAAAATAAACTCAAAATGGATTAAAGACCTAAATGTAAGGCCAGACACTATCAAACTCTTAGAGGAAAACATAGGCAGAACACTCTATGACATAAATCACAGCAAGATCCTTTTTGACCCACCTCCTAGAGAAACGGAAATAAAAACAAAAATAAACAAATGGGACCTAATGAAACTTCAAAGCTTTTGCTCAGCAAAGGAAACCATAAACAAGACCAAAAGACAACCCTCAGAATGGGAGAAAATATTTGCAAATGAAGCAACTGACAAAGGACTACTCTCTCAAATTTACAAGAAGCTCATGCAGCTCGATAACAAAAAAACAAATAACCGAATCCAAAAATGGTCAGAAGATCTAAATAGACATTTCTCCAAAGAAGATATACAGATTGGCAACAAATGCATGAAAGAATGCTCAACATCATTAATCATTAGAGAAATGCAAGTCAAAACTGCAATGAGATGACATCTCACACCGGTCAGAATGGCTATCATCAAAAAATCTAGAAACTATAAATGCTGGAGAGGGTGTGGAGAAAAGGGAACCCTCTTGCACTGTTGGTGGGAATGTAAGTTGGTACAGCCACTATGGAGAACAATATGGGTGTTCCTTAAAAAACTACAAATCGAACTACCATACGACCCAGCAATCCCACTACTGGGCATATACCCTGAGAAAACCATAATTCAAAAAGACTCATGTACCACAATGTTCATTGCAGCTCTATTTACTATAGCCCAGAGATGGAAACAACCTAAGTGCCCATCATCGGATGAATGGATAAAGAAGATGTGGCACATATATACAATGGAATATTACTCAGCCATAAAAAGAAACTAAATTGAGTTATTTGTGGTGAGGTGGATGGACCTAGAGTCTGTCATACAGAGTGAAGTATGTCAGAAAGAGAAAAACTAGTACTGTATGCTAACACATATATATGGAATCTAAGATTAAAAAAAAAAAAGGTCATGAAGACCCTAGGGGTAAGATGGGAATAAAGACACCGACCTACTAGAGCATGGGCTTGAGGATATGGGGAGGGGGAAGGGTAAGCTGTCACAAAGTGAGAGAGTGTCATGGACATATATACACTACCAAACATAAAATAGATAGCTAGTGGGAAGTAGCCGCATAGCACAGGGAGATCAGCTAGGTGGTTTGTGACCACCTAGAGGGGTGGGATAGGGAGGGTGAGTGGGAGGGAGATGCAAGAGGGAAGAGATATGGGAATATATGTATATGTATAACTGATTCACTTTGTTATAAAGCAGAAACTAACACACCATTGTAAAGCAATTATACTCCAATAAAGATGTTAAAAGAAAAATAAAATAAATAAATACCAGTCTCTGCCCTCAAAGATGTCCCACCTAGTGTAGAAAGCAAAATAGTATATAAGACATTCCAATGCTATGGGATATTGCTATATTCAATTATGCACAATCTTCTATAGAAGCAAAGAAGAGGAAATGCCTAAATTTGTGGGGTGGGGGATGAGGAAGAGTTCAGGAGGAGAGCATAATCGGAGACCATTTTACAGAGAAGGTGACCTTTGAGCTGAATCTTAAAGACTACTTAGATAACAATCAGCTAGTCCAGGGAAGAAAGCATGGAGATGTGAAGATGTATATTTGGATTATAGAAAGCAATTAAGTGTGACTGGATCATAGGATATGTACAACGATTTAGTAGAAAATGAGGCCTGAAGGAGAGACAGAAACCATGTCTTCAAACCATGCCAAAGACAATGAGGAGCCATCAAAGATCTATAAGCAAGAGGGTGAAATGATCAGATTTACCTTTGCTAAAGCCATGATGGTTTCAACGGGGAGGAAGAAAGTTTGGAGGAAGGGAATTATAATAGGAAGCTTTTGCAATGGTCCAAGTAAGAGATTATAAAGACATGGATTAGGAAAATGACGACAAAATTGGATAGAAATGATTGCATCGGAAACAGCAAAAAGTAGAATTAGTAAATCTTGGTAATTTGTTGGCTATGAAATGTGAGAGAGTGGGAGGATTCAGAGATAATACCAAATGCCCTGCGACAGCCTTCAACCATCAGATTTGAATGGTGGCATTGCTTGGCTGTGGCGGCATGGGTGCCCCCTCATTACCCCCGGCCTGGCAGCTCTACCTCAAGGACCACTGCATCTCCACATTTAGGAACTGGCCCTTCTTGGAAGGCTGCACCTGTACCCCGGAGCGGATGGCCATGGCTGGCTTCATCCACTGACCCTGAGAACAAGCCTGACTTGGCTCAGTGTTTCTTCTGCTTCAAGGAGTTGGAAGGCTGGGAGCCAGATGACGACTCTATTGAAGAACATAAAAAGCATTCATCTGGTTGTGCTTTCCTTTCTGTCAAGAAGCAGTTTGAAGAATTAACCCTCAGCGAATTTTTGAAACTGGATAAAGAAAGAGCCAAGAACAAAATTGCAAAGGAAACCAACAATAAGTAGGAAGAATTTGAAGAAACTGCAAAGAAAGTCCGCTGTGCAATTGAGCAGCTGGCTGCCTCGGGACTACTCCACTGTCACTGCCCCACAGCGACACAGACACATCATTTCCAAGGCACAGCCCTCAGCATTACCAGCTTTTCTCTGGGGCCTCTTAACTGTGCCTTAGGAAAGGAGAACATAAACATTTTGAAATTAGAATATTTAAACTGTATTTTTCTTGAAGGTGGTGCCAGGGGCTACTTTTGTTGTACAGCTAGCGCTAAGTACAGTGACTGAGTCTCTCTTTAAAAAAAAAAGTGAGAGAGAGAGAGAAAGAATGTTAAGGTTTCTGGTTTGCACTAGGTGAATGAGACTGGGAACGCTGAAAGAGGTTCAGGTTTGTAGAAGACTGTGAACTTGACTAGGGATAGGATGAGTTTAAATGATCTCCAGAATATATGGTGGAAACATAGAAAGAGCTGGAGATATATGCTCAGAGCTCAGTAAAGTGACCTGAGTTAGATAAATTTAGGACTAGAATAAGAAAGGAAAAAGGTGGGTCGATTCAAGCATTTTAAGTGACAAGACCTGAATTATGGGAAAGAGGACAGCAAAATAAATGTGTCAGGGAAACAATGCAAATTTAGTACACAGTATTTATAGAACATGAACAGACTATGTTTGTAGAAATTCTTGTTCTGTAAGGTATCAAAGAGTAAATATGTACACTATAAGAGTCCTTATTTTAAAAGAAGCTTTAACAAAAAATGAAATAAAAGATGCCAATGTGTTTTTGCAATGTTGAATACAAAGTGCTAAGTATTTTTCTAATAAACTGCTCTTAAATCCACCTATCCCTGCTCCATAAACAGTTATTTTCACCATCTGCCAGCAGCAGTCCCTCCCCTTATAAATCTTTCTTCATTTATTTTTCTCATGCTCAAAAATTGCAGAACAAGTGAGAGAGGGTGGAGCATAACTGCTATGAGCTATTAGAATGAGTGACAGAGCCCAAAAATGGAAACATAAATTTTGACAAACTCCCTCAGCAACTATATACTCCTAAGGGTGTCAGGGACATATCAAGCATGCTTCATCTAGGACTCTTTTCTTCTCCTTTTTCAGAAATTGACCAAGTTCTGATACAAATATGAAAGCATTGGAAATGCAGTAAAAAAGTAGCAAAGATGTGGCACCTTTCAGGATTTGCCTGAAAGAGAAATAGACTGGAGCAGCGGTCTCCAAACTTTTTGGCACCAGGGACCGGTTTTGTGGAAGAAAATTTTTCACACACCAGTGGGGGGATAGTTTCAGGATGATTCAATCACATTACATTTATTGTGTACTTTATTTCTATTATTATTACATTGTAATATATAATGAAATAATTATACAACTCACCATAATGCAGAATCAGTGGGAGCCCTGAACTTGTTTTCAATTGCCAGTCACTGACAAGGTTTTTGTTGTTGTTGTTGTTTATAAATTTATTTTTGGCTGCATTGGGTGTTCATTGCTGCATATGGGCTTTCTCTAGTTGTGGTGAGCAAGGGCTACTCTTCGTTGCAGTGCACGGGCTTCTCATTGTGGTGGCTTCTCTTGGTGTGGAGCACAGGCTCTAGGTGCATGGGCTTCAGTAGTTGTGGCTCGCAGGCTCCAGAGCACAGGCTCAGTAGTTATATCACACAGGCTTAGTTGTTCCGTGGCATGTGGTATCTTCCCAGACCAGGGCTCAAACCCATGTCCCCTGCATTGGCAGGCAGATTCTTAACCACTACACCACTAGGGAAGCCTGACAGGGTTTTGATATGAGTCTGCAAGCAATTTATTTATTATGGTCTCTGTGCAGTCAAACCTCTCTGCTAATGATAACCTGTATTTGCAGCCACTCCCCAGCACTAACATCACCCCCTCAGCTCCACCTCATATCATCAGGCATTAGATTCTCATAAGGAGCATGCAAACTAGATCCCTCACATGCACAGTTCACAGTAGTGTTCACACTCTTATGATGATCTAATGTTGCCACTGATCTGACAGGAGGTGGAGTTCAGGCGGTAATGTGAACAATGGGGAGCGGCTGTAAATACAGATGAAACCTCACTCGCTCACCTGCTGCTCACTTCCTGCTATGCAGCCCAGTTCCTAACAGGCCACTGACCGGTACCAGTCCATGGCCTGGGGGTTGGAGACCCCTGAACTAGAGAATTGACTTGCGTGATTCCCCTTACACAGTAAGTCAAATTCAAGGTCACAGGCTTAGAGAGTTAAGGATTGGCTGTAGGGCAATTGTAGTTTTTCACATGCCATAGAAGATCCCATGATTTGAACACCTCTACTCCCCACAATTTCGCTTTATTTTCACAAAATCGTGGCCCCACTAAATTAACACTGCTGTGACACTAAAAGAGCTGATGTAAAATTTAAAAGATTTTAAACCTAAGAAAATCAACCACACATTTACCCAGATTTGAATTGTATTTTCTCTCTGATTCCCAAACTATAATTCTTTGTTCCTTTCCTTTCAGGATATTCATTTTGGTGTTGAATTCAGCAGCCTATACACTAAATTGTAAATGCTACAATGAAGAGTCACCCTCAACAAAGATTGAAGATAAAATCATATGCATTTCCCATTTTTTCTCTCCTGTTTAAGAAAGTATCTCAAATACAAAAGCAAAACCTGATAAAAATATGACAGGGAGATATTTCCTATGTTATTCAAATTACTGAGAATTTTAATTAGAAAAGTTACAAGTCCCCAGTATATAAATGGCTAACAACAACAAAAAAAATGAGGCAGTCTCATAAGAGAAAATGTAACTAACAAACAAATATACGGGAATATGTTCAATCTTGGAAACAATCAGAAAAGTTTAACAAAGCTATAATGAGGTAATATTTTTACCAATTTAATTTAGATTTTCTTCCATAGTTTTCTGGCATGGTCTTGGTGAAATTAGTCAATTATTCCAGTCTTTTTGGAAATCAGTTTGGCAGGATTTTTCAAGAAAAATTTAAATGTTTATATCATTTCACCCAGTAATTTAACTGCCAGGAATTTATGCTGAGGAAATAATTCAACAAGTTACAAAAACTGTATGCAGTGAGATTTTCTTTACAACACTGTTTATAATAGCAAAAAAAAATTAGTAACGACCTAAATGACCCATGATAGACTAGCTAAATCATGATGAACAACCTTAAAGGAATATTGTGCAGCCACTAGAAATTATCAGTATGAATAACATATAACTACATGACAAACCATTTATGATATATTACATAAAGAACAGAGCACATGAGTATCTTCATTATGTTTACAATTTTACAAAATTAAGTGTGTATGTAAAGAGCACATTAAAACTTGAAACATTACGTAGTGCTATTGGAAGTGATATTTTTATTCCTATGATCTCGTTTTCATAATATTGTTTCTGCACTGATACATTTTTTTTAAAGTACTCTTCCACTTGCTGCCCCCTCCTTTCCACAGTTCAACAGGCACTTGGTTTCTGATCACCCCTGGGATTGTCATATGGACTCCAGTCAACTCACTGCAGTACAGAGGTCACCTCTGGAAAATCTGGCTGCTTAGAAAGCCCAGGCCCAGCTTCCGACTTAGGCTTCTTTTATTTCCTTCCCCAGCTTCCCTGCCAATGGCTCAACCTCCCCTTGGTTTGCCTTTCAAGCAGCTATAGTCATTTGGGAAAACACACGTGAAATGGATTTACTTTCTAGGGTTGAAAATTTAATATATTTGATGTGATAAATATGACTCCTTTATTACAATTAAAGCGAGAGAGGGAAGGAGAGAATAACAAAAGTGGAAATGAGATTCTGAAGTATCCAGGGTGAAACATTTTTAAGTAAACCGCACTAGATCTTGAGCCTTTCAAAGGTCGATTCCTCAGACAATTTATTTCAGAATATTTGGCTTCTGAGATAATTGGTCTTCTTAACCCTTACTGTGGGACACTGCTATGACTCTCCTAAGATTGCCAACGTCACCCATCTGGATTCATAGCATGGACAGGTGTTTTCTGTCTGGACCAAATTACTGTAAGTGTTACATTTGTGGCCTAAATTGCTCAATGTCAGTTTAAATTCAACAGATCTTTGCCCTGTGACCTTTAGTAGGTCTTATTCCAATTCTGATAGAGATGGGAATAACACAGTAGAGAAGGTGCTTGCCCTATGCTGAATGATGTGTATTGAGATTTGCAAACAAACAAACAAAAAAAGACCCTATGATATGAGCTAGAGAGGGAGAGAGAGGAGGGGGAGGGAGAGGGAGAGAGAGACCAATGAAGGACCTATTCTAATAAATTAGATATTTTTGTACAAGTTGTAAACAACCTGTGCTGATTTGTATAACCCTCTTCTTTTGGATTTCCTACATTTTTCATATGCCAAGAGGCTCAAAACATAAAAGTGGTCTTGGCCTCTCTCAATATCCTGCTTCTGACTTGCTCCTGGTTGGTTTCCTTCCACCACAGCTCAACTCCTGAAAGGCAACACAGATGTTAATTTCAACCTGATTTGGTCTAGATACAAATGATGAAGATGGAAAAACACACATTCTGATTTTTCCCCAAGTCCTATGTCGCCTAAAGATAACCCTGGACCCAGAAGCCCCCAAGATATAGATACAAAACACCTGCCATCTGCTCTCAGTTATCTTGTGCTTTCTTTACTTGAGTACCTCAGCACAGCCAATCACCTGCAGCATGGTGTTCACTGAGGTTCTTAATGCTGATTTTGTGGCCCTGTGCCAGTTAAGAAAATGCCTTCTGAATCCTCACAGAAAGAAATTTTCTTCAGCCTGATCTTCATGTTGGGTATATTTTTATCATATTCTAAGTCATTGAAAAATGAAGGATGAATTTCATAAACTGACTACTAACCTTCTAGTTCCTCAACCATGTTGGATATGAAAAAATTTACTTAAGTTTCTAAGTACAATGAATCAGTGGCAGCCTGGCAAATCACCCAAATGTCTATAGACTCTGTTACCAAGCCTTCCCCTAGAGCTGCAGGGTTAATTCAGAAATAGAAGAGCCCCACCCTGTCAGAAATCAGCAGGCAGGCTACAATGAGGAAAATAAATGTTTGAAGGACCAGCCTGCCTGGATTTTATTCTCAGCTGCAGCATCTCTTAACTGTGCATTTCTCTTCCCTATGACAGTGAGATCTCGCCATATAGCATTTAGAGAGCATCAGATAAAAGATGTTATTTAAGGGAAGTTAGTATTACTATTAGAGCTACTGTTGTGTCTTTCCCAGCATCAGTATCTGAGGAGAAAGATGCTTTAGTCACAAAAAGGAGAAGAAAGATAATTGCATATAGCCCCGCTGAAGCTGCTTAGAGAGGGTGAGAGACAGATAGACAAAGACAAGATTTCTTATTACTAAAGGTAAGTGCTTAGAGTAGTGGATGCCAATGTTTTGAAATATGTGGATCTCTTTTAAACTTAAAAAATTCTCTTTCTCTCTCAATTTCTTTCAGTCTCTCTTTCACACTCACACACACATACACACACACTCACAAACACACACACAAACAGAGTCATATATTTAGGATATGTTCGTTGAGAAAAGGCTCAACAACAAAAACCTACAATAAATTCAGCAACACTTATAAATAAGCTTATATTTTATTCATCATAGCAACATCTACATACATTTTTATATATATATATATATATGTATGTATATATATATATATATATATATATATATATATATATATACTTTACATCTTTATTGGAGTATAATTGCTTTACAATGGTGTGTTTGTTTCTCCTTTATAACAAAGTGAATCAGTTATACATAAACATATGTTCCCATATCTCTTCCCTCTTGCGTCTCCCTCCCTCACACCCTCCCTATCCCACCCCGCCAGGCGGTCACAAAGCACCCACCTGATCTCCCTGTGCTATGCGGCTGCTTCCCACTAGCTATCTACCTTACGTTTGGTAGTGTATATATGTCCATGTCTCTCTCTCGCGTTGTCACAGCTTACCCTTCCCCCTCCCCATATCCTCAAGTCCATTCTCTAATAGGTCTGTGTCTTTATTCCTGTCTTACCCCAAGGTTCTTCAAGACATGTTTTTCCTTAAATTCCATATATATGTGTTAACATACAGTATTTGTCTTTCTCTTTCTGACTTATTTCACCCTGTATGACAGACTCTAGGTCCATCCACCTCATTAAAAAGAGCTCAATTTCGTTTCTTTTTATGGCTGAGTAATATTCCATTGTATATATGTACCACGTCTTCTTTATCCATTCATCCCGTGATGGACACTTACGTTGCTTCCATCTCCTGGCTATTGTAAATAGAACTGCAATGAACATTTTGGTACATAGCTCTCTTTGAATTATGGTTTTCTCAGGGTATATGCCCAGTAGTGAGATTGCAGGGTCATATGGTAGTTCTATTTGTAGTTTTTGAAGAAACCTCCATACTGTTCCCCATAGTGGCTGTACCAATTCACATTCCCACCAACAGTGCAAGAGTGTTCCCTTTTCTCCACACCCTCTCCAGCATTTATTCTTTCTAGATTGTTTGATGATGGCCATTCTGACTGGTGTGAGATGATATCTCATTGTAGTTTTGATTTGCATTTCTCTAATGATTAATGACGTTGAGCATTCATTCATATGCTTGTTGTCAGTTTGTATATCTTCTTTGGAGAAATGTCTATTTAAGTCTTCTGCCCATTTTTGGATTGGGTTGTTTGTTTATTTGTTATCGAGCTGTATGAGCTGCTTATAAATTTTGGAGATTAATCCTTTGTCAGTTGCTTCATTTGCAAATACTTTCTCCCATTCTGAGGGTTGTATTTTGGTCTTTTTTATGGTTTCCTTTGCTGTGCAAAAGCTTTGAAGTTTCATTAGGTCTTATTTGTGTATTTTTGTTTTTATTTCCATTTCTCTTGGAGGTGGGTCAAAAAGGATCTTGCTGTGATTTATGTCATAGAGTGTTCTGCCTATGTTTTCCTCTAAGAGTTTGATAGTTTCTGGCCTTACATTTAGGTCTTTAATCCATTTTGAGCTTATTTTTGTGTATGGTGTTAGGGAGTGATCTAATTTCATACTTTTACATGTACCTGTCCAGTTTTCCCAGAACCACATATTGAAGAGGCTGTCCTTTCTCCACTGTACATTCCTGCCTCCTTTATCAACAATAAGGTGACCATATGTGCATGGGTTTATCTCTGGACTTTCTATCCTGTTCCATTAATCTATCTTATTGTTTTTGTGCCAGTACCATACTGTCTTGATTACTGTAGCTTTGTAGTATAGTCCAAAGTCAGGAAGCCTGATTACTCCAGCTCCGTTTTTCGTTCTCAAGATCGCTTTGGCTAATCAGGGTCTTTTGTGCTCCATAGAAATTGTGAAATGTTTTGCTCTATTTCTGTGAAAAATGCCAGTGGTAGTTTGATAGGTGTTGCATTAAATCTGTAGGTTGCTTTGGGTAGTGGAGTCATTTTCACAATGTTGATTCTTCCAATCCAAGAACAAGGTATATTGCTCCATCTATTTGTATCAACTTTAATTTCTTTCATCACTGCCATAATTTTCTGCATACAGGTCTTTTGTCTCCTGAGGTAGGTTTATTCCTAGATATTTTATTCTTTTTTTTTGCAGTGGTAAATGGGAGTGTTTTCTTGATTTCACTTTCAGACTTTTCATCATTAGTGTATCGGAATGCCAGAGATTTCTGTGAATTAATTTTGTATCCTGCTGCTTTACCAAATTCATTGATTAGCTCTAGTAATTTTCTGGTGGCATCTTTAGGATTCTCTATGTATAGTATTATGTCACCTGCAAACAATGACTGCTTTACTTCCTCTTTTCCAATTTGGATTCCTTTTATTTCCTTCTCTTCTCTGATTGCTGTGGCTAAAGCTTCCAAAACTATGTTGAATAAGAGTGCTGAGAGTGGGTAACCTTGTTTTGTTTCTGATCTTAGTGGAAATGCTTTGAGTTTTTCACCATTGAGGATGATGTTGGCTGTGGGTTTGTCATGTATGGCCTTTATTATGTTGAGGAAAGTTTCCTCTATGCCTACTTTCTGCAGGGTTTTTATCATAAATGGGTGTTGAATTTGGTCAAAAGCTTTCTCTGAATCTATTGAGAGGAACATATGGTTTTTCTCCTTCAATTTGTTAATATGGTTTATCACATTGATTGATTTCCATATATTGAAGAATCTTGCATTCCTGGATTAAACCCCACTTGATGATGGTGTATGATCCTTTTAATTTACTGTTGGATTCTGTTTGCTAGTATTTTGTTGAGGATTTTTGCATCTATGTTCATCAGTGATATTGGCCTGTAGTTTTCTTTCCTTCTGACATACTTGTCTGGTTTTGGTATCAAGGTGATGGTGGCCTCGTAGAATGAGTTTGGGAGTGTTCCTCCCTCTGCTATATTTTGAAAGAGTTTGAGAAGCATAGGTGTTAGCTCTTCTCTGAATGTTTGATAGAATTTGCCTGTGAAGCCATCTGGTCCTGGGCTTTTGTTTGTTGGAAGATTTTTAATCACAGTTTCAATTTCAGTGCTTGTGATTGGTCTGTTCATATTTTCTATTTCTTCCTGATTCAGTCTTGGCAGGTTGTGCATTTCTAAGAATTTGTCCATTTCTTCCAGGTTGTCCATTTTATTGGTATAGAGTTGCTTGTAGTAATCTCTCATGATCTTTTGTATTTCTTCAGTGTCAGTTGTTACTTTTCCTTTTTCATTTCTAATTCTATTGATTTGATTCTTCTCCCTTCTTTCCTTGATGAGTCTGGCTAGTGCTTTATCAATTTTATCTTCTCAAAGAACTAACTTTTAGTTTTATTGATTTTTGCTACCGTTTCCTTCATTTCTTTTTCATTTATTTCTGATCTGATTTATATGATTTCTTTCCTTCTGCTAACTATGGGAATTTTTGTTCTTCTTTCTCTAATTGCTTTAGGTGCAAGTTTAGGTTGTTTATTCGAGATGTTTCTTGTTTCTTAAGGTAGGATTGTATTGCTATAGACTTCCCTCTTAGAACTGCATTTGCTGCATCCCATAGATTTTTGGTCGTCATGTCTCCATTGTCATTTGTTTCTAGGTATTTTTTTAATTTCCTCTTTGATTTCAGCAGTGATCACTCCGTTATTAAGTAGTGTATTGTTTAGCTTCCATGTGTTTGTATTTTTTACATATCTTTTCCTGTAATTGATATCTAGTCTCATAGTGTTGTGGTCAGAAAAGATACTTGATACAATTTTAACTTTCTTAAATTTACCAAGCTTGATTTGTGACCCAAGATATGATCTATCCTGGAGAATGTTCCATGGGCACTTGAGAAAAAAGTGTACTCTGTTGTTTTTGGATGGAATGTCCTATAAATATCAATTAAGTCCATCTTGTTTAACGTATCATTTAAAGCTTGTGTTTCCTTATTTATTTTCATTTTGGATAATCTGTCCATTGGTGAAAGTGGGGTGTTAAAGTCCCCTACTATGAATGTGTTACTGTCGATTTCCCCTTTTATGGCTGTTAGTATTTGCCTTGTGTATTGAAGCATTCTTATGTTGGTTGCATAAATATTTACAATTTTTATATCTTCTTCTTGAATCGATCCCTTGATCATTATGTAGTGTCCTTCTTTGTCTCTTCTAATAGTCTTTATTTTAATGTCCATTTTGCCTGATATTAGAATTGCTATTCCAGCTTTCTTTTGGTTTCCATTTGCATGGAATATCTTTTCCTTCCCCTTACTTTCAGTCTGTATGTGTCTCTAGGTCTGCAGTGGATGTCTTGTAGACAGCATATATATGGGTCTTGTTTTTGTATCCATTCAGCCAATTTGTGTCTTTTGGTGGGAGCATTTAGTCCATTTACATTTAAGGTAATTATTGATATGTATGTTCCTATTCCCATTTCCTTAATTGTTTTTGGTTCGTTATTGTAAGTCTTTTCCTTCTCTTGTGTTTCTTGCCCAGAGAAGTTCCTTTAGCATTTGTTGTAAAGCTGGTTTGGTGGTGCTGAACTCTCTCTGCTTTTGCTTGTAAAGTTTTTAATTTCTCCATTAAATCTGAATGAGATCCTTGCTGGGTAGACTAATCTTGGTTGCAGATTTTTCTCCTTCATCACTTTAAATATGTCCTGCCTGTCCTTCTGGCTTGCACAGTTTCTGCTGAAAGATCAGCGGTTAACCTTATGGGGATTCCCTTGTGTGTTATTTGTTGTTTTTCCCTTGCTGCTTTTAATATGCTTTCTTTGTATTTAATGTTTGACAGTTTGATTAATATGTGTCTTGGCATATTTCTCCTTGGATTTATCCTGTAAGGGAATCTCTGTGCTTCCTGGACTTGATTAACTATTTCCTTTCCCATATTAGGGAAGTTTTCAACTATAATCTCTTCAAATATTTTCACAGTCCCTTTCTTTTTCTCTTCTTCTTCTGGGACCTCTATAATTCGAATGTTGGAGCATTTAATGTTGTACCAGAGGTTTCTGAGACTGTCCTCAATTCTTTTCATTCTTTTTCCTTTATTCTGCTCTGCAGTAGTTATTTCCAGTATTTTATCTTCCAGGTCACTCATCCGTTCTTCTGCCTCAGTTATTCTGCTATTGATCCCTTCTAGAGTACTTTTAATTTCATTCACTGTGTTGTTCATCGTTGTTTGTTTCAGCTTTAGTTCTTCTAGGTCCTTGTTAAATGTTTCTTGCATTTTGTCTATTCTATTTCCAAGATTTTGGATCATCTTTAGTATCATTATTCTGAATTCTTTTTCAGGTAGACTGCCTATTTCCTCTTCATTTGTTAGGTCTGGTGGGGTTTTACTTTTCTCCTTCATCTGCTGTGTGTTTTTCTGTCTTTTCATTTTGCTATCTTACTGTGTTTGGGGTCTCCTTTTTGCAGCCTGCAGGTTCGTAGTTCCCGTTGTTCTTGGTGTCTGTCCCCAGTGGCTAAGTTTGGTTTAGTGGGTTGTCTAGGCTTCCTGGTGGAGGGGACTAGTGCCTGTGTTCTGGTGGATGAGGCTGCATCTTGTCTTTCTGGTGGGCAGGTGCACGTCTGGTGGTGTGTTTTGGGGTGTCTGTGGACTTATTATGATTTTAGGCAGTCTCTCTGCTAATCGGTGGGGTTGTGTTCCTGTCTTGCTAGTTCTTTGGCATCAGGTGTCCAGCATTGTAGCTTGCTGGTTACTGAGTGAAGTTGGGTGCTGGTGTTGAGATGTAGATCTCTGGGAGATTTTCGCCGTTTGTTATTATGTGGAGCTGGGAGGTCTCTTGTGGACCAGTGTCCTGAAGTTGGCTCTGCCACCTCAGAGGCACAGCACTGACTCCTGTCTGGAGCACCAATAGCCTTTCATCCACACAATAACGTGGCTGCAGTTGGAGGCCTCAGTTTCTTGCCACATGGATCTCTCCTTAGGGCTGCTTGAGTGTCCTCATGACATGGCAGCTGGCTTACCCCAGGATGACATGGCAGCTAGCTTACTCCAAAATTTTTGGAGCAGCTGCTAGATGCCTGACCCTGTTTGGCATTCAGCAGTGATCAAGACAGGAAGAGTCCAGCTTTCATGAAACATGTAGTGGGGAGGAGAGATGGGTGCACCTTGGGTGAGGGATTTCATCTTGCTGGGCCTCTGTTTTCTCATTCGGCCCGCCGTCCCCACGACTGTCGCGACCTCGGCTGCCGGGGCCCCTCCAGAGCCGGTAGCCTCAGTGAGGCCGCCCTCCCCTCGGGCTCCGGGACAGTTCAGAGACGGCGGAGGGAAGAGACCCTGAGCTTCGGGAGTTCATGTACATACATTTGTGAAACATTAGTACATGGATATCCAAAGTACATTATTTATTTATTTTACAAGCAATGTTTGTTGGGCATATGTATTCTTACATTTCTTGCTATAACTCCATGCCACCCCAAGTCAAGAACCATTGATTTAGAGTATATTGTTTAAAGTCCCAGGCAACCAAAGGTTGTGGGGCAAGCTCCTGGGAGCCACATACCCACATTCTAGTAGATAGTAATCCAGGGCCTAGCAGCACTAGGGTTTCATATATTGTATAGTTCTCTTTTAAATACAAAATAAATAAAATTTATTCACCATCGATGATTACTTAAAAGAGCACAAGCCAAACAACAGGAGACCCACTGCTATCTTTCTTGAGTAAAAGCTTCAGCTAGGCCTTTGTGCCTTTCATAACAATATAAAGTGTACTTTTTAATGATTTCTCTATTATGACTCAGACTAAATCTGGTGACATTCTTGTAAGAAACCATCTAGTGTTTCCAATATCATCTTGTTTAATTCATGCAGCTGTAACTGTATACTCCCTTTATGCCCCTGAGAAGAAGAAGGTATTAGGAAAAGCAATTAGGGCCTTAGCTTTTTCTCTAAATCATATCCTGAGAACTTAAACAACCCACCTTGCATTTTCACTGTTTCATTGCACAGCTCCAATTTTAACATGATTTCCTGTAGTGGACCTCCAGAAGAATTGTAGCAGACTCCAAGCATTTGGGACACTGGGTATTGCCCCATAGGCCAGACAAATCCACAGGTAGACAAGGAAAACAATGGTAAAAACCACAAAAGCATAGTCTGGTAGTTCTTGAGCTTCTTTTCAGAGATTATAATGCTCTCTATGCCAACTATTCTTTATTTATTGTTTATCAATCAACATATGCGTTCATTTTACAAACACATTAAAGAGCTTTCAAACAAATGCAAAACACAGGAAAATGACACAAACAGATGAGATAGCAAGAGGGACATCTTCATCATAAAGTTCTGTGTTGGAAGGCTTTGCTAAAGTGATGGGATGCAAAGGAGTATTTGAAGCTTTGTCCTATGAAAATTTCAGCTTTTTATATTTCAACTGCAATTGCAATCCCACCCCCTAAAAAATCACATCCTCTATGGCATGTACTGAAGAAGGTTTTAATTTTTTTTTTGCTCATATTTTTAACTGTAAAAGGTCTGGCTAGGAAGTGAAAAGAAAGTATGTTGGCATCTAATGGCAGCTCAGGGAGTGAAGTATCTTGAGCAGGAGTATACCTAGATGGAAAAGAAAAGCAAAATGTTGAGAAAGATAAGCTGGTGAGATGGGTGCAGTCCTTTACCTGTCCTCCCAAACAGATTGCTACTTGTACACATCTGCTCTGATTCAAGTCCTGACTTTGACTTTTAAAATCACTTGACTGCCTTAAAGTCAGAAAGAGAAAAACAAATATCATATATTAATGCTTATATGTGGAATCAGAAAAAAATTGGTATAGATGATCTTATTTGCAAAGCAGAAATAGAGACACAGACATAGAGAACAAATGTATGGATACCAAGGGGGAAGAGAGGGGTGGGAGGAATTGGGAGATTGGGATTGACATATATACACTATTGATACTATATATAAAATAGATAACTAATGAACCTACTGTATAGCACAGGGAACTCTACTCAGTGTTCTGTGGTGACCTAAATGGGAAGGAAATCCAAAAATGAGGGGATATATGTATACGTATAGCTGATTCACTTTGCTGTACAGCAGAAACTAGCCCATCATTGTAAAGCAGCTATACTCCAAAAATTTTTTTAAATACATTATCATCCTCTCTTAACAGCAGCTTGCAAATAATGGGCTAGGTGGTGGACACTCCCTAAGGTAACCCCCCCCACCGCCCCCATGTGTAATCCCTTGTGCAATCCCCCCCATTTGAGTGCGCAGTAAAAACCTGCAAACTGCTTCTAACCAATAAAATATGACAAAGGTGATGAGATGTCACGCCCTCCTGTGATCTGTTATATAATAGGGCAAAGGTGAAGGGATTTTTCAGATGTAATTTCAGATGTAATTAGATGTCTAATTGACTTTTAATTAATCAAAGGGAGATTATCCTAGTTGGAACTGAACCCTTTAAAAGAGAGGTTAGGCCTTCCCTTATATGGGAGGTTCCAAGCAGCGGAGATTCTCTCTCTATTACAGCCTTTGAAGAAGCAAGCTGCCATGAATTCCACAGCCTCAGGGTACTAGATTCCATCAACTACCTGAATGAACTTAGAAGCCTAGTTAAACTTCAAGATGAGAATGCAGTCTGGCCGACCTTGACTGCAGCGTTGTGAGACCCTGAACAAAGGATACAGCTAAACTCTGCCCAGCCTCCTGACACATCAACATGGTGAAATAATGAATGTGTGATGTTTTAATGGGCTAAGTTTGAAACTCTTTTATGCTGCAATAGAACAGTAATACAGGAGAACACATTTATTTTCCTCAGTTGTCTAAGGAAGTCCTAGGAGGAAATGTAGACCCAATGACAAATGTGATCAAGTGGAAAGAGTAGTAAATGAGGCATGAAGGCCCGGTTCAAATCCTGGCTCAGCTTGATCTGGAGCAAGATACTCAACCCCTTTGAGCTTGTAAGGTCATCTGCCAAATGGAATTGATGTAACCTGCCTAACTTTTCTCGCAAGGTTCTGAGGGAGGACTTTGAAAACTGCAAAATGCTGAGCTCATATTATATGGCACTTACCATGTTCCAAGTAGTATTCTAATTTTCCTGTGTGTATTAAATCACGTAATCCTCAAACAACCCTATAAAGTAGATACATTTTATGATCATTATCTCCATTTGATAGATGAAAGAAATGAGATACATAGAGGTGAAAAATCTTGCCCAAGATCACACAACTGTTAGTAAGAACAAGCCTTTAAACCCAGGCAGTGTTGTTCCAGGTTCTTTCCTCTTAATTATTGCACTGTGTTGCCTCTTGTAGCTTTAATAAGTGCAGGAAATCCACTCCTTCTGAAGCAAGCTGAGCCTTGATGCCAACATATTCTGAAAGAGATTCAAGATCCTCAGATGAGAGTTATCCCTATAAGCCTCTGCTTTGATGCATTCTTCCAGATTTGTTATCTTGGTTTTTCTAACACAACCACATATATTTTTTTCAAAAGAAATTCACCAGGAAGCAACAATCCTCTTTCTCTTCCATAAAGCGCATTGGCACCATCCACAGTGCTCAGTCCCACTTTTTCATACACACCACCACCTCCTTCTACTGTTTCCCATTATTACTTAGCTGAGACCACATGAACATCCGCTTACAACAAACACACTTAATTTATCTTCAAATACATATTTGCATAAAAACCAAGCATAAAGGGAACAGAAACATTTTTTACTGAATTGCTTTTAGGTATACTGCATGATTTCCATTATGTATACTGCCTGCTTTTGCAAATCTCTAGGCATGTAGGATCAATTCTTAATTTATCAGAAGAACACCAGAGCTAGAGAAAGCCTTGCTTAAAGGATCATATGGTACAATCCCATAATTTGGGAAGATTATCTTTTTACCTTTAAATCTTGCTGAAGTTAAAAAAAAACTTACCTCCTTTAAAGGAACATTATAGTTCTTAAGCTAGTATTTAAAAGTTCTTCTTGAAGCAAACTGAAATCTCCTCTGCATCAATTTAAGCAAAGCAAGGTTCTATTCAAGCTTCAGAAACAGCTAAAAAGACTTTCTAAACCATTCCCTGATACCCCTAGATTAAATTAGCACCTTAACCCTTCAGCATTCTGGGTACACATACTTTTATTATGCTGCTTATATAATAATGCTGGTGTTTATTTATACATCTGCCACCACCCCAACAGAGAGTCCTTGAGGGCAGGAGCAACGTTCTACTTATCTTTGTGTACCTCACACCTGGCAGAGTGACTAGCACATGTTAGAAAGTTGAAAGAAAAATTTGAATTAATGAATGACTAAATGAAGTAAATTTCATACTGTTCCATCTGTGAGCAAAGAACTGAGCAGCTTCCTATTCATAAAACCTTTCTTACAAAGACCAATATTAGCTCTCTCCTTTTGTCTATTGCTCATTAAGCAAACTCAAATTCTTTCCTGTCCATAGGACATATTTTTCCAATCTGTAAGCCAAAGTTTCCTTGACTCTCTCCGTATCTATTTCAGTGGAATGATCAAGATCAGAATCATAGTGCTATATACATCAATAACTGTTTAAATGCACTTCCCATTTATATAATCAAGATCATAATCATTGTGTTATACATACTGATAACTGTATTTAAATGTACTTCCCTTTATGCAATTAGATTCCTTCCAAAAAGTTGGCTGTGAATTGAGTTATCACAAATTCATTTCTATATAAAATTCACCAGGGCAGCTTATTATTTGGAGAGTATCCAAATAATTTTAAAATTTAAAAAAGTTTTTTTTTAATATGAGTAATCTTCCTCTAGTTATATTTCCCGAAGAGGCAGTACAGTGTAGTGGGATTCACATTCGATTTGAAATGAAAAGAACTGAGTTTAAAACCGGATCTTTCTGTATTCCCTCAGGCATTTCACTTACATTTTGGGGGTCTGTTTTCTCTTCTGTTAAATGGGGATTATACTAATAAATAACTCACAGGAGCATTTTAGGACAAAATACACTTATGATGTTTGTGAAAGGGCTGTATTCACTGTTAAACAAATATTTATGATAATTATAAGTAATAATAATAAATTTTATATGCAGTTTCCTTAAAGTTAGATTCCTCAATCTAATAGAAGAATCATTTTGTACATTTAACATATGTTGATTTATTTTTACCACGGCACAGTACTGCTTGTTCATATTTAGTGCGAAATCAACTATAACTCTCAGAACTTTATCTGTGATTCTTGGGACTATCCAGTCTTTTTCAACTCTGTATTAATGAATTTGAGTTTTCATATCCTTGTGATAGCTCATCCTTTTATTATTTTCCCTAGTGAGATAATTTTTCTCTAATTCATCAAGGTAATTTTCAGTATTTCTCTCTGGCATCTATCAAAACACTCAGTAACAGGCACCCTAGAAATATTTAGATAAGCCAACATTCTGCATATTCTTCCTCTATCCAGGAAGTAGATGGCTATGAGGGCTGTCTCTATAGTAGTGCCAAAGATACATGAATTGAGTGTACCTGAAACAGTATTTGTGTAGCTCTATTTTGGCAGATGGAAGAGGGAGACATCTTTCTCTGCTAGTGAACATAGCACAACCTTCTCAGACACACATAGAGGGACCAAAGAAGCACCCAGGCATCTTTCAATAAGTGAGCCTTATTGGTAAATGAGCTTTTATCTGACTTTCATAAGCAGATGCTAAAAGGACCCACAATTGGAAAGCATACCAAGCCCTGGAATAATTCAAGAAAGAAGCTCAATGAAATACTTAGAGAAGGGTAGTGATCTGAGCTACAACGATTTATATATTATATAAAATGGGCTGTGCATTGCAAAAAGGACAAAAATAATGGCTTTGGGGTTCATGGTCAGGGACTGCTAAATAATAGCCCAGGATTTTAGCAGTGGGCTTAAAGTGAAATGGATGGGTAAGCTTAGTTTTAAATAAATAAATGAGTGTCTATATTTAGTAGGCACTGCATCTAGGACTAGAGAGGGAGGGGAAAAGTTAACGTTTAAGAAGAGTCCAGGGCTTCCCTGGTGACGCAGTTGTTGAGAGTCCGCCTGCCGATGCAGGGGACACGGGTTCGTGCCCCGGTCCGGGAAGATCCCACATGCCGTGGAGCGGCTGGACCCATGAGCCATGGCCGCTGAGCCTGCGCGTCCGGAGCCTGTGCTCCGCAACGGGAGAGGCCATGGAAGTGAGAGGCCCACGTACTGCAAAAAAAAAAAAAAAAAAAAAATGAAGAGTCCAAATAGCTTGAGGTAAAGCTAAAAAATATTGGTGAGGAAAAGGGAAGGAAAAAGAAACATCAAGTCTTAATCAGTACATAATGGGTTCCATTTTGCCAGGATGTTGGTCTGCTCCCCCCTAGAAGAGTCTGCACAGAACTAACACTTGTTAAATGTGTGACTTAACATTGAAAGAAAAAGGCATTCCAGAAAACCGGAGCTCCTAGAGCCCAAAACAGCACTCAGACTTAAAAATAACAAGTGTTCAATAAAAATTCCTACATATGAGATTGAATATCAAAGATCCTAAGGTACAGAGATGTATTTGAGTATTGAGAACCCAAGTATAAAAAACAGAAAGTTAGAAACCATAAAATTGTGTCTAGGAATTGAATCAAAAGTAATTGTTTCAAGACACTGTACTGGGCAAAATGGTAGTGGTGGTAATAAATAGATGAACAGGGCACACCCTTTGTCTTCAAATAGCCAAAAATCTATTTGGAACATTCATATAAAAATATCTAACTTTCAAAGGGAAAAAGAGTATTGAAGATTCACTCTACTGTGTATTGAAACATACTCCCAAGCTATAATAATTTTTAAAATGTGGGTCTGATGTAAAAGCAAACAGACATGTCAATGAAAAGAAAAAGCAGAACATAAGTGTTTTGTTTTTGCTTTTATTTTTGTTTTTTTGGATATATACCCAGGAGTGGAATTGCTGGGTCATATGGTAGTTCTATTTATTAGGTTTTTGAGAAACCTCCATACTGTTTTCCACAGTGGCTGCACCAATTTACATTCCCACCAACTGTGTGTGAGGGGTTGCTTTTCTCCACATCCTTTCCAACAATTGTTATTTGTATTCTTTTTAATAATAACTATTCTGCAGGTGTGAGATGATATCTCATTGTGGTTTTGATTTGCATTTCTCTAATAATTAGCAATATTGAGCATCTTTTCATGTGCCTGTTGGCCATCTGCATTTCCTCTTTGGAAAAATGTCTATTCAGTTCTTCTGCCTATTTTTTAATCAGGTTGTTTGTTTGTTCTGATGTTGAGCTTTATGAGCTTTTTATATATTTTGGATGTTAACCCCTTATCAGTGATATCATTTGCAAATATTTTCTCCCATTCAGTAGGTTGTCTTTTTTGTTTTGTCGATGGTTTCCTTTGCTGTGCAAAAGGTTTAAAGTTTAATTAGTTTCCATTTGTTAATTTTTGCTTTTATTTCCTTTGTTTTGGGAGACAGATCCAAAAAAATATTGCTATGATTTATATCAAAGAGTGTTCTGCCTATGTTTTCCTCTAGGAGTTATATGGTTTCCAGTCTTACATTTAGGTTTTTAATCCATTTTGAATTTATGTTTGTATATGCTGTTATAGAATATTCTAATCTCATTCTTTTACATGTAGCTGTGCAGTTTTCCCAGTACCACTTATTGAAGAGACTGTCTTTTCTCCATTGTATATTTTTGCCTTCTTTATCGTAGATTAATTGATCATAAGCACATAGGTTTACCTCTGGGCTCACTATTCTGTTCCATTGATCTGTGTGTTTGTTTTTGTGCCAGTACCATACTGTTTTAATTACTGTAGCCTTGTAGTGTAATCTGAAGTCAGGGAGTGTGATTCCCTTGGTTCTGTCCTTCTTCCTCAAGATTGTTTTGGTTATTCTGGTCTTTTGTATTTCCATACAGATTTTAAAATTACTTGTCCTAGTTCTGTGAAAAAAATGCCATTGGTATTTTTATAGGGACTGTAATGAATTTGTAGATTGCCTTGGATAGTATGGTCATACAACAAAAACACTAATTCAGAAAGATATATGCACCCCAATGTTCATAGCAGCATTGTTTACAATTGCTGAGATATGGAAGCAATCTATGTATCCATCAACAGATGAATGGATAAAGAAAATGTGGTGTATATATAAAATGGAATACCACTCAGTCATAAAAGGAATGGAATTTTGCCATTTGGAATAACATGGATGGACTTGGAGGATATTATGCTAAGTGACATAAGTCAGACAAAGAAAGACAAATACTGTATGATCATTTACATGTAGAATCTAAAAAATACAAGAAACTAGTTAATATAACAAAAAAATCACAGATATAGAGAACAAACTAGTGGTTACCAGTGAGGAGAGGGAAGAGGGGAAGGGCAATATAGGGATAGGGAATTAAGAGGTACAAACTATTATGTATAAAATAAGCTACAAGGATATATTGTACAATACAGGGAATATAGCCAATATTTTATAATAACTATGAATAGAGTATAACCTTTAAATTTTGTGAATTACTATATTGTACACCTGTAACTTGTATAATACTGTACATCAACTATACTTCAATTAAAAAAAAAAAGAAGCACATAGATTCAGACTCTAGAGCCAAGATATATAAGAATCAAATAAATAAATAAAGTACATCAAAAATTAGTTTAAAGGGAACTCCCTGGAGGTCAAGTGGTTGGGTCTTGTCACTTTCACTGCTGGGGCCTGGGTTCAGTCCCTGGTTGGGGAACTAAGATCCCACAAGCCTCAGGGTGTGGCAAAAAAAATTAGTTTTAAAAGTCCAGTGTTATTCTATAAAGACAGAATGTAAGTCATGTGAAAAAATTCTGTTTAAAACTTGCATCATACACCAACATAATTGATTAAAGCATTAAATATTTTAAAACACTTTTAACTAGAAGAAAATATGTCAATGTTAACCTGTTTTCAGGATGAGGAAGAACTTACTGAGCTTAAGAAAAATAGAAGAAACCACAATGGAAAAGATTGAATAGATTTAACAACATTGAAAATTTTTAAGTCCTCCATGAAAAGGGTTATGTAAAAAAACTCAAACAAACTGCACTATTTAAAAATATTTTCCAAGGGCTAATAATCCTTAATATACAAAGGGCTCATTTGAATAAATAGAAACAACTACAGAAACCTTAATAAATTATTGGGCAGAGAACATTATCAGAAAATCTACAAAATAAGAGACATTAATGACTGGTAAATATGGAAAAACATCCAAATTCACTGATACTCAGACAAATGTATAATAAAAAGACAGTATCTCTATCAAAATTCCAATGATATTCTTCAAAGAAATGGAAAAGCTGATCCTCAAATTCACATGCAATTGCAAAGGGCCGTGAATAGCCAAAACAGTCTTTTGAAAAAGAATGTTGGAGGGCTTACATCTCCTGACTTTGAAACTTATTATAAAGCTACAACAACTAAAACAGTATATTACTAGCATAAGGGCTGGCATGTATAACAATGGGATAGAACAGAGAGCCCAGTAACAAACTTACATATATGGTCAACTAATTTTTGACAAGAGTACCAAGACCATTCAATGGGGAAAGGACAGTCTTTTCAACAAACGATGCTGGTAAAACTGTATATACACATACAAAAGAATGAATTTGGACATTTACACCATATACAAAAATAACTCAAAGTGAATCAAAAATGTAAACTTAAGAGCTAGAACTATAAAAATCCTAGAAGAAAACATTGGGGAAAATCCTCATGACATTGGAGTGGCAAAAATTTCATAGATGTGACACCAATAGCACAGGCAACAAAAGAAAAAATAGATATACTGACTTCATCAAAATCAAGAACTTTCATGCATCAAAGAAACTATAAAGAAAGCAAAAAGACGATCTAAATAATGAGAAAAATATTTGCAAATCATATATCTGATAAGGTACTAATATCCAGAATATACAAAGAATACCTAAAACTCAAAAATGAAACAACCCAATTCCAAAATTTGTAACATTTCTCCAAAGAAGATATATACAAATGGCCAATGAGTACATTAGAAAGGTGCTCAAAATCATCAGTCTTTAGGGGAATGCAAATCAAAACCACAATGAGATACCACTTCACAGCTACTAGGATAGCTTTATTTTTTAAAAAAAGAAAGAAAGAAATATAACAAGTGTTGGTGAGAATGTGGAAAAATTGAAACTCTCACACATTACTAGTGAGAATGTAACATGATGCAGTCACTATGAAAAACAATTTGGCAGTTTGTCAGAATTAACCATAGAATTACCATAAGATCCCAAAATTCCACTTCCAAGTATATAATCAAAAGAATTAAGAGGGCTTTCCTGGTGGCGCAGTGGTTGGGGGTCCGCCTGCCGATGCAGGGGACATGGGTTCGTGCCCCAGTCTGGAAGGATCTCACATGCCGCGGAGTGGCTGGGCCCGTGGGCCATGGCTGCTGAGCCTGCATGTCCGGAGCCTGTGTTCCGCAGCGGGAGAGGCCGCAGCAGTGAGAGGCCTGCGTACTGCAAAAAAAAAAAAAAAAAAAAAAAGAATTAAGAGTAGGGACTTAAACAGATATTTGTATACCAACATTCATAACAATATTATTCACAATAGCCAAAAGGTGGAGAAAAAACAAGTGTCCATTGACAGATTACTCAGAATGTGGCATATACATACAATGGAATAGTAATTAGCCACAAAAAACAATGGAATTTTGATATATGCTACAACATAGATGGACTTTGCAAACATTATGCTAAGTAAAATAAGCCAGACACAGAAAGACAAATATTATGTGATTCCACTTATATGAGGTACCTAGAATAGGCAAATTCATGGAGATAAAAAGTAGGTAAAAGATACCAGGAGCTGAGGGGGAGGGAAACATGGAAGTTATTTTTTAATGGGCAGAGTTTATGTTGGGGTTGATAAAAAATTGGGGGGTGGATATAGTGGTGTTTGTTACACAACATTGTGAATATGTTTAATGCCGCTAAATTTTACACTTACGAATGTAAAAATGACAAATATTACACATATATTACTACAATAAAAAAGACAATGATCTACCATTTTCCCAAATCAATGTGTATGTAGGTCAGGTCTGTGCCCAGGAGTTCATAAACAATCTTATGGATTGTCTTTCCTGAGCTCCTCTCACTCTGCAAAGATTAAAAACAGTGGAAATATCTAGTGTTGAGAATAGTGATGGAGAAAAGGTATTCTCATACATTGTTTATAGGAATGTAAACTGGTACAATCCTTAGGAAAGGCAATTTGGAGATAGATGGAGAGAGATAGAGATAGAGGTAAATATAGGGACAGAAAGAGAGAAATATATATCTTCCACATTTCCTACAAAGAAATAAGAAAATATAATTATGTTAACAGTGTTTATTACTTAATAATAGGACAATAGGTTGTTATTGTTTAAGTTGGATACTTTATTATACACTTCAAATTTTATATAATGAACGCTTATTGTCTGTATAATTATAAAAATATTCTAAGAAACATAGGAACAGGAAAAAAATACAATTGACAATATAAATCATTTTTAAATGCCAGATGATTGAAAGAGACAATAAGTGCCTTAGAAAGTCAGCTTTCCTGGCCAGGGAAACCTTCTCAAAAGAGCTGGGTTATAACAGATTCCAATAAACTGAGAGAATGGCTGAAGACATCCTAGGTAGGCAGAATAGAGGTGAGAATACAAATGGTAATACCAGCCTGGCTAGAGTATACATAGGGCAAAAGTCATAGACTGGCAGCCCTCAGCTATGTGTTCTTTTGACAAAACTGTTTTTATTTAAGTGGTCGACAATATCTAAAAATGCAAAGATTTCATATAAAAATCTGAATTTCTGGCTTTTCTTGAAAAAATGAAAACTCTGGCAACACCGGGCTTGCAAGTTCCACATAGCAATAATCAGCTTAGCCATGAATTATATATACACTGTAGGTGGAAAATTTGCTTCCCAGTTTGCCACAGTACTCACTCAGCTAGACCCACTAATTGGCATTACCCGCCTGATGCCTATGATCATTTGATTTTGTAAATCCTCTCACAGGAAATCAGTAAGAGAAAAGAAAGCTTAGGGTTAGACTATAGATGGCCCTAAATGTTAGATTATGGAATTTGGATCTGATTCAATAGACAGCAGATAGCTCTTGAAGGTTTTTGAGTGGATGAGTAACAATAATATTAAGAGCTGAATATGGTAAAGTTTAAACAGCTTATAGCTTGCACAATGAATTTGAGGTTGAAAGAAAAAGAAACAGCCTCAGTGTGAATAGAGAAGATGTCTGAAAAGTGGTGTTAAGGGTGAAAAAAAGAAGGGTTAAAACACAAGAGTGAAGAATTGGCAAAATGTTGTGACTGAATCTTGATGTGGCACATGAGGGAAAAGGTCAAAACTAATAGAGGAAGAAGGCTTAGGGAGAAGAAAGGCAAAGATAAGCCTGGGGGAGGAAGAAAATGATGTTATTACAGAAGTAGGAAATTTAATAGGCAGGGTGAATCTAGGAATATACAGTAAATTCATGTAAACCTTTATGCAGGTTTGTACATCTGTTTTTCCTATTAAAATGCAGAGCCGGGCTTCCCTGGTGGCACAGTGGTTGGGAGTCTGCATGCCGATGCAGGGGACACGGGTTCATGCCCTGGTCTGGGAGGATCCCCCATGCCGCGGAGTGGCTGGGCCCATGGGCCATGGCCGCTGAGCCTGTGCGTCTGGAGCCTGTGCTCCACAACAGGAGAGGCCACAACAGTGAGAGGCCTGTGTATCGAAAAAAAAAAAAATGCAGGGCCATGTTTTATTTTTCTGTCAATCTTCAGCACCTAGCACAGGGTCTGGAATTTAAAAAAAAACATATCCACTAAATGCTACTTGAATCCAATATAATTTAAAGTACTACAGCAAGATAAACAAGTAACAATGTTAAGGATGATAGTCTAGAGCTCAGGAAAGAGGTTAGAAGCAGAACTATAAATCTGGGAGTCATCCACATGAATAAGAGAATAGAAGATATAAAAAAGGGATAAGTTCACTTAGTGGAAATTGAGTTGAAAAACAGAGCACAGGGGAGTAAAATTCAGAGAACAGCTACACTGAAGAGATGGGAAGAAATCAGGGAGGAAAACAAAAGAGAAAAATTGAGCAAAGTAAGAAGAGACTCTGAATGATAGAAAGCTGATGGAGAAAAGACTTCTAAGATGGAGTAGTTGGGCATATCACCAAGGATAAATTAGACAAACATAATGTAGAAGCAAGTTATAGAAGTTTGATTCCATTTATATAAAGATCAAAGAAAAACAGATAAAATTAGCAATATATTTATATAAAGATGTGTGTATAAGCTTCCCATGTACGGGATAAAATGAATTTTCTTAAAAAAAAAGCAAGCAGATGATTAACACAAAATTCAAATTAGTTGTTACTTGGTGGATGGGGATGGAGGAAGATGTAGGGAAGAGGAATACAAGGTAGGCAAATGTTCTGTGTCTTAATATAGAGATTACATGGATATTTGTTATGTTATTAGTGAAACTGTACATATTTTAATAGAGAGAGAAGAAGCTTGGTAGCATTTCCAAATCCACAAATATATTCTATGGATATATTACACAACCAATCAAATGCAAATACATTTGCTTCCATAAGTATGTTCACTGCAACACTGTGGTAACAATAATCTGGATGCAACCAAAATGTCTATCAATAGGAAACCAATTAAATAAGCTATAATTCATTCTTACAAGGGAAGACTACTCAGTCATTTTTTAAATGAGGTAAATCTGTATATACCAATATAGAATGGACTACGAGACTTATTTTTAAGTGGAGGAAGTAATCAGATAATAGATTATACATAATATGACCCTCTTTGTATTAAAAGGTGTTTGATTATGCACAGAAAATTTCTGGAAAGGTATACAATAAAGTGTTGCAGTCATTACTTCCTGGGATTAGAAATGAGGAATCCAGAACAGGGTTGGAAAATTTTTACTTTTTACTTTATACCTTTCGAAATAACCCACCAAGGACGGTTGTTTTTGTTTTTCACTTCCTTCATTTCTTTTTTTTTCATATAGTTTATTTTATTTTATTATTTTTTTTGGATGACAAAGTTGCAGAATTAGTGAGGAAGAGAAGAAAGACTGGGACAAGCCACTAATTTGATGATTTCAAAGTCACTAGGAGACTTTACTAGAATAGGTTTTTAGAATGGTGGGAACAGAAGATAGGCTGAAGATAAAGAAAATCTCAGTAACAAGAATATGTTACTCTTGAAAAATCTGATGATAAAAAGAGAAAGAAACAGAATGGTTGATAGTAAGAATGACAAAGATAAATTAGGGGCTCGGTTAGGCCAGGTTTTTTATTATTGTGATTTTAAAGGGCTTGTAGAGCTGAGCTTGTTTATAGGTAAAGGGGAAAAAGTCAGTGGAGAGAAAGAGATGTTGATGAAGGTAAAGGTGAGTGCTTTAAAAGGCTCAGAACAAAGTCAAAACTAGGGAGGAAATAACCTGAAGCATTCTAAGGGAGCAGCTGAAAGAAGACAATGATGGACAGGCTCTCCCTTGAGAGGAATACTGAGAGAGCATGAACTCGAAGAACCCCAGGGAGGGACAGCTGACATCTGGGGCAGCAGACTATCAAATAGGATGAGCACAGAAAAGCACTCTCTTGACATGGACAAAAGAGGGATTTTTTTTTTTAAGTGTAGGGAAGAAGTTTCATGAGGAAGAAAAGTCAAAAGTAGACTCTAAAAAATCAAGGAGAGAACTAGAAAAAAGGAAATCTAGGTATAGAAACTCAAAAGTATGTCAGTGATCTTGGAGGTAAAGAAGAAAGGAGAAATACATATATCTACAAATGACACTTCATTTAGAGGATGATATAGGGAGCAGAGAATCAATGGCACACCGGGTTAGATTCCATAATATATTTTTTATTATTATTATATTTTGGAGAGAAACATGCACACAAAAATAACTTTCCACAAAGTTTTCTTCAAGACTTTGAACATTTTCATTCTGTACTGCTTCTACTTTCCTCAAGACACTTTGAAGTTTGCCCTGTGCACGTCCCTGTAGTCTGGTTTACTGGGAGGCTTTGGCTTCAGGTGCAAGGAACTCTAAGCTCAAAAGGGAGCAAGCTCTATTTAAATGAAGCACTCCATATTTTCCCTGCCTTGTCCAAAAGACTAGGGGAAGATAAACCCAAATGTACCATTCTTATAGAAAATATCTTCCCCTTGGCCTCTCAAGACAAGCCTCTACTGAAAACTGTGTCGAGGTTACCCTCCCTGGCCTCTGCTTCTTGGATTCAAGATTTATTTTCAAATAACAGTTTTTACCTCTTTGACCTGTTTTTCAACACAGTGAATCTTTTTTTTTCCATTTTCACATGCAGGGGCTTTACTTTCATGATAGACTGAGTCTCTTCACAGTGTCAAGCATGGCATGATCCTTGAAAAAGTCTAATGTGACATGACAGACAGACAGCACAGCCAGAAAAATCCAAAAAGAAAATCTCAAAGTGACATTTCTTAAAACACAGACAGAAAAACACATAACTATTTCCTTAAACCTAAAGAATTTCATGAGGTGAAAGAGGCTAATAGGCTTTGCCAGGTAAAACTAACTACTCTACTGAAAAAAAAAGGACCCTGATGAGCCCATATACTTTTTAATGATAGATACAAACAAAATCCACTTTATTTAGACACTAAAAAGGTTGATTACAGAAAGTAAAATGTATAATTAGTCCAAAATGATGTGAAGTATATTTGGTTACCATGTATACCATGTGGGCTATATTCCTTCTGTCAAGAATAAATAGACTGAGGGAAAGCAGGTCCAACTAGTCAGTACCAGGAGAAACTGCCTATGCTACAAAATAGGTAGTATACTATAAAATTCTGAAGCGAGAGCCCCCAACTCTATTTCAATTAGTATGACCTCCTGACATTTTGAGTTTTCTATGGTGAAGATAGTTCTTTGGTTAGGTCTTATAAAGACGTCACTGGGATTGGGAATGTGTCAACTCCCAAGCTGCATAGACTTTAAGCATTATCAAGTAAGAATAGATAAGTGGAAAGAAACAAATCAAACATCAGTACGAGCCAATACATATTATTCACAGATTTCATATTTTCACATTTGCCCACTGAAATTTATTTGTAAACCTAAAATCAATATTCACAGAGCTTTTGCAGTCATTTGCAGACATGTACATGCACATGCACAGAGCAGTGAAAAGTTCGAGTCTCCCATAAACATGTTCCCTGCTGAGGTTGAACAAGGTGACATCCTGCCTTCTTGTTTCAGATCTCATACTGTAAAGAATCCCATGGTATATTTAATGCCACATATTTGCTTCATTTTTAGTAATTTCACTTTTTTTGTATGGCTCCCAAACATAGTCCCATGGTGCTGTCTAGTGTGCTTAAGCTTAAGAAGGTTGTGGTATGCCTTATGTGAAAAAAAAAATGTGTTATATAAGCTTTGTTCATGTATGAGTTATAGTGCTATTGGCCATTAGTTCAATGTTAATAAATAAATAATATATATTAAATAAGGTGTTTTTAAATAGAAATACATATAAAACAAGGTTATATGTTGGTCTATTGACAAAAATGTTGTGACTAGAGGCTCACAGGCACTTAACACTGTATTTTCCTTAGAGACAATGATTGAATATTCATTAATTCAGCATTTTCATTGAAGAGCAAAACTCTCATATGACTGTATTTTCCCAAATTCTGATCCTGTCCAAGAAACACATTAGGGAGGAAGGTGGCTATGAGTCAGGAATCCAGCATCACTTATTTCCTTATTGGTATGGTAAATGAGAATCCTAGTTATAAAAACATATTGTGAAACATTAATAATAAGGAAAATAGGTAAGAGATAATTAAAGAATGAAAAAATGCTTAGGTCAGTGCTTGACACATAACATTTGAATATGAATGTAAGAAGCTACTTCTAATTTCACTACAAAACTCATTACAAATAAATAACTGAAAAATCGTTGGAGTCTACATAGGGCTGCAATAGTTTATATCTCCACCAGCAAGAATAGGAAGACCTTGTGATGAAAGGATCGTAGGATAAAGTCCTTAGAAAGGAATTGATTTAGTATTGTAGCTAAATTAGCTCTATACACAAACTAGTGAAACTGAAAATCAAGATTCAAAATGATCAAACTGATTCCATGTAACCTAACTGTATGGAAGAAAAAATTCCAAGACTATTTAAAGGAGTAAAACAAAGCCCAGCACTCCACAGTATAAAATTCACAAGATCTCGCAAACTTGTGTTACAATCAAAACTCACTAAGCTTACAAAGAAACAGAGAAATATGACCCATTGCCAGGAGAAAAAAAAGGTTAATCAATAGAAGCACACCCATAATTGACAGAAAATGATGGTATTGGCAAACAAAGATGTTTAAATTTATAGTCCATATTTTCAAGATGGTATAGAAAACCATGAACATAAAAAAGAGAATGGAAAGTATAAAAAAGACCAAATGATATGATTTTGGAAATGAAAAATGCAGTAGACTGAATTATACAGATTAGACACTGCAGAAGAAAAGATAAGTGAACCTGAAGACATAGTAATAGACACTATACAAAATAAAGGACAAAGAGCTAAGAAAGACTAAGAAAATAAGCAGATCATCAGTGATTTATGTAACAAAATCAAGTAATCTAACATATATGTAATTGGAGTTCCAGAAAAGTGAGAGGGTTAGAAAATATTTGAAGAAGGAATATTCAAAATATTTCCAAATTTTATTAAAATCATAAATGTAAAGAACCAAGAAGTTAAAAAATCCCAAACAGAAGAAACATAAAACCATACTAAGGCCCATAATAATCAAATTTCTGAAAACTAGTGATAATTTTTAAAAACCTCATAGAAAATCCAGAGAAAACACACAGACACACACACGCATGCACAGACACACACACACACACACATAAAACCAAGATAAGAAAGACATCACTCTTCTAGTCAGAAACCATAAAAGACAGAAAATAATGGAGAGACATTATCAAAGCACTGGAAGAAAACAAACAAACAAACACAAAGTGTCAACCTAGATTTCTATACCCAGAGAAAACAGGTTTAAAAAAAAGGTCAAATGATGACTTTTTCAGACAAACAAAAGTTGGAAGAATCCATCATCACTAAATTGCACTACAGAACATGTTATAGAAATTTCTTCAGCCAACTGAAATTATACCAGAGAGAAATTTGTATCCACCTAAAAAATGAAGAATGAAATGGTAATATAGGTAAATAAAAAATATATTTTAAGTCTCCCTATTAGATAATTGACTGTATAAAGAATAAATAGCAATATATTTTGGGTGTGATAACATAAATAAAAGAAAAATGTACAAAACAATGGCATAAAGTATGAGAGGGAAACAGAAGTATACCCTTGTAGATTCTAATACAATAAATAAAATGATATAATATTATTTTAAGATAGACTGTGATAATATAAATTGCATATTTTAAACACTAGAGAAATTACTATAAAAAAGCAAAGCTGTATAGCTTTTTTTAAAAAGTGTAAATAAGGTGGATTTTTAAAAAATACATAATCCAAAAGAGGCAGGAGGAGGACAAAAGGAATAAAGAAGAGAAGGGCAAGTAGAAGGAAAATAGGAAGATGATAGGTTTAAGTGAAATTTCACTGATAATTATATTACATACAAATGGTCTAAACACTCCAAATAAAAGACAGATATCCAAATTGGATAATTAAGCAAGACCTGACCACATGGAGGAACTCAATATAAAGAAATAGTCATATTAATAGTAAAACATACAATGATGTACCATGCAAACACAAATCAAACTGAAGCTTCAGTAGCTATATTAATATAAGATAAATTATATTTCAGAAGAATATCACTAAGATATAAAAGAGGGGCATTTTATAATGATAAAGGTATAGACTCATTAAGAAGATATAATAATCCTTACATGTGTATGTATCTAATTACAGTGATTTAAAATAAATGAAGCAAAAACAAATAGAACTGAAGGAAAAGAGATAAAATAACATTTTCAACTGGATATTTCAATACTCTTATCTCCATTATCAATAGAAAAAGCAGACAGAAAATCAGTAAGGATATAGGTGGCTTGAACAATACTATCAACCAAGTTGACCTAATGGATAGTTATAAAATATTGCACAACACAATAGAAAAATACATATTCTTTTCAAATGCACATGGAATATTCACAAAATAAACCATATTCTGAGCCATAAAACAAGTCTAAGTAAATTTAAGAGTATGAAATCATGAAATGTGTCCTCTGACAATAATGTAATTAAGAAATCAATAACAAAGATTTTCTGAAAAGTCTTTAAAAATTAAATATATTTGTAAGTAATCCATGGGTCAAGGAAGAAGTCAGAAGGAAACTATGTTATTTTTAACTGAATAAAATTAAAAATACGACATATCAAAATTTGTGAGATGCAGCTAAAGCAGTACTTAGAAAAAAGTTTTATACCATTAAATACTTATATTAGAAAAGAAAATCTCTAATCAGTTAATCTAAGTTTCCTAAGAAACCAGTAAAGGAAGAGTAGTTAAACTAAATAAGAGTAAGAAAATAATAAAGAGAAGAAATGAATGAATGAGAAGACAAAAAATAACAGAGAAAAATCAATTCTACCAAAAGTTGATTTCTTGAAAAAATCAATAAAAACGATCAAATCCTACCTAGACTCAGCAAGGAAAAGAAGAGGGAAGACACAAATTACCATTATCAGAAATAAAGGACGAGACATCACAACAAATCCTTCAGATATTTAAAGGAATCATAAGTACCTCATTCCAGGTAACATGGGATAAGCACATTCCACCATTTTCACCATCTGAGCATAACTATAAACCTGAACAGAATTCATGGACTAGCTATATGAGGACTCAGAAAATTAAGTAACAGCAGGTAGATTGAAGGAGAATTTAAAATAAAACTAAACCAGTGGTGTTTTTGCCAATTTACCAATTTCACCAATTTACCATTTTTTTTCCTTCAATATCTCCCGATTTCAACTCAGTGAAGCCTGAAATCCAGCACTGAGCACTGTGGTGCAAAGATAGAGGCATCAAGGAGAAGCCTGGCTCAAGGAGCAGGAAAGATAATAAGTAAAGCTCAAAGAGAGTAGAGAAAATCTCCAGGTATTTTTCTATCCTTTTTCTCTGTTCTCTCCCATCCCAGCTTCCAGGCAGTCCTGTAGTGACAGCAGCAAGATTTATAGCAGCCAGCAAGATGAGAGAGCAGAAACCAAAATTCAGAGACAGGAAACTTTCTCTCCATTGGTGGGGGGGGGGAGTTATGAATTCAGAAGGTTGAGACCAAACCCCAATGCTATGTTTTTTCTTCTCTCTGTCCTCCTACAGCTTATCCCTAGAGACAGTGTAACTGTGGGAGGTTTCTGGATGGAAAAATTTTAAAAGGAACACCAAGGAACCATCATATCAAGGACATAGTAGAGTGGGAGGAGCTCAGGAAAGACAGCCCACAAAACTGTTTATGAACTCCTGGGTATGGCCCTGACCTGCATATGTATGGATATTGTCCTAATTAGCATAATACAGGCTTTGAGAACTAAGCTAATGAATAGACCTCTGCCCATGTTCCAGGTTGACCACTGGGTGGCATACACATGGGGAAGATTCAAATAACATTAAAAATTGAATTGACATTTGAATCTCAGCACATAGAAGGTAGGTTGAATTGTAATCTGAACCTAACCAGACCAATTGCTAGAAAAAAATGTATCAACATTCTCCATAATATTTTAAATAAGACTCAGAGTCTCCTAACCTAATATTCCTAATATCCAATAAATAATACAAAATATTTGGCATTTGAATAACCACATAAATATCAACTGCATGGAAAAATACAATCAACTTACAGCAAGGTTAAGATTACACAAATGCTGGAATTATCTGATAAGACTTTTAACAGCAGTTAACAATTCTCAACTGAGTAACTGCAAACACTCTTGAAAGAATTATTAAAACAGAAAATATAAGCAGAACAGAACTTATAAAAAAAAACCAAAAGGAAATTTTAAAACTACCATAACTGAAATAAAGAAACTTACTGGATGGACTCAATAGCAGAACAGAGATAACAGAAGAAATAGTCAATGAAGTTGAAGACATCAATAGAAATAATTGAATATGAACAACAGAGGAGAAAATATTTTAAAAAATAAACAGATCCTCAGAGACCTATGAGAAAACAACAAAAGGTATAACATTTGTGTCATCAGGACTCAAGAAAGAAAGGAGAAAGAATGTAGTGCTAAAAAAAATTGAAAAAATAATCAACAAAACTTACCCAAGTTTAGTGAAAGATACACAGTATTATTTTTCTATTGCTGTTGTAAATAAATTACCACAGATTCAGCAGATGAAAAAAACCCACAAATTTATTATCTCCCATATCTGTGTATAGGTCTGAAGTCAGGTACAGCATGGCTCAGTTTGTTCCTCCACTGAGAAACTCACAAAGACAAAACCAATGTATCATCCAACCTGATCTGGAGGCTCTGGGTTAGAACTGACTTCCCAGCTCATTCAGGTTGTTGGCAGAATTCACTTTCATGTAGGACTGAGGTCACCATTTTCTTGCTGACTGTCAGCCAGGGGTTGTTCTTTGCATTCCCTGGCTCATGGCTCATGGTTAATCGCTCCTGTCAAAATCAGCAATGCAGGTCAAGTTCTTGTCATGCTTTAAATTTCTCTGACTCCTCTACTCCTGGCACATCACAATAACATATTTTTTTCTGCTGCATCTCTCTGAGTAACTTTTCTGCCTTCCTCTTCCACTTTCAAGGGCTCATGTTATTACGTTGGTCCCATTTAGCCTATCTTAGAGTAAGCTGATTAAAAATTTCAATTCCAATGCAAAGACCTTTTTCCCATATAACATATATTCACATGTACTGGGGATTAGGGTATGGGCATCTTTGGGGGACCATTATTTTGCCTACCACATAAATCTGTATATTCAGGAGCTGAGGACATCCCAAACAGGATAAACCAAAATACATCTCCACTCAGGTACATCATAATCAAACTACTGACAACCAAAGATAGAAAAAATTCTTGAAAGTAGACAGGGAAATGATGCATTATCTAGAGAGGAACAACAATTCAAGTAAATGATGATTGCTCATTAGAAATCAAGAAACAAGAATTAGCAACATATTTTTCAAGTACTAAAAGGAAAATATTGTCTACCTAGAATTCTACATCCAGCAAAATTATCCTTCAGGGATGAAAGAGAAATCAAGATATTCTTTAATGAAAGAAAACCAATGTAATTCATTACCAGCAGGTATGTTCTTAAAAAATTTGTGAAGGAAGCTATTCAAGTAAAAAAGGGAAACACTACCAGAAGGAAAATTGGGACATAAATAATAAAGGAGAGCAACATAAATGGTAAATAACGAGATATGAGACTATTCTTCTATTCACTTCTATAAAACATCTGTGATAGTTCAAACCAAAAAGTATAGCATTGTTTGATTGATGAGGTTTTAAATGTATATAAAAGTGATATATAAGACACCTATAGAGGAAAAGCTTTCAAACTTTCACCACTGAGTGTAATGTTAGCTGTGGGCTTGTTAAATTTTGTTGAGGTATGTTCATTTTATGCCTAATTTGTTGAGGTTTTTAATCATGAAAGGATTTTGTATTTGTCAGATACCTTTTCTTCATCTATTGAGATGATCATATATACATATATATATATATATATATATATATATATATTTTTTTTTTTTTTTTTTTTTTTTTTTTTTTGCGGTACATGGACCTCTCACTGTTGTGGCCTCTCCTGTTGTGGAGCACAGGCTCCAGACATGCAGGCTCAGTGGCCATGGCTCATGGGCCCAGCCACTCCGTGGCATGTGGGATCTTCCCGGACTGGGTCACGAACACGTGTCCCCTGCATCGGCAGGTGGACTCTCAACCACTGCGCCACCAGGGAAGCCCGATCATATAATTTTTATCTTTCATTCTATTAATGTGATATAGTATGTTGAAACATCCTGCATGCCAGGGATAAATTCCAATTGGTCATGGTATATGATCCTTTTAATGTGCAATTGAATTCAGTTTCCTAATATTTTGTTGAGGATTTTTACATTTATATTCATCAGGGATATTGACCTGTAGTGGGGTTTTTTTTTTGTTTGGTTGGTTGGTTGTTTTTGTAGTGTCCTTATCTGGCTTTTGTATCAGGGTAATGTTGGCTTCATAAAATGATTTGGGGAGTGTTTCCTCTTCTTCAATGTTTTGGAAGACTTTGAGGATTGGATTTAATTCTTTTAATGTGTGATAGAATTCACCAAGGAAACCATCTTGTCCTGAGCTTTTCTTTGTTGGGAGGTTTTTGATTACTAATTCAACCTCCCTACTCATTGTTAGTCTGTTCAGATTTTCTATTTCTTCTTGATATATAGTCTTGGAAAGTCGTATGTTTCCAGAAATTTATCTATTTATTCTAAGTTATCAAATTTGTTGGTGCATAACTGTACACAGTAGTCTTTTATGATATTTTGTATTTCTGTGGTATCAGTTATAAAGTTTCCTTTTCCATTTCTGATTTTATTAATTTGTCTTCTCTCTTTTTTCTTAGTGTAGCTAAAGTTTTGTCAATTTTGTTTATCTTTACTATTTATTTTTATTTGTTTGAAACCACAAAAGACCTCAAAATAGCCAAAGCAATCCTGAGAAAGAAGAACAAACCTGAAGGTATCATGCTTCTTGACTTCAAACTGTACTACAGAGACCAAGACTCTGGAAGCATGTGCTTCTCTTCTCCAGCAGCATCTCTGTTAGACATTCCACTCTGGGAGGCTGCCAGGCTCAGTTTGTAAAGTGATCCTGGCAGATACTCAGGGACCAAGCATCTTCAGCGTGGGGCTATGCTGGGAGGATCTGCTTCACACATGAATGAGGTGAATTTTCTTGGCAAGGCTGCTGGCAGCTCTAGAGTAACAATGTAACTGGTCTGTGATGTTCCATTTACAAATTCCTAGAAGATGGAGACAAGATGGTGGAGTAGAAGGATGTGAGCTCAACTATATAACATATAACAACTAACTACTGAAAAACAATTAAAAAATAAACCTCTGGAACTTACCAAAAAAGATATCCTACATCCAAGGACGAAGAAGAAGCCATGATGAGACAGTAGAAGGGGCACAACTGTGATAAAATCAAATCCCATTACCACCAGGTGGGTGACCCACAAACTGGAAAATAATTATACCACAGAAGTTCTCCCACAGGAGTGAAAGTTCTGAGCCCCACATCAGCCTCCTCAGCTTGGGGGTCTGGCAATAGGAAGAGGAGTCCCCAGAGAAACTGCCTTTGAAGGTCAGCAGGTTTTGATCACAGGAATTCCACAGGACTAGGGAAAACAGAACTCCATTCTTGGAGAGCACACACAAGGTCTCATGCACAACAGGACCCAGGGAAAAAAGCAGTGACCTCATAAGGGCCTGTGCCAGATCTAACTAATAGTATTGGAGGGTCTCATGCAGAGGCAGGGGATGGCTGTGGCTCACTACGGAGACAAAGACACTGGTGGCAGCAGTGCTGGGGAGTACTCCTTGGCATGAGCCCTCCTGGAAGCCACCATTTTCTCACCAAGACCTTACCTGACCCAACAGCCTGTAGGTACCAGTGCTGCTGGGTCATCTCAGGACAAACAACCAACAGAGCAGGAACACAGCACCACTCATCAGCAGACAGGCTACCTAAAGTCTTCCTGAGTACAGAGCTGCCAGTTCACACACTGAAACGGCCCTGGCCACAAGAGGGACAAGACACAGCTCCAGCCACCAGTAGACAGTAATCAGTCCCTCCCCTCAGGAAGCCATCACAAGGGTCTTATACAGCCTCACCCAACAGGAGGCAGACACCAGAAACAAGAAAACTACAACCCTGCAGCCTGTGGAATGGAAACCACAATCCCATAAAGTTAGAAAAAATGAGACAGCAGAGAAATATGTCCCAGATGAAGGAACAAGACAAAAACCTCAGAAGAACCACTAAATGATGTGGAAATAGGCAATTTACACAAAAAATAATTCAGAGTACTGATAGAAAAGATGATCCAAGATCTTGGAAAAAGAATGGAAGCACAGATTGAGAGAATACAGATAAGCTTAACAAAGACATAGAAGAACCACAGAACAAACAAAAAGAGAAGAACAATACAATAACTGAAAGAAGAATTCACTACAAGGAATCAATAGCAGAATAACTGAGGCAGAAGAATGGATAAGTGACCAGGAAGACACAATGGTGGAAATCAATGCCATGGAAAATAATAAAGAAAAAAAATTAAAAGAAATGAGGACAGGGGCTTCCCTGGTGGCACAGTGGTTGAGAGTCCGCCTGCTGATGCAGGGGACATGGGTTCATGCCCCAGTCTGGGAAGATCCCACATGCTGCAGAGCGGCTGGGCCCGTGAGCCATGGCCACTGAGCCTGCATGTCCGGAGCCTGTGCTCCACAATGGGAGAGGCCACAACAGTGAGAGCCCCATGTACTGCAAAAAAAGAAAAAAGAAATGAGGACAATCTAAGAGACGACTGAGACAACATTAAACGCACCAACATTTGCATTATATGGGTCCCAGAAGAAGAGAGAGAGAGAAAGGACCTGAGAAAATATTTGAAGGATAATAGTTGAAAATTTCCATAACATGGAAAAGGAAATAGTCATGCAAGTCTAGGAAGCACAGAGAGTCTCAGGAATGATAAACCCAAGGAGGAACATACTGTGACATATAGTAATCACAGTGACAAAAATTAAAGACAAAGAAAAATGTTAAAAGCAACAAGGGAAAATTAATAAAAAACATGCAAGGGAATTACCATAAGGTTATCAGCAGATTTTTCAGCAGAAAATCTACAGGCCAGAAGGGAGTAGCAGGATATAAAGTAATGAAAGAGAAGAAGCTTCAACCAAGAATTCTCTACCCAGAAAGACTCTCATTCAGATTTGATGGAGAAATCAAAAGCTTTATAGATAAGAAAAAGCTAAGTGAATTCAGCACCTCCAGACCAGCTTTGCAATGAATGCTAAAGGAACTATTCTAGGTGAAAAAAGAAAAGGCCACAACTAGAAACAAGAAAATTACAAATGGAAAAGCTCACCAGTAAAAGCAAACATACAATAAGATAGGAAATCATCGACACACAAGTATGATATCAAACCAGGAATAGTGAGGAGAGTGCAAATGCAGGATATTGGAAGTGCATTTGAAATTAAAAGACCATCAGCTTAAAACAGCCTTGTCTGCTATAACAAAATCTCATGGTAACCACACACCAAAAATCTACAATAGATACACACATAAAAAAAGAAAAAGGAGTCCAAACACAGCACTAAATTTAGTCATCAAATCACAAGAGAAGATAACAAAAGAGGAAGGGAGGAAAAAAGACCACCAAAAACAAATCCAAAGCAATTAATAAAATGGCAATAAGAACATACATATCAATAATTACTTTAAATGTAAATGAACTAAATGCTCCAACCAAAAGAGATAGACTGGCTGAATGGATACAAAAACAAGACCCATAGAAATGTTGTCTACAAAAGACCTACTTCAGATCTAGGGATACATACAGACTGAAAGTGAGGGGATGGAAAAATGTATTCCATGCAAATGGAAATCAAAAGAAAGCTGGAGTAGCAATACTCAGACAAAAAATAGACTTGAAAATAAAGGCTGTTACTAGAGACAAAGAAGGACACTAGATAATGATCAAGGGATCAATCACAGAAGAAGATATAACAATTGTAAATATATATGTACCCAATATAGGAGCACCCCAATATATAAGGCAAATACTAACAGCCATAAAAGGAGATATTACAGTAACACAGTAATAATGGGGGTGAGCTTCCCTGCTGGTGCAGTGGTTCAGAGTCCACCTGCCAATGCAGAGGACATGGGTTCATGCCCTGGTCCGGGAAGATCCCACATGTCGTGGAGCGGCTGGGCCCGTGAGCCATGGCCACTGAGCCTGCGCGTCCGGAGCCTGTGCTCCACAATGGGAGAGGCCACAGCAGTGAGAGGCCCACGTACCACAAAAAAATAAAAATAATAATAATAGTGGGGGTCTTTAACACCCCACTTTCATCAATGGACAGATAATCCAGACAGAAAATCAATAAGGAAACACAGACATTAAATGTGACATTAGAATAGAGGAATTTAATTGATATTTATAGAGCATTCCATCCAAAAGGAACAGAATACACAGTCTTCTCTAGTGCACATGGAACATTTTCCATGATTGATCCTATGCTGGGTCAGAAAGCAAGCCTCAGTAAATTTAAGAAATTTGAAATCATATCAAGCATCTTTTCTGACCAAAACACTATGAGATTAGAAATCAACTACAAGATAAAAACTGTAAAAAATTACACAAGCACTTGGAGGCTAAATAATGTGCTACTAAACAAGTAATGGATCACTGAAGAAATCAAAGAGGATATAAAAAAATACCTAGAGAAAAATTAAAACAAAAGCATGATGATCCAAAACCTATGGGATGTGGCAAAAGTAGTGCTAAGAGAGAAGATTATAACAATACAATCTTACCACAGGAAACAATAAAAAAAACTCAAATAAACAACCTAACCTTACACCTAAAGCAACTAGAGAAAGAAAAACAAACAAAATGCAAAGTTAGTAGAAGGAAATAATCATAAAAGTCAGAGCGTAAATAAATGAAATAGAGACAAAGAAAACAATAGAAAAGATCAATGAAACTAAAAGGTGCTTCTTTGAGAGGATAAACAAAATTGATAAACCTTTAGCCAGACTAATCAAGAAAAAATGGGAGAGGGCTCAAATCAATAAAATTAGGAATGAAAAAGGAGAAGTTACAACGGACACTGCAGAAATACAAAGGATCATGACAGACTACTACAAGCAACTGTATGCCAATAAAATGGACAACCTACAAGAAATGAAAAAATTCTTAGAAAAGTATAATCTCCTAAGACTAACCCAGGAAGAAATAGCAAATATGAATAGACCAATCACAAGCACGAAAATTGAAACTGTGATTAAAAAACTCCCAACAAAATAAGTCCAGGACCAGATGGCTTCACTGGCAAATTCTATCAAACATATAGAGAAGAGTTAACACCTATGCTTCTGAAACTATTCCAAAAAATCACAGAGGAAGGAACACTCCCACACTCATTCTATGGGAACACTATCGACCTGATTCCAAAACCACATAAAGATACAACAAAAAAGAAAGTTACAGACCAATATCACTGATGAACATAGACACAAAAATCCTCAATAAAATAATAGCAAACCAAATCCAACAATACATTAAAAGGATCATACATCATGATCAAGTGGGATTTATCCCAGGGATGCAAGGATTTTTCAATATCCACAAGTCAATCAGTGTGATACGCCACATCAAAATATTGAAGAATAAAAATGATATGATCATCTCAATAAGGGCAGAGAAAGCTTTGGAGAAAATTCTACCCCATTTATGATAAAAGCTCTCCAGAATGTGAGTACTAAGGGAACATACCTCAACATAATAAAGGCCATATATGACAAATCTACATCCAGCATCATACTCAATGGGGAAAAGCTGAAAGCATTTTCTCTAAGATCAGGAATAAAACAAGGATGTCCACTCTTGCCACTTATATTCAACATAGTTTTGGAAGTCCTAGCCATGGCAATCAGAGAAGAAAAAGAAATAAAAGGAATCCAAATGGAAAAGAAGAAATAAAACTGTCACTATTTGCTGATGACATGATAATATACATAGAAAATCCTAAAGGTGCTACCAGAAAGCTACTAGAGCTCAACAATGAATTTGGTAAAGTTACAGGATACAAAGTTATTACACAGAAACCTATTCCATTTCTATACACTAAAAACAAAAGATCAGAAAGAGAAATTAAAGAAACAATCCCATTTACCATTGCATCAAAAAGTATAAAATATCTAGGAATAAACCTACCTAAGGAGGAAAAATGTCTGTACCTTTTCTGTACTCAGAAAATTATAAGACACTGATGAAAGAAATTGAAGGTAACACATACAGATGGAAAGACATCCCACATTCTTGGATTGGAAGAATCAATATTGTTAAAATGACTATACTACCCAAGGCAATATATAGGTTCAATGCAATCCCTATCAAATTACCGAAGGCATTGAAAAAAATTTTAAATATGTATGGAAACATAAAAGACCCCGAATAGCCAAAGCAATCTTGAGGAAGCAAAATAGAACTGGAGGAAACAGGCTCCCTGACTTCAGACTATACTACAAAGCTACAGTCATCAAAAGAGTATGGTACTGGCACAAAAACAGTAATATAGATCAATGGAATAGGACAGAAAGTCCAGAGATAAACCCACACACCTATGGTCAATTAATCTATGACAAATGAGGCAAGACTATACAATGGAGCAAAGACAGTCTCTTCAATAAATGGTGCTGAGAAAACTGGACAGCTATATGTAAAAGAATGAATTTACAACATTCTCTAACACCATACACCAAAATAAGCTCAGAATGGATTAAAGACCTAAATGTAAGACCGGATACTATAAAACTCTTAGAGGAAAACATAGGCAGAACACACTTTGACATAAATAGCAGCAATATATTTTTTGATCCTTCTCCTAGAGTTGTGGAAATAAGAGCAAAAATAAACAAATGGGACCTAATTAAACTCAAATGCTTTTTCACAGCAAAGAAAACCATAAACAAAACAAAAAGACAACCCACAGAATGGGAGAAAATATTTACAAATGATGCAACCGACAAGGGATTAATCTTCAAAATTTACAAACAGCTCATGCATCTCAATATCAAAAAAACAAACAAACAACCCAATCAAAGAATGGACAGAAGACCAAAATAGGCATTTCTCCAAAGAAGATATACAGATGGACAAGGGGTACATGAAACTTGCTCACCATCTCTAATTATTAGAGAAATGCAAATCAAATGTAAAATGAGATATCACCTCACACCAGTCAGAATGGCCATCATCAAAATATCTACAAACAATAAATTCTGGAGATGGTGTACAGAAAAGGGGACCCTCCTATACTGTTGGAGGGAAAGTAAATTGGTACAGCCACTATAGTGGACAGTGTTGAGGTTCCTTAAGAAACTAAAAGTTGAGCTACCATATGATCCAGCAATCCCACTCCTGCCTATATATCTGGAGGAAACCATGATTCAAAAGCTTACATGTACCCCAATGTTCATTGCAGTGCTGTTTACAATAGCCAAGACATGGAAACATCCTAAATGTCCATCAACAGGGGAATGGTTAGGGAAGATGTGGTATATATGTGCAATAGAATATTACTCTGCCATTAAAAAGAATGAAATAATGCCATTTGCCACAACATGGATGGACCTGGAGATTATCATACTAACTGAAGTAATTCGGACAGAGAAAGCCACGTATCATATGATATTGCTTATATGTGGAATATAAAACAAAATTGATACAAATGAACTTATCTACAAAATAGAAACAGACTCAAAATAGAGAACAAAGTTATGGTTACCAAGGGGGAAGTATGGAGGAGAGGGATAGATTGGGAGTTTGGGATTGACATATACACACTACTATATTTAAAATAGATAGCCAACAAGAACCTACTGTATAGCACAGAGAACTCTGCTCAATATTCTGTAATTACCTAAATAGAACAGAAGTTGAGAAAGAATAGATACATGTATATGTACAACTGAATCACTTTGTTGTACACCTGAAACTAACACAACATTTTTAATCAACTATACTCCAATATAAAATAAAATTTTCAAAAAAAACTATACTACAAAGCTATAGTAATCAAAATAATATGGTACTAGTATAAATATACACATAAAGATCAATGGAACAGAATCAAGAGTCCAGAAATAAGCCCTCCCATATACAGTCAACTAATATTTGACAAGGGAGCCATGAGTACACTATAGGGAAAAGATAGCCTCTTCAATAAATACTGGAATAACTGGATAACCACACACAAAATCAGAAATTTGGACCCTTATCTTGCACCATTCACAAAAATTTATTCGGAATGTATTAAAGACTTAAACATAAGACCTGAAACTGTAACATTCCTAGAAGAAGACATATGGGATAAACTCTTTGACATTGGTCTTGGCAGTGATTTTTTGGATATGACACCAATAGTACAGGCAACAGTACATAACTAGACAACCTACTGTATATCACAGAGAACTCTACTCAGTGCTCTGTGGTGACCTAAATGAGAAAAAAGGAAGTGTTATTTGTATATGTGTAGCTAATTCACCTTGCTGTACAGTATAAACTAACACAATACTGTAAAGCAACTATTCTCCAATATATTTTTATAATTACAGGTGACAAAAGCAAAAATCAAGATATGGCACTACATCAAATCAAAAAGCTTCTGCACAGCAAAAGGAACAATCCACAACATGAAAATGCAACCTACCCAATGGGAGAAAATATTTGCAAATTGTACATCTGATAAGGGGCTAATACACAAAATATATTTTTAAAAAAACTCATACAACTCAGTAGCAGAATAAAAGCAATCTGATTTTTTAAAAATTGACATAGTTACTAGATAAACATTTTTCCAAATATGATACAAATAGTAACAGGTAAATGAAAAGATGCACAACAACACTAATCACCAGGAAAATGCAAATCAAAACTACAATGAGATATCACTTCACACCTGTTAGAATACCTATCATCAAAATGAAAAGAGATAACAAGTGTTTCTGAGGATGTGAAGAAAAAGGAACCCCTGTCCACTGTTGGTAGGAATGTAAATTGGTACAGCCACTATGTAAAACTGTACAGAGGTTCCTCAAAAAATTAAAAATAGAACTACTATATGATCCAACAATTCCACTTTTGGATATATATCCAAAAGAAATTTCATTAGATTTCAAGGACCTATCTTCACTATCTTGTTCATTGCAGCATTATTCACAATAGCCATGATTTGGAAACATTCTTAATGTTCATAAATGGATGAATGCATCAAGAAGATGCAATATATACATATATACAATGGAATATTATTCAGCCACAGGAAAGAAGGAAATCTTTCCATTTGCAACAAAATGGATCAAACTTGAGAGCATCTTGCTAAGTTACACAAGTCAGACTGAGAAAGATAAATACTGAATGATATCACTTTTATGTAGAATATAAAAAAGCTGAACTCATAGAAACAGAGAGTAGAATGTTGGTTACCAGGGGCTAAGGGGGTGGGGGGACTAGGGGAGATACTAGTCAAAGTGTACAAACTTTCAGATATAAGATATGTAAGTTTGAGGGATCTAGTATACAGCATGATGATTATATTTAATAATACTGTATTATATACTTGGAAGTTTCTAAAAGAGTAGATCTTAAATGTTCTCACCACAAAAAAGAAACAGTAACTATGTAAGATGATGGAAGTGTAGAACAAAGCTACAGTGATAATTATTTCACAATATTTAAGTATATCAACTCAATATGTGCTTCACCATAAACTTATACACTGTTATATATCAAACGTATCTCAAGAAAGTTGTTTTTTAAAAAAATACACTTATAGCATAGAAGGGGAAGGAAAAGGGAAATAGATATTGGTAAGTTTCTGCATTCCAATTGACATGGTAAAATATTGATTCTAAATATACTGTGCAAAGTTAAGTATGTATTTTGTAATTCCTAGATACAAAGATATATAGTTAAAACACAATATATAAATTAAAATGGAACACTGAAAGCTGTACAAATAATCAAAAAGAGGACTGAAAATGAGAAACAGTGTAGATTTAAATGCAAACATATTAAAAATTACATCAAATGTAAATGATATAAAAGCAGCAGTTAAAAGACAGAACTTACTTGAAAAGATGAAAAAGATATAATTCAACTAAATGCTATCTACAATAATTTCAAATATAATGATATAGGTATATTAAAGAGAAAAGATATACCATACAAACACAAATTAAAAGAAAGTCAATGTGCTTATATTAATATGAAAGCAGACTTTAGAACGAACAAAATTAAAAGATAAAAAGACATCATATATTGACTAATGGGTCAATTCACCAAGAAGTTATAACAATTCTAAATCCATATATATCTAACTACTGACATTTAAAACACCTGAAGCAAAAACAAACAGAACCAAAAAGATAAACAGACAAATACACAATTATAGTTGAAGACTTCAACACTCCTCTGTTAGTGATAGAACTAGTAGAGATAAACTTGGCAAGAATAGAGAAGAACTGAATGACACAAACAATTGAACTAACTGACAATTACACAATACTCCATTCAACAATAGCAGAATACACAGTCATTTAAAGAACACATAGAACATTTTATGTCACAAAACAAACCTTAACAAATTTTTAAAAATTGAAATCGTATAAAGTATGTCCCCTCTGACCCGGTTAAGCAATGCTTAGAAGAAAATTTATATCATTTAATGATTATGTTAGAAAAGAAAAAAGGTCACAAATCAATAATTTAAGTTTCCACCTAAAGAAACTAGAAAAGGAAGAGTAAAATAAACCCAAAGCAAGAGCAAGGAAAGAAATAATCAAGATAAGAGCTGATATCAATAAACTCGATACAGAAAAACAACAGAAAATCTCAATTAACTGAAAATATGTTTCTCTGAAAAGATCAATAAAATTGGTAAACCTCAAGAATTACTGATACAGAAAAAAGAGAGAAGTCACAAATTACCAATACCAGAAATGGAAAATGGAATATCAGTATAGAATGCACAGATATTAAAAGGATAATAAGGAAATATTGTAATTAAATCTACACACATAAATTAACAACTTAGATCAAAATGTTCAACTCCTAGGCAATCATAAATTACTAAAACTCACCCATGATGAAGTAGATAACTTGACTAACCATATACCTATTAATGAAATATAATTTGTAGTAAATTTAAAAAGCAAGAAATTTCTAGGTCCAGATGTTTTCTTTGGTGAATTTTCCTAAGCATGTAAAGAAGAAATATCTTCAATATTTTGCAGTATCTTCCAGAAAATAGAAGTAGAGGAATTATTTCCCAACTCAGTTTACAAGCCCTGCATTATTACAATATTAAAACCAGACAGGGACTACACACCAAAAAGAAAACTATAGACCAATATCCCTCATGAGCATAGATCTAAAAATCCTAAACAAAGTATTAGTCGATTAAATCCAGTACTACTTTTAAAAGTATAATACATCAAAACCAAGTGGGTTTTATGTCAAGAATGCAAAGGTAAATCAAAATTTGAAGCATCAGTCAATATAATCCAACATATTAACAGTCTTAAGAAAAATCACATGATCATATCAATTAATGCAAACAAATTTTTTGACAAAATAAAACATCCACTGATGATAAAAACTCTCAACCTGATAAAAGGCATCTACAAGAAACCTACACCTAATGTCATACTTATTGGAGAAAGACTGAATGCTTTCCCCCTAAGTTTAAGAACACTAAAAACTATAAAATATCACTCAGGTAAATTAAGGAAGTCCTCAATAAATGGAGTTATATACCATGTTCATGAGTGGATAACACAATTTTGTTACTATATAAATTCTATTGAAATTATATATGGATACAATACAATCACAATGAAAATCTCAGCAGTTTTTTTTATAGAACATGACAAGCTGATTATGACATTTTTATGGAAATACAAAGCAATTAGGATATTCAAAGCAATTTTGAATAAGAACAAAATTAAAAGATTTAAACTACTTGATTTCAAAACTCGCTATAAAGATGTAATAATCAAGACTGAAGTTATCAGTGAAAAGATAGACAAGTATATCAATGTAACAGAATATAGAGCCCACAAATATTCCCACACATAGGTTAATTAATTTTCAACAAAGGGCCAAGGAAATTCAAAGAGTAAAGAATATTCTTTTAAACAAATTATACTGAAATGATTAGATACCTATATACAAAAATTATTGATCTTTACCTCACACCATATACAAAATTTAATTGAAATATATCATGTACCCATACGTAAACCTAAAACTATATAACCTCTAGAAGAAACAATAAGAGAAAACCTTTGAGACTTTGAATTATACCAAAATTTCTTGAACAAAATACAAAAAGCAAAAATCAGAAAAGAAAGAAAAAGTTAAATTGGACTTTACTTAAGTTAAAAATACCTACTCTTCAATAGCCAGTGTTAAGAAAATGAAAAAGCAAGCTATAGACTGGAAGAAAGTATTTGCAAAACATATATCTGGCAAAAGGCTTGTATGCAAAATTTATAAATATTTCTTGTAATTCAAAATAGACCACCTGATAAGAAAATGGACAAAAGATTTGAATAAACATGTCCCCAAAGAATATTTAAAAATGGCAAATGAAGCACATGAAAATATTCTCAATATAATTAGCTATAAGAGAATTACAAGTTAAAAATCTCTATGACATACCAGACACACTCACTAGAAAAGATAAAATGAAAGACTGACAAGACCAAGTGTTTGTTAGGGTGTTGAACAACGGGAGCTCTCAAATTACCTGTGCTGGTGTAAAATCATACAACTATAAGATAGATTCTCATAATGTTAAACATATGCTTATCCTTTGATCTAGCTATTCCACTCCAAGTTAATAATCAAGATAAATGAGAACACATGCACACATCAAAAATTATACTTGAATGTTCATAGCAGCATTAGCCATAGCAGCAAGAGTAGAAACAATCCAACTGTCCAAACTGGTAAATAGATTAACATATTATATAATACTAATTCAATGAAATATTGCTTAGCAAAAAAAAGAATAGACTTTTATTTTTACATCTTTATTGGAGTATAATTGCTTTACAATGGAGTGTTAGTTTATGCTTTATAACAAAGTGAATCTGTTATACATATGCATATGTTCCCATATCTCCTCCCTCTTGCATATCCCTCCCTCCAACCCTCCCTATCCCACCCATCCAAGTGGCCACAAAGCACCGAGTTGATCTCCCTGTGTTATGCATCTGCTTCCCACTAGCTATCTATTTTACATTTGGTACTGTATATATGTCCATGGCACTCTCTCACTTGGTCACAGCTTACCCATTCCCTTCCCCATATCCTCAAGTCCATTCTCTAGTAGGTCTGTGTCTTTATTCCTGGCTTACCCCTGGGTTCTTCAAGACATTTTTTTCCTTAGATTCCATATATATGTGTTAGCATACGGTATTTGTCTTTCTCTTTCTGACTTACTTCACTCTGTATGACAGACTCTAGGTCCATCCACCTCACTACAAACAACTCAATTTCATTGCTTTTTATGGCTGAGTAATATTCCATTGTATATATGTGACACATCTTCTTTATCCATTCATCCGATGATGGACACTTAGGTTGTTTCCACCTCCTGACTATTGTAAATAGAGCTGCAATGAACATTTTGGTACATGACTCTTTTTGAATTATGGTTTTCTCAAGGTATATGCCCAGTAGAGGGATTGCTGGGTCATATGGTAGTTCTATTTGTAGTTTTTAAATGACCCTCCATACTGTTCTCCATAGTGGTTGTACAAATTCACATTCCCACCAGCAGTGCAAGAGTTTTCCCTTTTCTCCACACCCTCTCCACCATTTATTGTTTCTAGATTTTTTGATGATGGCCATTCTGACTGGTGTGAGATGATATCTCATTGTAGTTTTGATTTGCTTTTCTCTAATGATTAATAATGTAGAGCATTTTTTCATGTGTTTGTTGGCAATCTGTACATTTTCTTTAGAGAAATGTCTATACGGGTCTACTGCCCATTTTTGGATTGGTTTTTTTTTTGGTTTTTTCCTATTGAGCTGCATGAGCTGCTTGTAAATTTTGGAGATTAATGCTTTGTCAGTTGCTTCATTTGCAAATATTTTCTCCCATTCTGAGGGCTGTCTTTTGGTCTTGTTTAGGGTTTCCTTTGCTGTGCAAAAGCTTTGAAGTTTCATTAGGTCCCATTTGTTTAGTTTTGTTTTTATTTCCATTTCTCTAGGAGGTGGGTCAAAAAGGATCTTGCTGTGATTTATGTCATAGAGTGTTCTGCCTATGTTTTCCTCTAAGAGTTTGATAGTTTCTGGCCTTACATTTAGGTCTTTAATCCATTTTGAGCTTATTTTTTTATATGGTGTTAGGGATTGTTCTAATCTCATACTTTTACATGTACCTGTTCAGTTTTCCCAGGACAACTTATTGAAGAAGCTGTCCTTTCTCCACTGTACATTCCTGCCTCATTTATCAAAGGTAAGGTAACCATATGTGTGTGGGTTTATCTCTGGTCTTTCTATCCTGTTCCATTGATCTATATTTCTGTTTTTTGTGGCACTACCATACTGTCTTGATTACTATAGCTTTGTAGTATAGCCTGAAGTCAGGGAGCCTGATTCCTCCAGCTCCGTTTTTTGTTCTCTAGATTGCTTTGGCTATTCGGGGTCTTTTGTGCTTCAATACAAATGGTGAAATTTTTTGTTCTACTTCTGTGAAAAATGCCAGTGGTAGCTTGATAGGGATTGCATTGAATCTGTAGATTGCTTTGGGTAGTAGAGTCATTTTCACAATGTTGATTCTTCCAATCAAAGAACATAGTATATCTCTCCATCTATTTATATCACCTTTAATTTCTTTCATCAGTGTCTTATAATTTTCTGCATACAGGTCTTTTGTCTCCTTAGGTTGGTTTATTCCTAGATATTTTATTCTTTTTGTTGCAATGGTAAATGGGAGTGTTTTCTTGATTTCACTTTAAGATTTTTCACCATTAGTGTATAGGAATGTCAGAGATTTCTGTGCATTAATTTTGTATTCTGCTACTTTACCAAATTAATTGCTTAGTTCTCAGAGTTTTCTGGTAGCATCTTTAGGATTCTCTATTTATAGTATCATGTCATCTGCAAACAGTGACAGCTTTACTTCTTCTTTTGCAATTTGGATTCCTTTTATTTCCTTTTCTTCTCTGATTGCTGTGGCTAAAACTTCCAAAACTATGTTGAATAAGAGTGCTGAGAGTGGGCAACTTTGTCTTGCTCCTGATCTTAGTAGAAATGCTTTCAGTTTTTCACCATTGAGGATGATGTTGGCTGTGGGTTTGTCATATATGACCTTTATGATGTTAAGGAAAGTTCCCTCTATGCCTACTTTCTGCAGGGTTTTTATCATAAATTGGTGTCGAATTTTGTTGAAAGCTTTCTCTGCATCTGTTGAGATGATCATATGGTTTTTCACCTTCAGTTTGTTAATATGGTGTATCACATTGATTGATTAGTGTATATTGAAGAATCCTTGCATTCCTGGAATAAACCCCACTTGATCATGGTGTATGATCCTTTTAATGCGCTGTTGGATTCTGTTTGCTAGCATTTTGTTGAGGATTTTTGCATCTATGTTCATCAGTGATAATGGCCTGCAGTTTTTTTTCTTTGTAACATCCTTGTCTGGTTTTGATAACAGGGTGATGGTTGCCTCGTAGAATGAGTTTGGGAGTGTTCCTCCCTCTGCTGTATTTTGGAAGAGTTTGAGAAGGATAGGTGTGAGCTCTTTTGTAAATGTTTGATAGAATTCACCTGTGAAGCCATATGGTCCTGGGCTTTTGTGTGTTGGAAGATTTTTAATCACAGTTTCAATTTCAGTGCTTGTGATTGGTCTGTTCTTATTTTCTATTTCTTCCTGATTCAGTCTGGGCAGGTTGTGCATTTCTAGGAATTTGTCCATTTCTTTCAGTTTGTCCATTTTACTGGCATATAGTTGTTGGTAGTAATCTCTCATGATCTTTTGTATTTCTGCAGTGTCAGCTGTTACTTCTCCTTTTTCATTTCTAATTCTATTGATTTGAGTCTTCTCCCTTGTTTCTTGTTGAGTCTGGCTAGTGGTTTATCAATTTTGTTTATCTTATCAGAGATCCAGCTTTTAGTTTTATTGATCTTTGCTATTGTTTCCGTCATTTCTTTTGCATTTATTTCTGATCTGATCTTTATGATTTCTTTCCTTCTGCTAACTTTGGGCATTTTTTTCTTCTTTCTCTAATTGCTTTAGGTGCAAAGTTAGGTTGTTTATTCGAGATGTTTCCTGTTTCTTAAGGTAAGATTGTATTGCTATAAACTTCCCTCTTAGAACTGCTTTTGCTGCAGCCCATTGGATTTGGGTCGTCGTGTATCCATTGTCATTTGTTTCTAGGTATGTTCTGATTTACTCTTTGATTTCTTCAGTGATCACTTCCTTATTAAGTAGTGTATTGTTTAGCCTCCATGTGTTTGTATTTTTTACAGAACATTACCTGTAATTGATATCTAGTCTCATAGCATTGTGGTGGGAAAAGATACTTGATACAATTTCAATTTTCATAAATTTACCATGGCTTGACTTGTGACCCAAGATATGATCTATTGCGGAAAATATTCCATGAGCACTTGAGAAAAATGTTTATTCTGTTGTTTTTGGATGGAATGTCCTATAAATATCTATTAAGTCCATCTTGTTTAATGTATCATTTAAAGTTTGTGTTTCCTTATTTATTTTCATTTTGGATGATCTGTCCATTGGTGAAAGTGGGGTGTTAAAGTCCCCTGCTATGAATGTGTTACTGTCAATTTCCCCTTTTATGGCTGTTAGTATTTTCCTTATGTATTGAGGTGCTCCTATGTTGGGTTCATAAATATTTACAATTGTTATATCTCCTTCTTGGATTGATCCCTTGCTCATTATGTAGTGTCCTTCTTTGTCTCTTCTAATAGTCTTTATTTTAAAGTCTATTTTGTCTGATACGAGAATTGCTACTCCAGCTTTCTTTTGGTTTCCATTTGCATGGTATATATTTTCCATACCCTTACTTTCAGTCTGTATGAGTCTCTAGGTCTGAAGTGGGTCTCTTGTAGATAGCATATATATGGGTCTTGTTTTTGTATCCATTCAGCCAATCTGTGTCTTTTGGTGGGAGCATTTAATCCATTTACATTTAAGGTAATTATCGATATATATGTTCCTATTCCCATTTTCTTAATTTTTTTTTTTTTTTATTGGAGGTCTTTACATTCTCTGTGTTTCTTGCCTAGAGAAGTTCCTTTAGCATTTGTTGTAAAGCTGGTTTGGTGGTGCTGAACTCTCTCTGCTTTGGCTTTTCACTAAAGATTTTAATTTCTCCATCAAATCTGAATGAGATCCTTGCTGGGTAAAGTAATCTTGGTTGTAGGTTTTTTGCCTTCATCACTTTAAATATGTCCTTCCAGTCCCTTCTGGCTTGCAGAATTTCTGATGAAAGATCAGCTATTAACCTTATGAGGATTACCTTGTGTGTTTTTTGTCGTTTTTCCCTTGCTGTTTTAATATGTTTTCTTTGTATTTAATTTTTGACAGTTTGATGAATATGTTTCTTGGCGTGTATTTCCTTGGATTAATCCTGTATGGGACTCTGTGTGCTTCCTGGACTTGATTTACTATTTCCTTTCCCATATTAGGGAAGTTTTCAACTATAATCTCTTCAAATATTTTCTCAGTCCCTTTCTTTTTCTCTTATTCTTCTGGAAACTCTATAATTCGAATGTTGGTGCATTTAACATTGTCCCAGTGGTCTCTGAGACTGTCCTCAATTCTTTTCATTCTTTTTTCTTTATTCTGCTCTGCAGTAGTTATTTCCACTATTTTGTCTTCCAGGTCACTTATCCATTCTTCTGCCTCAGTTTTTCTGCTATTGATCCCTTCTAGAGTATTTTTAATTTCATTTATTGTGTTGTTCATTGTTGCTTGTTTCCTCTTTAGTTCTTCTAGGTCCTTGTTAAATGTTTCTTGCATTTTGTCTATTCTATTTCCAAGATTTTGGATCATCTTTACTATAATTATTCTGAATTCTTTTTCAGGTAGACTGCCTATTTCCTCTTCATTTGTTAGGTCTGGTGGGGTTTTACTTTTCTCCTTCATCTGCTGTGTGTTTTTCTGTCTTTTCATTTTGCTTATCTTACTGTGTTTGGGGTCTCCTTTTTGCAGCCTGCAGCTTCAAAGTTCCCGTTGTTCTTGGTGTCTGTCCCCAGTGGCTAAGGTTGGTTCAGTGGGTTGTGTAGGCTTCCTGGTGGAGGGGACTTGTGCCTGTGTTCTGGTGGATGAGGCTGGATCTTGTCTTTCTGGTGCGCAGGTCCATGTCTGGTGGTGTGTTTTGGGGTGTTTGTGGACTTATTATGATTTTAGGCAGCCTCTCTGCTAATGGGTGGAGTTGTATTTCTGTCTTGCTAGTTGTTTGGCATAGGGTGTCCAGCACTGTAGCTTGTTCATCATTGAATGAAGCTGAGTGCTGTTTTTGAGATGGAGATCTCTGGGAGATTTTCGCCATTTGATATTATGTGGAGCTGGGAGGTCTCTTGTGGACCAGTGTCCTGAAGGTTGCTCTCCCACTTCAGATGCACAGCACTGACCCCTGGCTGCAGTACCAAGAGCCTTTCATCCACATGGCTCAGAATAAAAGAGAGAAAAAGTAGAAAGAAAGAAAGAAAGGAAGAAAGAAAGAAAGAAAGAAAGAAAGAAAGAAAGAAAGAAAGAAAGAAAGAGGTTTAAGTAAAAAAAAAAAAAACGGACAGATAGAACCTATGGACAAATGATGAACGCAAAGCTATACAGACAAAATCTCACACAGAAGCATACACATACACACTCACACAAAAGGGAAAAGGGGAAAACATAATAAATCTTGCTGTCAAAGTCCACCTCCTCAATTTGGGATGATTCGTTGTCTATTCGTGTATTCCACAGATGCAGGGTACATCAAGTTACTTGTGGAGATTTAATCCACTGCTCCTGAGGCTTCTGGGAGAGATTTTCCTTTCTCTTCTTTGTTCACACAGCTCCAGGTGCTCAGCTTTGGATTTGTCCCAGCCTCTGCGTGTAGGTCACCAGAGGGTGTCTGTTCTTCTCTCAGACAGGACAGGGTTAAAGGAGCAGCTGACTTGGGAGCTCTGGCTCACTCATGCTGGGGGCAGGGAGGGGTGTGGATGCAGGACGTGCCTGCGGTGGCAGAGGCCAGCAGGACCTTGCACTAGCCTGTGGCGAGCCACGCGTTCTCCTGGGGAAGTTGCCCCTGGATCCCGGGGCCCTGGCAGTGGCGGGCTGCACAGATCTCCCTGGAAGGGAGGTGTGGATAGTGACCTGTGCTCGCACACAAGCTTCTTGGCAGTGGCAGCAGCAGCCTTAGCATCTCATGCCCTTCTGGGGTCCACGCTGTTAGCTGCAGCTTGCACCCATCTCTGAACCTCCTTTAAGCAGCACTCTTAATCCCCTGTCCTCGCGCACCAGGAAACAAAGAGGGAAGAAAAAGTCTCTTGCCTCTTTGGCAGGTCCAGACTTTTCCCCAGACTCCCTCCCGGCTAGCTGTGGTGCACTAACCCCCTGCAGGCTGTGTTCATGCCGCCACCCCCAGTCCTCTCCCAGTGCTCCGACTGAAGCCCGAGCCTCAGATCCCAGCCCCGCCCACCCCAGCGGGTGAGCCAACAAGCCTCTCGGGCTGGTGAGTGCTGGTTGGCACCGATCCTCTGTGCGCGAATCTCTCTGCTTTGCCCTCTGCACTCCTGTTGCTGTGCTCTCCTCCGTGGCTCCAAAGCTTCCTCCCTCCACAGCTTCCCCCTCCACCACCCACAGTCTCCCTACGTGAAGGGGCTTCGTAGTGTGTGGAAACCTTTCCTCCTTCACAGCTCCCTCCCACTGGTGCAGGTCCCATCCCTATTCTTTTGTCTTTGTTTATTCTTTTTGCTTTTGCCCTACCCAGGTACGTGGGGAGTTTCTTGCCTTTTGGGAGGTCTGAGGTCAGCGTTCAGTAGGTGTTCTTCAGTTTTTCTATGTGTAGATGTATTTCTGGTGTATCTGTGCAGAGGAAGGTGATCTCCATGTCTTACTCTTCTGCCATCTTCCTCCGACCCAAGAATGGACTATTGATACATGTAACAACATAGATGAAAGAAATTACACACAAAAGACTACATGTATATATATATATATATATATATATATATATATATATATATATATATAGTATAAGTCTATCTTTATGCAATTTGAGAAGAAGCAAGTTTTTAGTGACAGAAAGCAGTGGTCCATGTTGAAGATAAGGGATTTACTGCAAAATGACAAGATGAAATTTTTTGATTTGGTAAAAATTTCTACATTTTGATCATGATGTTAGTAACTCAACAGTATACACTTGTCAAAATTCATCAAATTGTACACTTACAATTGGTGAATTTTACTACTGTAAATTATACCTCAATAAAGCTGATTAATAAAGTTCAATGAAATTTAACTTATCTTATTCTTTAGATACTGTAGCCACAGTAAAGGATACTATTTTTTATGAAGTCATGATATTTTAATGACATACCTAGAAAAAGATGAACTGTGTTTTCTCAATGTATTGTGTTTTAATCTCTAATTTGTTTTTCTTCACTGTGTATTTCAGGATCAACATCATCCCTGAAATATCAGAGGTAAATTTAATCAACTGGTCCCCAGTTCCTACTCTGGGATTTAAACTCTGTGCCTTGTATGTCAACAGTTGTGAAAGAGAGAAAAGAAAGAAAGAAAGAAAGAAAGAAAGAAAGAAAGAAAGAAAGAAA
>NW_020837998.1:13062450-13126742 GCF_003676395.1 Aethalodelphis obliquidens
GTGTCAGTTAACCTTGCTAAGCCTTAGTCTCCTCATCTGCAAAATAGAGACAATATATATCTTGCAGTGCTATTGTGTTTATTAAAATTAGAATATAAATATCAGTATGTATATGTAATGCCTTTCACATTGCAAATATCCAAAACATGGTAGCTGTTATTATGATTATGCTTGGCATACTTGAAAATACCATTTGCAAGACTCCTCAAAGATAAAGAGCTCACTCTCCTCTATTTTCAAACATAAAATTCATGTTATTAATAAAAGCTAACTTGGGACTTAAAAGTCTAAGCAAAACTTCAATTCTTTACTTTTTTCCTATTTCCAGTCTTCAGGACTTTCTACTCTGTTTGATGTTCAAAATTAAATGTCATGAAAGAGGCCCTGGTGTACCCAGGTTAGTCATCATCTTAAAAACAAATCTGTAGCCATGAGATGTGGAATTCATTTTTGAAAGATTAAACAAAATTTCAAGCAAAACTACATTCTTCTCTGAGCTGAATCTTTGGAAATTAATCTGCTCAGCCATCCCTAGCACTTTACTGTTGTCTCTTGTAAATGCCTGCCAAAAAATTCCCATTCAAATGTAAAAATGGAAGACTACCCAGAGTTCTAGAAAACAAAAATAAGTTGAACACAGGAACAACAAGAACAACAACAACTCTCCCTTATTGGAAAGAACTCCAACAATGACTCAGGGAAGAAGGGAGAGGCAAGGCAAGGAGAGGGTGAGTGGAGGGAGAAGATGTAGTCATCAACAGGATTTTGAAAACATAACTTTTCCTCTAAAATATAATCCCCCAAACCTGCTGCTATATTCTCAGAAGCAGATGATAAAACAGAATGCAAAGTAAGCTCTTATCTTACTACTGAATCTATATGCAAAACAGCTATTGATGCACTGCAGAGGAATGCATTCTTCATTTTATCATTATTGCAGACTCATTCTGTGATTTCTCTCTCAATGGGTGACCACAATAAGCCCGAAGGTACAGTTCATTCTTCTGAAAGACCTATTAGAGTCACTTCTAAATGCCTGCCTCAGAGCTACCATTTTTAAAAACTCTAGGTTTTGCTTCATCCTTCAAGCAGCTGCAACCCAAACTTTTTACTGCTTGTAGAAAGAAGGAGGAGAAAGAAAAAGACCAATAATTCAGTGAAGTCTCAAAGGAAGTTAAGGCAGTGGTGTCAGCTGGGATCTGGAGTGATGGATTAAGTTTTCATTTCCCTTGAGAATCTCGAGATCCACTTATGGGGGGATTCATGATGTGGTCAGACCTGTGGGCAGGGCTCAATTCGTACATTCCATAGAGGATTGCAACAGGCCAGAGAGAAGACAGGGGCATAGCTTTGTCACAGGCTGAAATGAAAAGAAATAGCAGGGGAAAAGGCTGAGCATTCCACCATCCTTATTCTGCCTCCTTCTATGAAAGGTGGTTTTGACCAGTGCTGCCGACTGTCAATAGAGAAATCTATTCTTTGCTCTTATCTCTGTCAGACTCACCCCAGAGATAGAGGGCAGAGGTTGAAAAGGAAAAGAGAAAGTTAAAGTTGTTTTTCTTAACTTATTGACTTTACTAATGTAGAAAACGGAGATGTGCATAGCTAGCTACCTTCCAGGCTGGGCTGTTACCAACTCAACATCTAACAAAGTGACCTGGAAACAAAGACAAAATAGATGAGCTGAGAGAGTTCCTCAGCCCCCTCCTCCCATAAGCAGGCACTGATTACTAAGAACATTTTCATGAGCAGTGCAGGATTTTTTTTCCTTTGCACATGACCTTTAAAACTACCTGATAAGCTATTTGCACTGCCTACCCTAGAAGTTTCAATAGAGAGAGAAGATGAACATTAACCTTAATGGCTAAATTACCAAGTGTCACTCGAAAGGCCTTTCCCCTTGAGAGAAGTCTGTGCAGCAGCCAAACACTCACTCCTTTAAAAATTAACAGCAAGTCTCTATTGAAATCAAAACTGCAGATTTTTCCAAACTTGGGCACTTTAAAAGTCAACATGTTACATTTGGCGATGGACAATCTTTTTTAAAAGATCAATAATCTGGTCAAAAAATTAGAAGAACTTTTATTAAAGCTTTCTGAAAAGAACCTGAAGAAAGTTTCTCAGGGTAATGCTGAGAACACTGATATATATATCTTATTCCAGAAAAGGCAAAAAATGAAACCTGCATGAATAAAGGAAGCCATTTTAGTGTGTCCAGCCATTCATTCATTTATGGAGTACCTACTCTATGCTAGGCACTATATTAGATCCTTGGGGTGTGATGGTGAGCAAAACCAGAAGTATTTACCCTCCATCATTGGACTCACTGTCTAGTGGAGGAAATCACATAAATACAGAAAAAAATGACTCATTACATTGTGATGGTTCCAATGAATGCACTCTGGTAGAAGTTTGGAGAAAATGACTGCCCAGAAATAGCCATCCTCTCCAAAGAGATAGGGCACTGATACCTTCACGTCTCATAGAACAAAAACTGGGAGCCCTTTCTTAGTCCCTAGGAAGTCAATTATTATGAAACAACAAGCGTTGGTCTTTGTTTGGCCTCAGAGCCTAATATTTTTCTCAGTCATTCCTTCATTCAATCCACAATCATTTATTGAGTTTTTACTATGTGCCAGAAACTGTGTTAGACCCTGGGTATACAAAGATAAATAAGACAAAGTTCCTTCCATCAAGGGACTTACAGTCTACTGGGAAAGACAGACACAGACACAAATAATTACAATACAGCACAGTAATTGCTCTACTAGAGAAAAGTACAAAGTGTGATGAGAATTCAGAAGGAAAAATAAGCTGCTTTTCTAATACTTTCTGGGGCCTGATCCATCAGCAAAATCCTCACTACACAGGACTAACAGGAAAACACGGGCAGATCATTTGTCGTGTCGCTTGGTGTTCTAGCAGCAGTCAGAAGCTTCCACTCAGGAAAGGTGGGCAGGCAGTTGAAAAGGAAACAGTGACATTAACAAACACAGCATGCCATTCTAAACTCAGGACACAAGTGAGTTTCCTGCCTGGCAACTCGTCCCTGACACCTCACTGCAGAGATAAACAAGCCCCCCGCCCCACCCTACCACCAGGCAATTGCTAAGGATGGTTTTATGTCTTCGAAGCAACTTCTCTAACACATCTGTCTCAAGTGCACTTACCTGCCACTCAGGGCCCTTCATAGTCTTTTCCGTGCTTTTTCCTTTTTCAATAGTTGGAGATATAATTTATGTCAAGCAGATAATGAGAGCTACTGCTTCACCTCAGTCTACCCTTCATCAAAATACTTAACTCCAATTAGGGAGATGCAAGCATAAAGAGGTAAGCATTTTCAGGAAAAAAATTAATGAAATAAATACTCTATAATGTATACACACCATAACTCTCTTTTTCAATCATCAGTTACAGCAGAAGGAATGAAATTCAAATAATAGTCAGCTATTGAACTGACCATATCCCCTTTTGCAATAAGTAAGCAGTTCTAATAAAATGGTACTTGGTCCTTTAACTCTTTCAGGTCAAACACGCAGCAATGTGTTAAAGCTCCAAACTGCCCTAGAATCCTGGAGGAATAAAGGAAGCTCCTAGGGTCTTTTAAAGGGAGCTCAAACCTAAAGTCATTTTTGCTGAAAGGCAAAGGACCAAGAGTTTCTAATGCTAAAGCTACTATCAATAGAAATATTAATAGAATCATTTGGCAGAAATGACAACAATTCCCAAAAAGAATACACACTGGGGGAATCTAGCAACACTTTTTCCATCAGTACTTGGTATACATTGAGATTTACATGGATAAATGTGTCATTACACAAGACCATTATATGACACACCTGTGCAATTCACATAAACAGTCCAGGTATTCTGCATATATTCATTTCATAGAGGTAGCATCCCATCACTCCAAACCACATCTAGTACTGATTGAGGTCTCCTTAATTGCCATCCATTTTTTTCTCTACTCCTTTTGCAGGATTAAATAGACCTATTCCAGCTGGTAAAAAGAACCAATATATCCCATTACTGCTTTTGCAAAGGTCACTCTCCTGCTTTGAGCTGGGGTTATTTTTAATCACAGGTTATATGTATTCAAGGCAAGGCCTTTATTGAAACCTCCAGTTCATTTTAAAAAGTCTCTGGACATATTGAATAAATTGCAGCTCAGAAGTAAAATGCAATGATAGGCTCTCTACCTCCTTACATGCAAGGCACTAGGGAGCGGGTTCCCAACTAGCTCCACCTCCAGTGCAAATTAGGTCTTCACCTAGCCAAGATCAAGATGATAGTGCTCATCTCAGCATACACAGACTAGGAAACTTCAACCCATCAGGTACCATGGTACTGGTTTTCAATAAGATGTAGACCAAAAGGAGATGAACTTTATGGGTCACTTAAAATTTCATGGCAGCTTTTCAGGAAGAAAAGCAGAGAGATAATGTCCTGGCTAAGTTCCAGGCTGAAGAACAACACAGAAGCTGGAATACATATTCATTTAACAGCATAACTTCTATACTTCACTTGAGATGCCTCACTCCAAGATTATCTCAGTTTTTGTTACAATGTCTCTGTCATAGAGACAGCTGGATTTCTTTGGTGACTGAAACTAAGGAAGTCTTATGGATAAAATTCATATTTGTTGAGACTCACAAAAGGTAATATATAAATAGCTATTTATGGATTTTATTCTTCTCAGTGTCTATCTTTTTGATTTACAATGCTGTTTATATTACTGTTTAAGGTTAAAACTGTGTTATATACCTGGAAATTATATACAAATAGGCCAAATTTTGAATCAGATTAAATATTCAGAAGATAAAGTGGCAGTCAGCATTTTCATTTGTTTTATTCTGAATGCCAAATAACAAATAGTTTTCTCCAGATCTCAAAATCCACCATAATGAATCAACTTCCTCCTGTTGTAGCATATTTTATATTTAATGTCAATATGAATCTGTTTCTTAGTTTCAAAAAAATTGAGTTGGAAATTTTGATATAAGAAGTAAGATGCATAAGCTTTCATTGTCTATAATGCAGTAGCCCCCAAGCATTATCTTACCATCAGCAAGACCGAGTTCTGAGAAATGAAGCCAATTGTCAGTGAGCAGTAACAAATATACTTGGCCTATCCATATAACATTCTACATGGATTTGAATACTATCTGCCATCCTATAATGACCTCTAAGAAGCCTTTGTAAGATTGTCAACCTCCTTTAAGGGGTAAGTAAATTTCTTTTCTACATCTTGACGGAGAGGCAATAAAAATTAGATTCCAACAAGTTCTGCACCAATGAGCTTCTGTTATGCAATATTACCATTATCAATGTAGTAACCACATCTGGCCTACTCTTTGGACATTCAAAACAAGGTGCTTCAAAAAGATGGTTCTAAAATGATTGTTAGAGGTAGGGGATTAAGAGATACAAACTATTATGTAAAAAATAAATAAGCTACAAGATATATTGTACAGCACAAGGAAATATAGCCATTATTTTGTAATAACTATAAATGGATATAATCTATACAAATTTTGAATCAGTATTTTGTACACCTGAAACTAATATAATATTGTAAGTCAACTACAGGTAAATTTAAAAAATTTTTAAACTATAAGTGAAACTTAAAAATTAAAAAAAATAAAATGATTGTTATATTTTTATTAAATTTATTTTTATAAAATATTTACAGTCTTAAAGTATGTTTGGCTCAAAACTGTTCTACTGGAATAACAAGTAAAACTTCAAATTAAATAGCACTTGAAATAAGAAATTCACATAACTTTTTAAGGATACATTTTAAGCATCAGAACAGGCACTATATCTAGATCATTTTCTTAATAACATTCTCAGTTTTCTCTAAACTTTTTATTGGAATATAGTTGATTTACAATGTTGTGTTACTTTCTGTTGTACAGCAAAGTGAATCAGTCATAGATATACATACATCCACCCTTCTTTAGACTCTTTTCCCATATAGGCCATTACAGACTATGGAGTAGACTTCCCTGTTCTATACAGTAGGTCCTTATTAGTTATCAGTTTTATCCATAGTAGCGTGTATATGTCAATCTTAATCTCCCAATTTACGGCCCCCATTTTTCCTCCCTGGTAACCATAAGTTTGTATTCTACATCTGTAACTCTATTTCTGTTTTGTAGATAAATTCAGTTGTACCCTTTTTTAGCTTCCACACATAAAGGATATCATATGATATTTGTCTTTCTCTGTGTGACTTACTTCACTCAGTATGACAATCTCTAGGTCCATCCATGTTGCTGCAAGTGGCATTATTTCATTCTTTTTTATGGCTGAGTAATATTCCATTGTACATAAGTACCACATCTTCTTTATCCATTCCTCTGTTGATGGACATTTAGGTTGCTTCCATATCCTGGTTATTGTAAATAGTGCTGCAGTGAACATTGAGGTACATGTATATCTTCAAATTATGGTTTTCTCCAGATATATGCCCAGGAGTGGGATTTCTGGATCATATGGTAGCTCAACTTTTAATTTCTTAAGGAACATCCATACTGTTCTCCACAGCAGCTGTACCAATTTACATTCCCACCAACAGTGTTGGAGTGTTTCCTTTTCTCCACACTCTCTAGCATTTATTGTTTGTTGATTTTTTGATGATGGCCAATTTTGACCGGTGTGAGGTGATACCTCATTGTAGTTTTGATTTGCATTTCTCTAATAATTAGTGATCTTGAGCCTTTCTTCATGTGATTTTTAACCCTCTGTATGTCTTCTTTGGAGAAATGTCTATTTAGATCTTCCACCCATTTTTTGACTGGGTTGTTTGTTTTTTTGATATTGAGATGCATGCACTGTTTGTATATATTGGAAATTAATCCTTTGTCCATTGTTTCATTTGCAAATATTTTCTCCCATTCTGACAGTTGTCTTTTCATTTTGTTTATGGTTTCTTTTGCTGGGAAAAAGCTCTTAAGTTCATTTAGGTCCCATTTGTTTATTTTTGTTTTTATTTTCATTACTCTAGGAGGTGGATCATAAAAAGATCTTGTGTCAATTTATGTCAAAGAGTGTTCCGCCTATGTTTTCCTCTAAGAGCTTTATAGTATCTGGCCTTATATTTAGGTCATTAATCTATTTTGAGTTTATTTTTCTGTATGGTATTTGGAAGTGTTCTAATTTCATTCTTTTACATGTGGCTGTCCAGTTTTCCAAGCACCACTTATTGAAGAGACTGTCTTTTCTCCATTGTATATTCTTGCCTCCTTTGTCATAGATTAATTGGCCATAGGTGTGTGGGTTTATCTCTGGACTTTCTATCCTGTCCATTGACATATATTTCTGTTTTTCTGCCATTACCATACTGTTATGATGACTGTAGCTTTGTAGTATAGTCTGAAGTCAGGGAGCCAGATTCCTCCAGCTTCATTTTTCTTCTCAAGATTGCTTTGGCTATTCAGGGTCTTTTGTGTTTCCATACAAATTGCAAAAAATTTCATTCTAGTTCTGTGAAAAATGCCATTGGTAGTTTGATAGGGATTGCATTGAATCTGTAGATTGCTTTGGGCAGTATAGTCATTTTGACAATATTGATTCTTCCAATCCAAGAACATGGTATATCTCTCCATCTGTTTGTGTCATCTTTTATTTCTTTCATCAGTATCTTATAGCTTTCTGAGTACAGGTCTTTTGCCTCCTTATGTAAGCTTATTCATAGATATATTATTCTTTTTGATGCAATGGTAAATGGGACTGTTTATTTGATTTCTCTTTCTGATCTTTCATTGTTAACATGTAGGTACACAAGTAATTTCTGTGTATTAACTATGTATCCTGCAACTTTACCCAATTCATTGATGAGTTCTTGTAGTTTACTGTTAGCATCTTTAGGATTATCTATGTATATTATCATGTCATCTGCAAACAGTTACAGTTTTACTTTTTCCTTTCAAATCTGGATTCCATTTATTTCTTTTTCTTCTCTGATTGCCATAGCTAAGACTTTCAAACTATGTTGAATAATAGTGGTGAGTGTGGACATCCTTGTCTTGTTCCTGATCTTAGAGGAAATGCTTTCAGTTTTTCACCACTGAGAATGATATTTGCTGTTGGTTTGTTATATATAGCCTTTACTATGTTGAGGTAGGTTCCCTCTATGCCCACTTTCTGGAGAGTTTTTATCATAACTGGGTACTGAATTTTGTCAAAAGCTTTTTCTGCCTCTATTAAGATGATCATATCATTTTTATTCATCAGTTTGTTAATGTGGTGTATCACACTGATTGATTCGCTGATATTGAAAAATCCTTGCATCCCTGGGATAAATCACATTTGATCATGCTGTTTGATACTTTTGGTGTGTTGTTGGATTCAGTTTGCTAGTATTTTGTTGAGAATTGTTGCATCTATATTCATCAGTGATATTGGCCTGTAATTTTCTTCTTTTGTGATGTCCTTGGTTTTGGCATCAGGGTGATAGTGGCCTCATAGAATGAGCTTGGGATCGTTCCTTCCTCTGCAAATTTTTCGAAGAATTTCAGAAGGGTAAGTGTTAACTCTTCTCTGAATGATAGAATTCGCCTATGAAGCCATTTGTGACTTTGGTTTTTTGGAAGGTTTTTAATCACAGTTTCCATTTTAGTACTTATAATTTGTCTCTATATTTTCTAATTTTTCCTGGTTCAGTCTTGGGAGATTGTACCTTTCTAAGAATTTGACCATTTCTTCTAGGTTGTCCACTTTATTGGCGTATGGTTGCTTGTAGTAGTCTCTTAGGATCCTTTGTATTTCTGCAGTGTCCGTTGTAACTCCTCCTTTTTCATTTCTATTGATTTGAGTTCTCTCCCTTTGTTTCCTGATGAGTCTGGCTAAAGGTTTATCAATTTTGTTCACCTTCTCAGAGAACCAGCTTTTAGCTTCATTGACCTTTGCTCTTGTTTTCTTCGTCTCAATTTCATTTATTTCTTCTCTGATCTTTATGATTTCTTTCCTTCTACTAACTTTGGGTTTTGTTTCTTCTTTTTTCTCTAGTTGCTTTAGATGTAAGGTAGATTGTTTATTTGAGACTTTTCTTGTTTCTTTTTTTTTATAAATTTATTTATTTTACTTATTTATTTATTTTTGTCTGCAGTGAGTCTTCATTGCTGCACATGGGCTTTCTCTAGTTGTGGCGAGTGGGGCTCCTCTTTGTTACAGGCTTCTCACTGCAGTGGCTTCTCTTGTTTTGGAACATGAGCTCTAGGACATGTGGGTTTCAGTAGTTGTGGCATGCAGGCTCAGTAGTTGTGGTGCATGGGCTCTAGAGAGCAGGCTCAGTAGTTGTGGTGCACGGGCTTAGTTTCTCCGTGGCATGTGGGATATTCCTAGACCAGGGATTGAACCTGTATCCCCTGCATTGGCAGGTGGATTCTTAACCACTGCACTACCAAGGAAGTCCCTAGATTTTTCTTGTTTCTTGAGAATTGTATTGCTATAAACTTTCCTGTTAGAACTGCTTTACTGTGTCCCATAGGTTTTGGATCACTGTGTTTTTGTTGTCATTTGTCTCTAGGTATTTTTTGATTTCCTCTTTGATTTCTTCAGTGATCTATTCGTTATTTAGTAACATATTGTTTAGCCTCCATGTGTTTGTGTTTTTTACAGGTTATTTTTCCTTTAATTGGTTTCTAATCTCATAGCGTAGTGGTCAGAAAAGATGCTTGATATGATTTCAACTTTCTTAAATTTACCGAGGCTTGATTTGTGACCCTAGATGTCACCTATCCTGGAGAATGTTCCATGTGCACTTGAAAAGAAACTGTATTTTGCTGCTTTCTGATGGAATGTCCTACAAATATCAATTTAGTCTATCTGGTCTAATGTCTCCTTTAAGGCTTGTGTTTCCTTTTAATTTTCTGTCTGGATGATCTCTGTATTGGTGTAAGTGGAGTGTTAAAGTCCCCCACTATTATTGTGTTACTGTCTGTTTCCCCTTTTATGGCTGTCAGCATTTGCCTTATATACGGTGGTGCTCCTTTGTTGGGTGCATAGACTTTTACAATTGTTATATCTTCCCCTTGATCATTATGTAGTGTCCTTCCTTGTCTCTTGTAACAGTCTTTATTTTAAAATGTATTTTGTCTGATATGAGTATTGCTACTCCAGCTTTCTGTTGATTTCCATTTGCATGCAATAGCTTTTTCTATCCCTTTGCTTTCAGTCTGTATGTGTCCCCAGGTCTTCAGTGGGTCTCTTGTAGATAGTATATATACGGGTCTTGTTTTTGTATCCATTCAGGCAGTCTATGTCTTTTGGTTGGAGAGTTTAATGCATTTACATTTAAAGTAATTATTGATATGTATATTCCTATTGCAATTTTGTTAATTGTTTTGGGTTTGTTTCTGTAGGTCTTTTATCTTCCCTTCCTCTTTTGTTCTTTTCTCTTGTGGTTTGATAACCATTTTTAGTGTTGTGTTTGTGTTGCTTTTTCTTTTTTATGTGTATATCTATTGTAGTTTTTGGTTTGCATTTCCCATGAGGTTTTGATAAAGCAGTCTATACATATACAAGTTTGTTTTAAGTTGCTGGTCTCACAATTTCAAACACAATTCCCATTTCCTACATTTATACTCTCTTCACAGTTGCTGATTTTGTTTTCATATTTGTGTATGGATTGTTTCCTGCTTTTAGTGTATGTTTGCCCTTATCATTGAGCTTTCACAATTGTGATTTTCTTGTTTCTAGTTGTGGCCTCTTTTATTTTCCTCTGCCTAGAGAAGTTCCTTTAGCATTTGTTGTAAAGCTGGTTTGTTGGTGCTGAATTCTCTTAGCTTTTGCTTGGCTGTAAAGCGTTTGATTTGTCCGTCAAATCTGAATGAGATCCTTGCTGGGTAGTGTAATCTTGGTTGTAGGTTTTTCTCTTTCATCACTTTAAATATATCCTGCCATTCCTTTCTGGCCTGAAGATTTCTGCTGAAAAATCAGCTAATAACCTTATGGGTATTCCCTTGTATGTTATCTGTGGCTTTTAATATTTTTTCTTTGTATTTAACTTTTGTTAGTTTGATTAATACGTGTTTTGGTGTGTTCCTCCTTGGGTTTATCCTGTATGGGACTCTCTGCACTTCCTGGACTTGGGTGGCTATTTCCTTTCTTATATTAGGCAAGTTTTTGACTATAATCTCTTCAAATATTTTCTTATGCCCTTTCTCTTTTTCTTCTTCTTCTGGCACCCCATAATTCAAATGTTAGTGCGTTTAATGTTGTCCCAGATGTCTCTGAGACTGTCCTCATTTCTTTTCATTCTTTTTTCTTTATTCTGTTCTGTGACAGTGATTTCCATCGTTCTTTCTTCCAGCTCACGTATCCTTTCTTCTGCCTCAGTTATTCTGCTATTGATTCCCTCTAGTGTGTTTTTCATTTCAGTTATTGTATTGTTCATCTCTCTTTGTTCTTTAGTTCTGCTAGGTTTTTGTTGAACATTTCTTGTATCTTCTCGATCCGTGCCTCCATTCTTTTTGTGAGATTGGATCATCTTTACTATCATTACTCTAAATTCTTTTTCAGGTAAATTGTTTATCTTCTCTTCATTTAGTTGCTCTTGTAGATTTTTATCTTGCTCCTTTGTCTGAAACATATTTCTCTGTCATCTAATTTTGTCTAGCTTACTGTGTTTGTGGTCTCCTTTCTGCAGGCTGCGGAATTGTAGTTCCTCTTGCTTCTTGTGTTTGCCTTCTGGTGGGTGAGTTTGGTCCAGAGGCTTGTGCCATTACCTCCTTGATAGTGGGTTTGACTGGGGTTGTGGTTACTAGAGCCTGCCCTGGATATTGAGCAGGGCTTCCCTTTTGCTCTGTGGTTGTCACTGCCCTGTCAGGGGTGGGGTCTCCTCCCTAGTTGTTGGAGTAGAGGCCTCCAGATCTGTTTCTTAGTTGTGTTTTTGATCTGTGGTGCAAGGTAGGTGGAGTTGGAGCACTCCCACTGGGAGAGGAGGCACTGAGTATTCCTCCTCTCGAATTGTTCACCTGTGAATGTGCTCTATTATTTCTATTTTTGCCTATTGCGTGGGCTCACAAAGTACACTGTTGTTGGCACTGCTCTCAGTCCTGCCTTAACAGTGGATATGCCAGCAATTGGCCCTGGTGACTCTCATGCATTGTTTTCACCAGGCCACCAGTGTAAATCCACTGAGGTCAGGTTCCAGGACTGCAGTAGTCATGCACCTACACCTGCTGTGGGAGCTATGGAGGCAGTTAAGAGTCTGGCAGGTGGGTTGCCCAGGCCAGGGGCAGTGGGGGAGGGAGTGGGTAGGTGGCAATGACAGGAGCGCACAAGCCAGCTATGGTGGGAGCCCTCCTTAGTACCAGTGGAGGCAGGGGCTGACACATGAGAAGAGAGGCTGCAATGAAGCCCCACCCTTTGTGTGTCACTCAGCAATGGCACTTCAATTCTGTGGTGGTCTGGACTTCCTCTGCAAGCATTCCAAGTTATGTAGCTCCTCACTCACACCCCCTCAGGCTGTCTCCTCACAGCCAACAGCAGTCCCCTCCCTGGCTCTGCTCTCCAAACCCCATGTTCCAGCACCCAGTCCCCGTGTGCACCTGCAGACACCTGTCTCAGTCTGCGGTATGCAGAGATGTGGCACCGACCATCTGTGCAAGTCTCACTCTGTCCTGCCTGCCACAGACCAGTTGCTGGGCTCTCCTCTGAGCCCCTGAAGCTCCCCTTCTGTCCCAGCTGATCTCTCCACCAGTGAGAGGGCTTCCCCAGATACAGGAACCTCTCCTCTCCTTCATCTCCCCACAAGGGGTGCAGGTCTCATTCTGCTTCCTCTCCTCTTCCTTTTCCTTTCTTCTTTCTTTCATCCTACCTGGTAATATGGGGATCTTTCTCTTCTTTCCAATGTCCAAGGTATTCTGATAGTATTCAGCAGATGCTCTGTGAGAAATGTTCCATTTGTACTTGTAGTCTTGATGTGTTTGTGAGGAGACATGAACTCCACGTCCTCCTGCTCCTCCACCATCTTAAGAAAGTCCCACCAGCTGATATTTTTATTTTAACTTCTTTGGTTAAACTGTAACACAATGATGGAGACACCAAACACAGTCAGTGACATGTCATGACTCTCCAAGGAAAGATTAGAGTATTTTGCCATCATTTCTTCCTAGACAGGCAGACTTGTAAAAGGTAAAGCTGGGGGTGGCCGTCCTCCAAGCTCTGGCACACCACGCCATTCTCAGTTTTCTTCACTAAAGTTGAGGCTTACTTGTCAAATAGGAATTTATTCTAACAGAACATTAAGCAATCATCTCTCCATAGTACGATAATATTTAAAAGCTAATACAGAAACTTTCAAAAATATTATTTTCATTGAGGATTTTAAGTCGTCCAGTAGCAGATACTCCCTCTGTACCTAGACTTATCAGAAACTGCCAAAAAATAATTTCAAACATGTGTTGTTTGTTTTGTTTTGCATTAAATAGTCACCAGTTCCAAAAGAATAGAGAGAACACCCTCTGCCAGCTTGACTTATTCTCAGTTATTAAATTTATTGTGAATTAAAAAGAAAAAAAAGGTCAGTGATCTTTTCCACACCATAAATAACCATGAAGAGGAAGAATTCTGGGTTAAATGACAATTTCTTTTATAGATGAAATTGTTTGACTTTGTTTATTAAAGTTCATTTCACAGAATTAAAGCAATTCAAAATTTTAAAGTGTTTGTGCTTATTTTTTTTAACATCGTCATTGGAGTACAACTGCTCCACAATGGTGTGCTAGCCTCCGCCCCACAACAAAGTGAATCAGTTATACATATACATATGTTCCCATATCTCTTCCCTTTTGCATCTCCCTCCCTCCCACCCTCCCCATCCCACCCCTCCAGGCAGTCAAAGACCACTGAGCTGACCTCCCTGTGCTATGTGGCCACCCCCACCATCTATCCATCTTACATTTGGCAGTGCATATATGTCCATGCAACTCTCCCACTCCGTCACAGCCTATCCCTCCCCCTCCCCATATCCTCAAGTCCATTCTCTAGTAGGTCTGTGTCTTTATTCCCGTATTACCCCTGGGCTCTTCATGACCTTTTTTTTTTTTCTTAGATTCCATATATATGTGTTAGCACATGGTATTTGTCTTTCTCACCCTGACCTACCTCACTCTGCATGGCAGACTCTAGATCCATCCACCTCACCACAAATATCTCAACCTCATTTGCCTTTATGATCGAGCAATATTCCATTGTATATATGTGCCACATCCTCTCCATCTACTCATCTGATGATGGACACCTAGGCTGCCCCCATGCCCCGACCACTGCAAACAGAGCTGCAATGAACATTTTGGTACATGATTCTTTTTGAATTATGGTTTTCCCAGGGTACATGCCCAGCGGTCTGACTGCTGGTAGTCAGAACTACCACATGGTAGTTCTATTTTTAGTTTTTAAAGGAAACTCCATACTGCTCCCCACAGTGGCTGCATCAATCTACATTCCCACCAACAGTGCAAGAGGGCTCCCCACTCTCCACACCCTCTCCAGCATTCACTGTTTCCAGATTTTTTGATGATGGTCACTCCGACCAGTGCGAGATGATATCCCACTGTAGACTTGATTTGCATCTCTCCAATGACTGATGAAGTTGAGCGTTCTTTCATGTGCCCGTTGGCAATCCGTATATCTTCTTTGGAGAAACGTCCACCTAGGCCCTCCACCCACTCTTGGACCGGGTTGCCTGTTCCTTTGTTATTGAGCTGCATGAGCTGCTCGTAAATCCTGGAGATCAATCCTTTGTCAGCTGCCTCATATGCAAATATTCTCTCCCATTCTGAGGGTCATTCTTCGGTCTTGTCTATGGTTTATTTCCTGCGCAAAAGCTCCCAAGTTTCACTAGGTCCCACCTGTTCATTCTTGTCCCTACTTCCATTTCTCTAGGAGGTGGGTCAAAAAGGACCTCGCTGTGATCCATGCCACAGAGTGCCCTGCCTATGTTTTCCTCTAAGAGATTGATAGTGTCTGGCCTTACATTTAGGTCTTTAATCTATTTTGAGTTTATTTTTGTGTATGGTGTTAGGGAGTGTTCTAATTTCATACTTTTACATGTACCTGTTCAGTTTTCCCAGCACCACTTATTGAAGAGGCTGTCTTTTCTCCACTGTATATTCTTGCCTCCTTTATCAAAGATAAGGTGACCATACGTGTTTCAGTTTATCTCTGGGCTTTCTATCCTGTTCCATTGATCTATATTTCTGTTTTTGTGCCAGTACCATACTGTCTTGATTACTGTAGCTTTGTAGTATAGTCTCAAGTCAGGGAGCCTGATTCCTCCAGCTCCGTTTTTTGTTCTCAAGATCACTTTGGCTATTTGGGGTCTTTTGTGCTTCAATACAAATGGTGAAATTTTTTGTTCTACTTCTGTGAAAAATGCCAGTGGTAGCTTGATAGGGATTGCATTGAATCTGTAGATTGCTTTGGGTAGTAGAGTCATTTTCACAATGTTGATTCTTCCAATCCAAGAACATGGTATACCTCTCCATCTATTTGTATCATCTTTAATTTCTTTCATCAGTGTCTTATAATTTTCTGCATACAGGTCTTTTGTCTCCTTAGGTAGGTTTTTTCCTAGATATTTTATTCTTTTTGTTGCAATGGTAAATGGGAGTGTTTTCTTAATTGCACCTTCAGATTTTTCATCATTAGTGTATAGGAATGCGAGAGATTGCTGTGCATTAATTTTGTATCTGGCTACTTTACCAAATTCATTGACTAGCTCTAGTAGTTTTCTGGTAGCATCTTTAGGATTCTCTATGTATAGTATCATGTCATCTGCAAACAGTGACAGCTTTACTTCTTCTTTGCAGATTTGGATTCCTTTTATTTCTTTTTCTTCTCTGATTCCTCTGGCTAAAACTTCCAAAACTATGTTGAATAAGAGTGGTGAGAGTGGGCAACCTTGTCTTGTTCATGATCTTAGTGGAAATGGTTTCAGTTTTTTACCACTGAGGATGATGTTGACTGTGGCTTTGCCATATATGGTCTTTATTATGTTGAGGAAACTTCCCTCTATGCTTACTTTCTACAGAGTTTTTATCATAAATGGGTGTTGAATATTGTTGAAAGATTTCTCTGCATCTATTGAGATGATCATATGTTTTTTCACCTTCAATTTGTTAATATGGTGTATCACGTTGATTGATTTGCATAGATTGAAAAATCCTTGTGTTCCTGGAATAAACACCACTTGATGATGGTGTATGATCCTTTTAATGTGTTGTTGGTTACTCTTTGCTAGTATTTTGTTGAGGATTTTTGCATCTATGTTCATCAGTGATATTGGCCTGCAGTTTTCTTTCTTTGTGACATCTTTGTCTGGTTTTGGTATCAGAATGATGGTGGCCTCGTAGAATGAGCTTGGGAGTGTTCCTCTCTCTGCTATATTTTGGAAGAGTTTGAGAAGGGTAGGTGTTAGCTCTTCTCTAAATGTTTGATAGAATTCGCCTGTGAAGCCACCTGGTCCTGGGCTTTTGTTGTAAGATTTTTAATCACAGTTTTAATTTCAGTGCGTGTGATTGGTCTGTTCATATTTTCTGCTTCTTCCTGGTTCAGTCTCGGCGGGTTGTACATTTCTAAGAATATGTCCAATTCTTCCAGGTTGTCCATTTTATTGGCATATAATTGCTTGTAGTAATCTCTCATGATCCTTTGTATTTCTGCAGTGTCATTTGTTACTTCGCCTTTTTCATTTCTAATTCTATTGATTTGAGTCTTCTCCCTATTTTGCTTAATGAGTCTGGCTAATGGTTTATCAATTTTCTTTATCTTCTCAAAGAACCAGCTTTTAGTTTTATTGTTCTTTTCTATCATTTACTTCATTACTTTTTCATTTATTTCTGATCTGATCTTTATGATTTCTTTCTTTCTGTTAACTTTGAGGGGTTTTTTTCTTCTTTATCCAATTGCTTTAGGTGGAAGTTTAGGTTGTTTATCTGAGATGTTTCCTGTTTCTTAAGGTAGGATTGTATTGCTATAAACTTCTCTCTTAGAACTGCTTTTGTTGCATCCCATAGATTTTGGGTCGTCGTGTCTCCATTGTCATTTGTTTCTGGGTATTTTCTGATTTCCCCTTTGATTTGTTCAGTGATCACTTTGTTATTAAGTAGTGTATTGTTTAGCCTACATATGTTTGTATATTTTACAGATCTTTTCCTGTAATGGATATCTAGTCTCATAGCATTGTGGTCAGAAAAGATACTTGATATGATTTCAATTTTGTTAAATTTACCAAGGTTTGATTTGTGACCCAAGATATGATCTATCCTGTAGAATGTTCCATGAGCACTTGAGAAAAATGTTTATTCTGTTGTTTTTGGATGGAATGTCCTATAAATATCAATTAAGTCTATCTTCTTTAATGTATCATTTAAAGCTTGTGTTTCCTTATTTATTTTCATTTTGGATGATCTGTTCATTGGTGAAAGTGGGGTGTTAAAGTCCCCTACTATGATGTGTTACTGCCAATTTCCCCTTTTATGGCTGTTAGTGTTTGCCTTATATATTGAGGTGCTCCTATTTTGGGTTCATAAATATTTACAATTGTTATAACTTCTTGGATCGATCCCTTAATCATTATGTAGTGCCCTTCTTTGTCTCTTGTAAAAGTCTTTATTTTAAAGTCTATTTTGTCTGATATGAGAATTGCTACTCTATCTTTCTTTTGATTTGCATTTGCATGGAATATCTTTTTCCATCCCCTCACTTTCAGTCTGTATGTGTCTCTAGGTCTGAAGTGGATCTCTTGTAGACAGTATATATATGGGTCTTGTTTTTGTATCCATTCAGCAAGTCTGTGTCTTTTAGTGGGAGCATTAAATCCATTTAAATTTAAGGTAATTATCGACATGTATGTTCTTATTCCCATTTTCTTAATTGTTTTGCATTTGTTATTGTAGGTCTTTTCCTTCTCTGTGTTTCTTGCCTAGAGAAGTTCCTTTAGCATTTGTTGTAAAGCTGGTTTGGTGGTGCTGAACTCTCTCAGCTTTTGCTTGTCACTAAAGGTTTTCATATCTCCATCAAATCTGAATGAGATCCTTGCTGGATAGAGTAATATCGGTTGTAGGTTTTTCTCCTTCATCACTTTAAATATGTCCTACTACTCCCTTCTGGTTGCAGAGTTCATGCTGAAAGGTCAGCTGTTAACCTTATGGTGATTTCCTTGTGTGTTATTTTTTGTTTTTCCCTTGCTGCTTTTAATATGTTTTCTTTGTATTTAATGTTTGAGAGTTTGATTAATATGTGACTTGGCATGTTTCTCCTTGGATTTATCCTGTATGGGAATCTCTGTGCTTCCTGGACTTGATTAACTATTTCCTTTCCCATATTAGGGAAGTTTTCAACTATAATCTCCTCAAATATTTTCTCAGTCCCTTTCTTTTTCTCTTTTTCTTCTGGGACCCCTATAATTCGAATGTTGGTGCATTTCATGTTGCCCCAGAGGTCTCTGAGACTGTCCTCAGTTCTTTTCATTTCTTTATTCTGCTCTGCAGTAGTTATTTCCACTATTTTATCTTCCAGGTCACTTATCTGTTCTTTGCCTCAGTTATTCTGCTATTGATCCCTTCTAGAGTATTTTTAATTTCATTTATTGTGTTGTTCATCATTGCTTGTTTCCTCTTTAGTTCTTTTAGGTCCTTGTTAAATGTTTCTTGCATTTTCTCTATTCTATTTCCAGGAGTTTGGATCATCTTTACTATCATTATTCTGAATTCTTTTTCAGGTAGACTGCCTATTTCCTCTTCATTTGTTACGTCTGGTGGGGTTTTACTTTTCTCCTTCAACTGCTGTGTGTTTTTCTGTCTTTTCATTTTGCTTATCTTACTGTGTTTGGGGTCTCCTTTTTGCAGGCTGCAGGTTCGTAGTTCCCATTGTTTTTGTGTCTGTCCCCAGTGGCTAAGGTTTGTTCAGTGGGTTGTGTAGGCTTCCTGGTGGAGGGGACTTGTGCCTGTGTTCTGGTGGATGAGGCTGGATCTTGTGTTTCTGGTGCACAGGTCCATGTCTGGTGGTGTGTTTTGGGGTGTCTGTGACCTTATTGTGATTTTAGGCAGACTCTCTGCCAGTGGGTGGGTTTGTGTTCCTGTCTTGCTAGTTCTTTGGCATAGGGTGTCCAGCACTGTAGCTTGTTCGTTGTTGAGTGAAGCTGGGTGCTGTTTTTCAGATGGAGATCTCTGGGAGATTTTCACCATTTGATATTTTGTGGAGCTAGGAGGTCTCTTGTGGACCAGTGTCCTGAAGATTGCTCTCCCATCTCAGAGGCACAGCACTGGCCCCTGGCTGGAGCACCAAGAGCCTTTTATCCACACAGAAGAGGAAAAGAGGAAAAAATAATATATCTTGCTACCGAAGTCTGCCTCCTGAATTTGGGATGATTCATTGTCTATTCAGGTATTCCACAGAAGCAGTGTACATCAAGTTGATTGTGGAGATTTAATCAGCTGCTTCTGAGGCTGCTGGGAGAAATTTCCCTTTCTCTTCTTTGTTTGCAGAGCTCCTGGGGTTCAGCTTTGGATTTGGCCCCGCCTCTGCATGTAGGTCACCTGAGGGCGTGTGTTCTCCCCTCAGACAGGACGGAGTTAAAGGAGCAGCTGATTCGGGGGCTCTGGCTCACAGGCAGGCCGTGCGTTCTCCCGGGTAAGTTGTCCCTGGATCCTGAGACCCTGGCAGTGGCAGGCTGCACAGGCTCCCGGGAAGGGAAGTGTGGAGGGTGACCTGTGCTTGCACACAGGCTTCTTTGTGGTGGCAATAGCAGCCTTAGCGTCTCATGCCCGTCTCTGGGGTCCGAGCTTTTAGCTGCGGTTCACGCCCGTCTCTGGAGCTCTTTAACTTGGCGCTATTAATCCCCTCTCCTCGTGCACCAGGAATCAAAGGGGGAAGAAAAAGTCTCTTGCCTCTTCGGCAGTTCCAGACTTCTTCCCCGCCTCCCTCCCGGCTAGCTGTGGTGCCCTAACCCCTTCAGGCTGTGCTCATGCTGCCAGTCCTCTCCCTGCGATCGGAAGCCCAAGCCTCAGCTCCCAGGCCCCGCCGGTCCCAGCGGGTGAGCAGACAAGCCTCTCGGGCTGGTGAGTGCTGGTCGGCACCAATCCTCTGTGCGGGAATCTCTCCGCTCCGCCCTCCGCACCCCTGTTGCTGCGCTCTCCTCCGCGACTCCGAAGCTTCCCCCCTCCGCCACCCACATTCTCCCCCCACGAAGGGGCTTCCTAGTGTGTGGAAACGTTTCCTCCTTCACAGGTCCCTCCCACTGGTGCAGGTCCTCTCCCTATTCTTTTGTCTCTGTTTTTTCTTTTTTCTTTTGCCCTACCCAGGTACGTGGGGAGATTCTTGCCTTTTGGGAGGTCTGAGGTCTTCTGCCAGCGTTCAGTGGGTATTCTATAGGAGCAGATCCATGTGTAGATGTATTTCTGATATATCTGTGGGGAGGAAGGTGATCTCTGCGTCTTACTCTTCTGCCATCTTCCTCAACTCTCTCTGCTTATTTTTTAGTACTGTTGATATTACACATTTGTTACTAAAGAAAAATATCCAGAACACTACAATTTCTTACTTTAGCTAAATAAAACAATGTAAATGCCTGTGGTATTTGGTGATGGTGCCTATCCTTCTAATAGACTACGAAAAACAAACTATTGTCCAAATGTGTATGATTAACTCACTGAAATGGAGATGTTTCCCTTCCAGATAGCTTCACAAGTAACTGTTTTAATTAATTTGCTAAACACAATAACTAGATAATCTTCAGTTTTCTTATGGAACTGCAAATTGAGACTGAGTAAATCACTGACCAAAAAAATGTATAACATAGGTCTTCTAATAATGAAGTGTTACTAAGTATACTTATTATATGTTTATAAAGTATGCACAATTCTTTCCAGTTCTGTCATCTTTCAGTCATGCCCAACTAAAACCTGAGAGCTTTTTTTTAATAGGGGACCTTAGGTTTGGTGATAATGACACACATTTGCAAATGCTGTCACTCCTCCCATTAAGAGATGGAGTTTAAGGTCCCTACACTTGAACATGGGTGGGCTTTTGTGACTGCCTCAACAAACATAATGCAACAGAGGTGACTTCTGAGGTTAGCTTTCTGTTGCTTCCTCTTGAGGCATTCACTATGGGATCTTTTATCCACCATGTAAGAAGTCCAGCTACTCTTAGACCACCATGTGGAGACACCAAATGGAGAGACTACACAGAGAAATAGAGATACCCAAAGCACACCAGCTGTTTCAGGCTTCCCACCATAGCACAGGACATAGAGTGCCGAAGTCTTTGAGATAACCCCAACTCCAACTACGACCTGACTATAACCACAGCTCTGATACAACTAGAGACCTGACAATAAATGCCTAGCTGAGTCCTGTCAACCTTCATATTTATGAGCAAAATTAATTTTTATTATGGTTTTAAGCCACTGCTTTGGTAAATTGTTTGTTACACAGCCAGAACAATATCTTACACCACTTTGATGTCCCCAGTGGTGCCTAGTATAATCTGAGTACTTGTAGGCATTTAATAGGTTGATCATTAATCAAACATTAACAATTCTTTAGTAAATCAAGATTTTTACCTAAATATTTAAAAGAAATCCATCCAAATTCAAAATAATTAACTTTTTAACCACTATTTATCATTATCCACTAGATACATTCAAAATCCTCAGACCTCAGTGGATTCTCAGAAGATATACCAGTCTATATTAATACAGCTACCCAGCAAATCAAGACCAATACTGAGTTGAGTGTCTGGAGTCTCACCCAACTTGGGCCCTGCACTGAGTAGATGGGAATATTCATGTGTCATGGTAAGGAATGATACCTCAAGCTGATCTGCCATCCTGAAATTTTTTCTGTCTCAGCTTCCCAAATAAGTGAGAAAAGAATATCCTCCGTTTTCACAAAAATCTCATAACTGCTTCTCTTTTTCCCTTCCTTCCCTCCCTAATACCATTCTAGTTCAAATTCCCATCATCTCTCTCTATTACACAACTCAAATTGTCTCTTAAATGACCTGTCTCTGTTTTCTCTTTCTCCCCCCCATACTACATTTTCTATAGAACAGACTGTCATCCTTAAAATATAAATCATGTTGCCCCTTGTTTGAAGAATTCCAGCGTTTTCTCTGAATTTAGGATAAAATTCATGTTTATATTTACTAGGGCCTACACAGCCTTATGTGATCCAGTCCTTGCCTATCACTCTAGCCCTTTTACAAAACCTCACTGACATGACCCTCTCACAGTGGCCTTCTTTCAGGTCCTAGATAATAACAAGCTTTTCCCATCTCAGATACTTCACACATGTTGCATTCTTTTCCTGGAATACCCTAGGCCAGTTATCCTTCCTTTATAACAGACTCCTTTGTAGCAGATCTCAGCTGAAATATCACTTCCCCAGAACAGCCTTTCCCAGTCAACCTATCTAAAGTGGTACCACAACCCCCATCATTACTCTTTCAGAACATGCTCACTTGTCCTTCATTGCACTTTTCACAATTTGCAATTATGCACTTATTTGGGTTTTTTTTTCGTTTTTTGGCCATGCCGTGCAGCACGTGGGATCTTAGTTCCTTGACCAGAGATCAAACCCGAGCCTCCTGCTGTGGAAGCATGGAGTCTTAACCACTGGACCACCAGGGAAGTCCCATGCAATTATGCATTTATTTGTGAATCAATTTTTTAAATATACATCTCCCTTTTTAGATTGTAAGCCCCACCAGAGCAAGGATTGTACATGTTCCATTTTTATACTCAGCTCCTAGAGCATTGTCTACTAGACATGGAAAAATAAATGAATATCCACTGATACATTTTGAAGTTCTACAGTAGAAATTAGTATCTAGTTGACAATAAAAGAGGATTGTGGGGCTTCCCTGGTGGCGCACTTGTTGAGAGTCCGCCTGCCGATGCGGGGGACGCGGGTTCGTGCCCCAGTCCGGGGGGATCCCACATGCCACAGAGCAGCTGGGCTTGTGGGCCGTGGTCGCTGGGCCTGCACATCCGGAGCCTGTGCTCCATGGTGGGATAGGCCACAGCAGTGAGAGGCCCACGTACTGCAAAAAAAGAAAAAAAAAAAGAGGATCGTGAATTAGACATGATTTCTAACCCAGTACCTTTATTATATCTGGCAACTATAGTAAAAAAATAACTAGAAAAGGTAAGGACACAAAGAAGAATACCACCCAGGATACTCTGAGGTGCTGGGAACAAGTGGATTGTCCATAGATTCACACTTGACTCTCTTACATAGTGTATTTATCCCTAAAAACCTAAGCACTTCCCTACAAATTGGTTTCCAGGGGCACATTTACCTTCTGTGATGGTTAATTTTATATGTCAACTTGACTGGGCTAAGGGATGCCCAAATAGCTGATAAAACATTATTTCTGGGTATGTCTATGAGGGTGTTTCTGGAAGAGATTAGTATTTATTCAGTAGAGTGAATAAAAAGTTCTACCCTCAACAATGGTGGGCATCATCCAATCCTTTGAAGGCCAAAATGGAACAAAAAGGCAGAGGAAAGGCAAATTTGCTTTTTTTTTTTGAGCTGGGACACCCATCTTCTCCTGCCCTCAGACATCAGCTCTCCTGGTTCTCACGATTTCTGCTTCAGACTGGGAGTTACACTGCTGCTCCCCCATCCTGGGTTCTCAGGCCTTGGGACTCAGACTGAAATATACCACTGGCTTTCCTGGCTCTCCAGCTTGCAGATGGCAGGTTGTGGGACTTCTAGGTTTCCATAACTGCATAAGCCAAGTCCTACAATAAGTCTCCTCTTACATCTATCTATCTATCTATCTGTCTACCCTATTGGTTCTGTTTCTCTCAAGGACCCTGACTAATACACCTACTTCTTGTTTTCTTCACCTCTATCTTATGAAGTTGACAGAACTCTCATATACTTCACTGCCATCTTCCTTTTAGAATAGCTCTGTTATGAAATACAATTTAGAAGTTAAAGAGCCCTTCCCCTTTGTCTCACTTGAAGTCCCAAAACAAACCAGAACACAACAGAGGCCAGTTTTAGTAAATAAAGGTTTTATTATGTAGGTCTGGAGACTTCACCTATTTTTAAGGAAACAAGTTTTTATTAAAACATCTGAGTACTCATGATGCTAGCTGAGTTGAGGGTAAGAATTTTTGGAAACATAAAAAATTAATTTGTCTCCAACTACAGAAAGCAAAAGAAGGAAGGATTTCTAAATGACCCTATGGTAAAGAAATACATTAATTAAGATATAAACATTGAAGTGAAATTAACAAAACTTTGTCTTCTCATTTGGACTGTAAGTTCCTTAAGGACAAGTCCTGTGCTTTACATCTCTACTTAATCAATCTATAAAAATGTTCTTAATACTTTTCCTCAAATATGCTAAGCACTTCATATTCATTAGCTTATTTCTACATACGTTCCCCTGGCAACCACTTTTTCCTGGTGTATAACTGGATTTCCAGGGTGTCAGAAGGGCTGACCCATCCATGAGTACTTGTCTGTGTAAACAAACAAGATGAAGCTTATTGTAAAATGCAGAAGTCTTCCATTCAGGAATCAAATCTACGTGAACAACTCATAATCAAGATGCAAATTCAACACACATATTTAAGATGCAAAAGACCAGTACATTGCCCAATTCAGGATGCCTATTCTCATCATGTTCTTGGTTAATTTTCCTTCTAACGAAACACTCATTCAGCTAATATTTCCAGACATTTCCTATATGCAAGTCACAGTGCCTGGGTGGCAGGGAGGGGATTATGGGATGCAAAATATATAAAATGTGACTTCTGTTCTCAGAAAATTTACAGTCTAATTGAGAAGATAAAACATATACACAAATAACTATAATACAAAGTAAAAAGCAATCAGAACCAAAAAAAATCTTTTAGATAAAAGGCTAGCTAAGTTGAGAAACTGTAAAAATGTGTGAGATGAGGAAGACTTCCTAAAATAGAAGGTGTTATTTGAATTGTAATTGCAATAATTAGTACGTAAGTCTTGAATATATGGGGATAAGGAAAAAGAGCATTTCTAGCACATACCATGTTCACTGTGCTGGACCCATAATGAGTACTGCACTGGTTACCTATTGCTGCTGTAACAATGTACCACAAATTTAGTGGTTTAAAATAACACAAATTTATTATCTTGCAGTTCTGAGGGTCAGAAGTCTACAGTATGTCTCACTGGGCTAAAATCTAGGTATCAACAGGCCTGTGTTCCTCCTAGAGGATCTAGGAGAGAATCTGTTTCATTGTTTTTTCCAGCTTGGAGGCCACCCACCTTCCAACCTTCTCACATCAGCTAGTACTCATTCTCATCTCCTGCTTCCCTCTTATAATCACCCTTGTGATTACCTCAAGCCTAATCCAGGATAATCTCCTCATCTCAAGGTTCTTAAATTAAACAAAACTGCAATTTTCCTTTTGCCATATAAATTAATGTATTCACAGACCTCAGGGAATAGGTCAGAGACATTTTTAGGAGGCCATTATTCAGCCTACCACAAGTACTTAATTCAACATTTATTGATTTTCCTGCCTTTAAATACTTCACTTTACAGTCACAGATTTATGCATCTTGGAATTTTTTTGCTCTTATTGATGTATAAATTGACAAAGTTGTAAAATATTTAAATTATCAACATGATGATTTGATATACGTATACATTGAGAAAGAATTCTCACCATTGGGTTAATACATCCATTAACTCCTACATCTACCTTTCTTTGGTGAAAAAAGTTAAGTTTTATTCTCTTAGCAAATTTCAATACAATTATATAAACTTATACAGCACAGTGTTATCACCCACAATCACCATGTTATACATTAGCTCCTCAGCTCTTATTCATCCTATATCTAAAAGTCCTTTTACCAACCTCCTCCTATTTTCCCTACCTCTCAGACATCCTGGCAACAATCATTCTACTCTCTGTTTCTATGTGCTTGCCCTTATTTTTTTTAAGATTGCATATATAAAAGTTACCATGCAGTATTTGTCTCTCTCTGTCTGGCTTATTTCACTTAGCATAATGCCCACCAGGTTCATCCATGTTGTCACAAATGGAAGGATTTTCTTCTTTTTAAAGGCTGAATAATACCACATTTTCTTTATCCATTCATCTGTCAATGGATACTTAAGTTGTTTCTACACCTTGGATATTGTAAATAATGCTGCAATAAAAACGGGAGTACGGATATCTCTTTGAGATGGTCATTTTGTTTCCATTGGATATACACCCAGAAGTGGAATTGATGCTGGATTATATGGTAGTTCTATTTTTAATTTCTTGAGGAACCTCCATACTGTTTTTCATAATGGCTGTAGCAGTTTACAGTCCCACCAACAGTGTATAAGGATTCTTTTCCCTTCACATCCTCATCAGCATTTATCTCTTGTCTTTTTGATAATAGACATCCTAACAGGTGTGAGATGAAATCTCACTTATGTTTTTGTTTTGTTTTCTTTTCTTTTCTTTTTTGCGGTACACGGGCCTCTCACTGTTGTGGCCTCTCCCGTTGTGGAGCACAGTCTCCGGACGCGCAGGCTCAGCAGCCATGGCTCACAGGCCCAGCCGCTCCGCGGCATGTGGGATCTTCCCGGACCGGGGCACAAACCCGTGTCACCCACATCGGCAGGCGGACTCTCAACCACTGCACCACCAGGGAAGCCCTCACTTATGGTTTTGATTCGCATTTCCCTGATGATTAGTGATATGATATGGAACACCTTTTCATGTACCTGTTGGCCATTTGTATGTCTTCTTTGGAGAAATGTCTATTCAGATTCTACTTATTTTCAGTTGGGTTATTTGTGTGTGTGTGTGTGTGTGTGTGTGTGTGTGTGTGTGTGTGTGTATGTGTGTGTGTGTGTGTGTGTTTTACTATTGAGTTGTATGAGCTGCTTGTATATTTTGTATATTAATCACTTATTGGATATGTCATTTGCAAATATTTTCTCCCATTCTATTCTGCCCTGCAAGGTTTCTTTTCAAAAATCTGCTGATGGTCTTATGGGGGTTGCCTTGAACATAATAAGTTGCTTTTCCCTCACTGCTTTTCCGATACTCTTTGAATTTTGATGATTTTACTATATTGTGTCTCTGTATGGATCTCTTTAGATTCATCTTGTTTGGTACTCTTTGGGCTTCTTGGATTGGATGTTTGTTTCTTTCCCCAGGTTAGGGAAGTTTTCAGCCAGTATTTCTTTGAATAATCTTTCTGCCCCTTTCTGTCTCTCTTCTCCTTCTTGGTCCCTTGTAATGTGTATATGGGTTCACTTTATGGTGTCCCATAAGTCCCTTAAACTATCCTCAACACTTTTTTCATTCTTTTTGCTTTTTGTTCCTCTGCTTAGATGAATTCCACTGCCCTGTCTCCCTGTCTTCGAGTTTGCTAATCCTTTCCTCTGTTTCATCTAGTCTGTTGTTGAACTCCTCCATTGGATTTTTCAGTTCTATTATTCTTCAGCTCTATGATTTCTGTTTGGTACTTTTAAAATTTTTTCCCTTTGTTGAACTTTTCACTTTGCTCATGCATTACTCTCCTTACCTCAGTGAGCCATTACCATTATGGTCATTATTTTGAACTCTCTATTGGATAAATCACTTATATCTGTTTCATTAGGATTGGTTTCTAGAGATTTACCTTTTCCTTTGTTTGGAACATATTTCCTTGTTTCTTCATCCTTCTTGACCCTCTGAATTTTGTTTCTTCACATTAGATAAAATAGCCACCTCTGCCAGTCCTGACAGTCTGGTCTCATGTAGGAGACAAATCTCATTAATCAGCCTGACCTGAACTCCTGGTTGCCTCTCAAACCACTGTGATTTGCCATCCCAGTAGTTGAGGGTGTGCCAAGACCTGTTGGTGTCCCAAAGGGTACACCACAGTCAGCACCTGGATGCAGGCTAATTAGAAGCCAGATCCTCAGGCAGCATCTATAAAAATTGCACTCAAGCTCCTCCCAGCAGGAACTGGAAGATAAGAGTTTTTTCCTACTCTCTCTATGCTGAGCCTGGGTGTATAGCCTTGGGGGGGTGGGTGTGTCCATTTAAAAACTGCTTCTTTTTTTATTATAGTCATGGGGGACTTGTGAATGCAAGCCTCACTGACTATGAGAGCCAGGCATTCTGAGGGCCTTTCCCTTGGGTGGCAGCTGCAAAAGCTAGGGCACCAGATGTGTATATAGGCTCCTTCCAGGGAGATGTTGGTGACCTGGTTTTACCATTGGAGCAAACTTGAAGGAGAAGGTGGGGGAAATTCCCATCAGCTCTTTTGGGCTCCATGGAAGAGCAGTCTGCACATGGATGCATGCTAATTAGAGGCCAGACTCTCAGACAGCAGATTGTAAAGTATGCAGTCAAACTCCATCCAGGGAAAGACTGGGAGAGGGGTGTTTTTGCCTGCTCCCTCTACACTGAGCTCTGGGAGGATAGCCAAGTTGAGTGCTCACACACACGTTAAGAATTCCTTCTTCATTTTCTATAGTCTTGTGGCATTCATGAACACAAGCTCCATTAGCTTTCAGAGCTAGATGTTTTGGGGGCCCATTGGTCATGTGTGAGCCTTAAAAGTTGGGGCACTAGACATGTGGTCCAAACCTTTCTCTCCTCAGGGAGAAGCTGGGAGTTGGGGGTTCCTTCCCGATTGTATGGTGCTGTGCTGGGAGAGGGGCTTATGGTGAAAGAGTGTCTCAACCTTTCCATTTTGAAGTGGGTATTAATTTTTCTTTGCCTTATGTGTAGGACTCACTCAGCTAGTTTCTAGATTTCTCTCAGAGGAAATTGTTGCATGTGTAATTGTATATTTGGTGTGTTTTGTTTTATTTTTTGACTGTCAAAGCAGGAAAGCCCCAGTGATAGGGTTACAATGGTCAAAAAGGGACACACAGAATAAAGAGTGTAGATCCTCTCTATCCTTGTTTTGTTTTTTGTTTGTTTGTTTTAATTAATTTGTTTGTTTGTTTTGGCTGTGTTGGGTCTTCATTGCTGTGTACGGGCTTTCTCTAGCTGCGGCAAGCGGGGGCTACTCTTCATGGTGGTGCACTGGCTTCTCATTGTCATGGCTTCTTTTGTTGTGGAGCATGGGCTTTAGGCACACAGGTTTCATTAGTTGTGGCACACGGGCTCAGTAGTTGTGGATCACAAGCTCTAGAGCACAAGCTCAGTAGTTGTGGCACATGGGCTTAGTTGCTCCGTGGTATGTGGGATCTTCCCAGGCCAGGGCTTGAACACATGTTCCTGCATTGGCAGCCAGATTCTTAACCACTGCACCACTAGGGAAGCCCCTATCCTTGCTTTTGAATGACAGTCTTTCTGAATACAAAATTCTACCATAGAAATAATAACACAAATACTTACTTGAATTATTCTTTAAGCCTTTTTTAAAGGAAGCTTGGCCATTTAATGGATAACTGTGTACTAGAAATGTTAAATATTCAAATATTTTAGGGATTATTAGACATTGGCTTTCAGTTAACCATAATCTCTGGTGACCCATCAGTTAACATGGGGTCCTATAAGACTTTCAGTGATAAATCGGGTATTGACCTGGGTCTGCATCATGATTCACTTAGTGAAATCTTAATGCTATCTTGAGTTCATTTCTCCAGCTCCTGAGTTAAATAGATACCCTTAACAACTGGTATGATTTCCATGTATGCTCCATGAGCAATGCAGTAAGAACTAATTTATAAGAAAGTAAAAGTTGGATTTTTTGTTTTATTTTTTTAAGGACAAAGCAGCAAAACCCCAATGGTAGGGTCACAATGGTCACAATGGAATACATAGAGTAAAGAGAGTATAGGTTCTCCCTATCCAGAGAAGATGGCAGTGCATATATGTAGAAACAAATATAATATGTAAAGGCACTTCACCAAATGCTTTAATTTCCCATTTCCATTATTTTCTGAATTTTCTTCTATTTTGTTATTGGGGACTATAAGGTGAAACCAATGTAGGGTATAGTACTCATTCAATACTCAATGCTCTCCGATTGAACAGACATAACACTAGACACTATATCAAGCTCTGGAGTTGCAGAAATGAATAGTGCACAGTTCATATGCCCAAGCAGTTCATCATCTAGCCATGGATATAGACATGAAGACAGAGAATTATACTAATAGGTATGTTAGTACAAGTAGTGTCACAGTGACAAGGAATGCCTAACTAGGGACTGGGGCACCAGAGAAACTTTCAGGATAAGTCTTTCATGTTGAGTTGGAGAATTCTAGGAAGACTAGCAGATGGAAAAACATTCCAGGCAGATGAAGCAGAGTGTGCAAAAGTACAGGGGCATGTAACAGTCTTCTAGGAACTGCAGGTAGTTTGTCATTGCTGGAATATAAGGTGCAAGAGGATTAGTATAACTAGAGGAGGGAGGGAGGTAAGGAGTGGATTAAAAGGGACATTATATGCCATATCAGTAAGAGTCCAAGCAGTCAACTGATGGCACACTCAAATTGGGTAATTTGAGAAGAGTTCGATAAAGGGATTACTTACAAAGGTGTTGTACAGGGTTTAGGACAAGCAACAACAGCTGCAGAACTCTGGTGCAAATAACAGTAGGTGGTTATTACCATGAAGCTTTGAAGGGGCAAGGAATGGAGAAGGCCTAGCAGTAGTTGCAACATTCAGTAAAAGGATGAAGCCAACCCCAGCAACCTTCCAGGGAAGGAGCCAGGGAAATAAATATCACAACCACATTCTCAGTACCCTCTCCAATCTCCTTCTGAAGCCTCTCATTAACCAAATCCAGCTGGAAGCCAGAGAGCAAGAAATTCTATCAATGCAGTCTATATGGGGTCACGCTTCCCGGGCATAGCTCATGAGAGAAAGGTGGATCATAAATCTGCAAGACCAAATGAAAATTTTCCAGAACATATGACGTGCTAAGAAGTTTAAGCTTTATTTTGTAGATGATGGGGAGCCAAAATGATGTTTTATTGAAAGAAGTGAGAATCTGATTTCTGCTTTAGTCAAATCACTCTGCTAACAGCATGGAAAAAATTTTTTTAATACTTTAGGAAAATAACACTAATAGATAATTAATTAATTAGTTAATTAATTAATTAAAGTAATGGAACAAATGACAAAGCAATCTCATTGATAGAAAACCTTTGTCCTGTGAGACCAGTCATAAGTATTTACAGCTATGCTTGAATCACATGTGTGATCAAGCTACAGAATATAGCTAGGGTCAAAGACATGATGGGGACCTGAAGAAATGATATTCCCTTTGATTTGTGACTCTCTGAAAGTGATGTTCTAAAGGAGATTCCCAACTCATGATTATTATTTAGGGATACATATTCTGTTCTGTGTATTCAATAGACAGGAGTATAATTCAGTATTATGAGAGTCACACCAATCTGATAGGAGCTGAAATAATCAGAGACTAAATTGTAAATCATCTCATACTTTGGACAAATATTGATTTGAGCATAGAATATAATCCAAAGATGTTTGGTGAGATAGCACCTTAGGGAAGCTTTGCTATAAAGCAGTTCATTCATTATTCATTCTACAAATGTTTATCAAGTACCTACTATGTGCTAGGCACTGTGCTGGGTGTTAAAAAAGAAAATGGAGAAAAAACATACAGGATCCCTTGCCCTTGTGTGGCATAAAAACTAGTGGGTAAGAAAGATCATGGAACCATAAACAATTATATAATATAGTATCAGATAATTCTAAGTGCTATATGTAAACATATCTTTGATAGACAATAACAGAGGAGACTTACATTAGATTGGATGATCAACATTTTGTCCATGACAATCCACCAACCACATACATTTCAAATACTTTGTTACCACTGTATGAAGCAGCAGTGTCATAGCTACACAGAATACTAAGGTAATAAATATTTCTCTGGGACAGAACATATATTCAGGCTAGTTATAAAAAGTATGGTTTGGGGACTAATGCAATTATGAAACCAGGTGGTTCTTAGATCAGCCCGCATTCCAAAAAGACCAGACATCCCCATCAATACACTTAGTGCCTTTGGCCTCTAGTTACACCCACATGGGTGGAGTATTGTTCCCAACTTTTGACTCATGGGCACATAGCAATCTTATCTTCCAAAAACTGGTATAGGAGTGGGGCTTTTATCAACATGAATGTGGGGTTATGTTGTTATTGCCGGTGCTTTCTTAACCACCCACACAAATTGTTTCATAAGTCTTCCAAATATTTTAGAAAAATAAAGTATATTGGGTTTGGAAGACAATTCAATATCATTTTATTGAAGAAACAAAGCACGAATGTATTTTTAAACTTTCATTGAGACCCCATGTTAAACAATCCAAAGACATCAAGGTAAGTATGAGTCCCAGATGTCATGCAGTAGCTGAGGAGGCCTTTTTATAAATAACAATATTGCTACATAAAAGTTTTTTTCCCTTTGTTATCTAAAGCTGCCAGTTTATGGCTGACAGCTATCAGTAGCCAGTCAATAATAACGGGAAGCCATTGTTTAATTCACTTTTAACTGAGCTGGGATGCAAAAAGGAACATTTGAATCTTGGAAACAAGTCTCAATAGAGAAGCCTGACCGTATCTGTAACCTCCCCAACCTTGGGCCACTAGAAGCTCCAAACTAACTTAACATATTATTTTTGGATTCAGGTAAAGCAATGTGCACTCATCAGGCTAAGTCAGCTTTGGACCTATGGGCTTTAGATACCAACATCTCTATCCATAAAATGGAACAATTAACCCTGAGCTTTCAGACTCTCATTCAACTGATTCAAACAACTCTTAGACACTACTCACTATGCATTTTGATCATTACAATTGCTAAATACCAAGTACATCAAGGTCTCTAGGCTGACTCTAGCACCATAACAAGACAATATTTTATTTCCATTTTCTGGATTGGACCTCCACTCCAGAGAAAATTATTTGCTTTCAGGATCAACATCTGGAATAAACATTAAACTTACCATAAGGTATTTGGTTTGCACAGAGTGTAGAATTAAGCCATTAAAAGGAATTCAGTTAGTTATATGACAGATTGCGTTTTATTCTTCAACCATGCAGAAAGCCATCAAACAGTGAGAGAAGCTGGAGCTTTCCTCTAGTGCTGAAGTCATCAATGCCACCATGGTTCCCTGCCAGCACTGCAGGCTCAGCTTGGCTTGCCTCTCTTGTCTCCTTCTTGCCTATTTCACAAATCCCTTCTCGATGCCTCTAGATGTATAAGGGAAATACATCCTGGACTGGGATCAAGGTTAGGGGGAGGAAAGGAAGTAGGGATTTTTTTTTAAGGTATTGAGAAGAGTAAACAACCACAAAAGAAACCCAAGGTTTTATGACCTGAAAGTCTCCATGTTAATAGTCCAACCCTTTTCCAAACACAGTCAACTCTGTCCTCACCCTCTTGGCAAATAAATCCCATTCACCAAAGTTCAAAAGAAAGTTCATGAAAAGGGTATTTTGCAATAATAGGCAACTCATCCAGGTCCAGCCCTCACGGAATTCACCACCAAAATACACTACTATGGTTAACAATGATACAGACATATGGACTGCATAGTGCTAAAAATGTAAAACAGAAAACAGCTGGCAGTTATTAAGCTCTTTCTGTGGGCTACACACAGTGTTAAGTGATTAATCATTAATGACATTATTTCCCCTAATTCTTATAACAATCCAATGAGATAAACACAATTGATGTTCTCATTTTACAGATTAGAAAAATGAGGCACAGAAATGTAAAGTAATTTTTTCAAGGTCACACAGCTAGTAAATGACAGGACTAGGATATGATCTGAGGAACTCTGCTTCTAGATCCCACATTCTTCCCCCTTCCCCTCCACCATAATCTTATTCACCATGATATAGCACCTCACTACCCACCTACAGAGGTATCAAGACAGTACAGCCCATACACTTGTATGTAAACTTATAGCTTCTTTCCCACTTAAATTGAGGAAAACTAATTTAACGCTTTAGTCCTACCTTGTCTTCTTTTCTCTTTCCAGAGGATACTTCTCCCTTTTCAGTTTCCTCTTGTTATCTCTACTCCTTGTCTTCTGACAGGAACTTCTTTCGGCTTTCTGCCCCTAAACTTGAACCCTTGTATTGAACCTTCTTAATGACTCAATGTCTTGATGGTATCAATGTGTTTTATAAAAATTGATTAATGCTTCTTGTGTGTTTTTATGTGTTTTCTAAAATTAGTTCCTCTCATTGCCTTTTGTATTTCTTCTTGCTACCTAGCACCGTATAACTTTTCTTACAAATGAACCCATGAGCATATTATCCATAATCTTTTCCAACTTCAGCCATGCAGATCCAGTGACAGTCTCTCACGGGGCAGTGAAATAGGCACTTGTGCACTTAAGCACTTGTATTAGGTATCTAAATGAAAACGTTAGCACTCCATATTCTGAAGCATTTCTCAGTTTGTATAGAGTGCTTAATCAATAAGATTCATATTGTGCCTGATTCTTCCCTTAGTGGTTGGTGAATACACTATTATAAAGCTATATAGGGAATCTCTTGGTTGAATTACTTAAGGAGTTTAAAGTCAAAAGTTGAATCCATATGTTTGTACAGCTGAATAACCCTCATCTGGGCAGGCAGCTAGAGATGATGAGCAAAGGTCCTCCAATTTAAAATCTATATTTGTAAGCTCCATTTATGGAGCTGTTTCTAAGACCTGCTTCTAGGCATTGACTTCCCAGGACATATAAAAGCCATGCTTTTATATATACATAGTGGTTAGGGGCATGAGATTTGGCAACAAATTTGAATTTTAATCCCAGTCCACCACTTATTGACTCTGACCTTGGACAAGTCACTTTACCTCTCTAGACCTCAGTTTTCTCATCTATACAGGGAGATAGTATCTACCCCATAAGTTCACTATGAGCTTTAAATGGGATGTTATATGAAAAGAACGCATGCAATAGTAAGCAGCCAATAAATGGTAGTTTTCAGCCACCATATAGCCCCCCAATTCTTCAGAAGCATTCTATCTTAAAAATTCAGGAAAAGGGGCATAGATAGGGCAGAAAGCAAGTTCTACGCTATCATTAGCTCCAAGGACAATCTTAAGACTCTCCTAAGGTGAAGGGAGAAACTGAGGTCACTATGTTTGCTGTGTGGTCCAGTCCCATTCTGGTTGATGTCAGAACAGATAAGCGCACATTTTTGGCATTTGTAATAAAAAGCAGGAGGAGGAAATTATAAGAGAGAGAGCACGCACAACAAATGCTCTTAATTTTCCTTGTAATGAAACAGAATGAAAATGGATCATTAAAATCTTTCATTGGGAAATCAAGTAGCTCTCATATTAACACGAGAAACAATGATAACTTTGGCATGATTTTAGAATGAGAGTGTGAGTGGCAAAATACAAATGCCAAGGGGAAAATCAGTTGCCTTTTTTTCATTATTAATGTTTTCCTTTTGTCTACTGAATTCTGGAGTTATTTAAATTCAATGTTTGTATATAATCTTGCCTGTGCTTGGCATTCTTCAATAAAAATGGTTCAGCAGAACAGAAACAAAATCTAGTAATTATGGCTGTAGCTACAATGTTTGTTAAGACTTGAAAGCAGACAATAGAAATGGTTGTTTAATCATTGAAATTCAAAGAACAAAAAACATCTCTCCGTTAACCTTTTGTTGAACCTGGCCCGGCGAAAGAGAATTACAGCTGAATGAACCAATGCAGATGTGTGCCTCTTTTTAAAATATTTTTTAAAGGTGCAAAACAGATTGTCCAAAGCAAGTTTGTTGATGATGAGTTTTTTTCATTGGTAAATACTGCCTACCAGCCTCCAGTTGCCAACACACAAGACAGGTGAAAATATGATTGTAAGAGGTGTGATGACAGCTCCCTCACTATACTTTATTAATTCCAAGATACAATTGTGCAGGTGTTAAGTACTTTTTTGTGCCTTTTACTAAAAAATTTCAGAATATTTTGAGCAGGTACACCTAAGAGGTGATAAAGAAACATATCTGTGTTTTACTGCAATATAGTGCAATTGCAGTCTTATGCTGCCATGTATAGTGATCGCTCATTATTTATTCAATCTTTCAGTGAATATTTACTGAAGGCCTACTGTGTGCTGGAGTATCAGCAGTGAACCTCAGTGATGTGATTCACAACCTCATAGAGTTTTCAGTCTAGTACACATGAACAGTAAGCAAATAAATATAGTAATTCCAAATTGAGAATAATGGTATGAAGAAAATATAGCAGGGTCCTATTTTTACCAAGTTCCTATGGGAAATGAAATGTTCCTAGAAAGGACTGAGTCCACTGGGGAAATTTTCCGGTTTGACCACTTCAAGCATGAATTGACCACCCTGAGGCTTGAAGATTAATGGCCCTGGTAATTTTAGCCCTGCTACGGTACCTGTTCATGGCATTTAATTTACCTAAGGAAAACCTACCAAAAGGAAAAACAATGTGTTGACATGCTGGGTAACGTAAATGCCCCCATTTATTTCATGTGACACATGGCTTTGAGCTTTTTTTCCAGGATAGTTGCTGTTTAATTTCACAAAACATTCCCCTATTCCCGCATCATAGGAAAGCGTAAATAAAGGTACCACTCTGCCATCCCTCTATCGTTAATCATGTTCCCTCCTGTCTCCCCCAATCCCTCCTCTCTTTTCAAAATGGAAACACTCTAGAGTGTTTAAATCTTCTCTCTTCTAGATATTTCTCAGTTTACCAATCATTTCTATTGCTGTACTTTGTTTTTAATATTTTCTCTTTCTTTTGAATGGATGCTGAACATGAAATAAAGCATCCCGAGCTATTACCTCACCTTCTGCAGCACAGGAGTCTTTATTGCACTGCTGATGATATTCCACGAAAATGTTAGAGCGTAATCATTCATGTTATTAAACAGTCCCAGATCTGGCTATAACAGCACAAAGGAACAGAGGAAGTCTTGGGTAAGTAATGCATCTGTTTGGCTGCTATAAGGAGTGGAGTCACTGAAAAATCTTGCCCTCGTTGCACCTGTTTATATTGCCAAGAACAGTCTTGCTTTCAAAAGGACTGTTTATTGTTGTAGTGGTTTGTTTGATTCTTGGAACATCAAAATGATCAAATTCTGACAAATCCATGATGTTATATAAAACCATGGTAATTTATCAAATTGGGGCACATTTCAGGGACTCACACAGGGTCACTGCCCCGATCAACCCTTGCTCTGATCTCCTCTGAACTCTGTCAAAACACAGGGACCATATTGTTTATTACCATCATTCCAGGAAGGTGCAGCTTTCCCTCATTCTCTACATTGCAACTGTCTCTCAAACTAGCTTCTTATTGGAGGAAGCTGCAATGACTTTTGAGGAGGGCTAGGGGAACTGTGACATAAGAAAGAGCAAAAGCGTGCTCCCCCACTGATTCTTGGGGTACAGAAAAGATTATACAGTCAAGGAGAAACCAAGAAATGTGGTTGTGAGTGCACACTCTTCCTTACCCCTTTTCAAAATGATCTGAAAAGTATAGCCAGAGTAATGCCTAATTTCCACATGGATGAGTTCTAAAATGATAACCTCTGTATTGTTTTTGTGGAGATTTTTTACATTTGATTGTTGTGGGCATTTAAAAAGGAATTTAAAACAAAGAAATACTCTTCAGAATGTGTCTGGCAACATACGTGGATCTTTCAGTAATGGGACAGGTACAAAAGGAAAGGTTTATTCAATGGGATTTCTAAACTGCAGAGCAATTTCCAGCATTTCAGCAAGGAAATGTTAAGCTCCAACTGTGTGCTCAGTAAGTTGGCCTTTTAATAATGTGCTCTTAAGACCCTTCCTTAATCTTTGTTCCTTCACCTACATAAGAAAGTGGGGGAAATCCCCAGCACCATTGCCCAGCAGTGTATCAAACTCGTTTATAGTTGAGTGATATTGAAAAAAATTGAAATCATAATTCTTACATAAACCATCCATTGGGATTTATGTATATCATGAAAATACAAAAGCCAAAGGTTCTACAACACTTCCTTAACAGTATCATTGGTTACAGAGAGAGCACTGTTTGCAATATATTGGTAAATGAGTCTATTTTCCTCTATATTGGTATTCCAAGCATCTGTCCTAGCAAGCAAGACAATTGGGCAGCAACTCTTTTTTTGTAATCAGATTTTGTTGAACGTGTCCTAAGAATCAGTAAAAGAAAGACGTTTCTCATTTCAATTCACATAATATTCATCAAAATCTTTAGTTGGTGATGTAAAGAAGCCCTGCACATGGATGTGGAAGAGGATCCTTTACAGGCTTTCCAGAAATGTGTGTGCTTTGATAAAAGTTTACTAGAAGGCCAACCTAAGAACACAAAAAGGAGGGAGGATCCAAATGGTCTTTTGAGAAGTTGCTCCTTTCAACCAAAAAGCCAAACTTGGTGAAAAAGAGTAATGGAGGGATGTATGCCTGGTTGAGTGTCCATAACCTCTCAATGAACAGCAGCAGCAGGCTTTGCAGGAAACAGAAATCAGGGGATTAACAACCTTGTCCAACCACACATGGATCTAAAATGAAAAACAGTTTCTGGCAAACTAAGTAAGGCTTGAGGTTGCTCATGATGTCTCCAAAGAGGTGGCTTGGGCAAGCGTTTCCCCAAGGCACTCCAAATAAAATTAGAAAAGAATAAGAAGAAAATCTCATATTATTGGAACAAAAATGTCTTTGGAAGATTTTGCAATTTTGAAAATTGATATGTAACATATGATCTACTTAAAAAGAGTGTACTGCTAAACACAGTTTTAAGACAAGTCTCCTAAACTCTCAACCAGTAGATAGTTTTCCCCTGAGCTCTTCCTGTAGAGAAATTTTGGAGTCACCACAGCAGTTGAGAGCTAAAGGATGGGGTGGGGTTACGGATAGGCTCTCAAAGGTTACTAGGGTTTGGTGAGCCTGGGCATAAAATTAGATGAATGACAGCCAGGAGAGAAGCTTAAACCAAAGTTTAAGCATGACCCTTGAGTTTGTCCCCTGATACCTCATCAACCTAGCTATCTTGAGGCTTCGATTTACTGTGGTAGAATGAGGAAAAAAGGTACTATTTCAATTTGGCCATTCATCCCTTGTTAACGTCAACATTCAATGAATTTTTAATTGTCTAAAATATCAAGGTATTTTACATAAGATAATAAGAGAGAATGTACTTTAAAAGTTGAAGAGTGTTATACAAAGGTAAAGGTTTATCTTTACAACTTTAGCTATAGCTTTGCCATAAAGGTTTTAAGGGGTCCACAAAACTTCACTGCATGTTAGCACTGATGGTCAAAACAGACACTTGAGCACTTACTTCTCTAGGCAACCCCTGGTAAAATAAGGCTGGCTGTGCATCCAAAGCTTGGTAATCTACCACCCCTATCCCTACAGCAGTGTAAAATAACAATGAGCTCCAAATATGGGCAAAGTGGGAGACCACCTCTGCAGAATGTTAATGTTTAATTATCAAACTTCTATTAGACTAAAGAAGCTGTTCTGGGAAGATGCTATGCAGTTACACTGTTAGTGACTTTAGTGACAGTTGCATACTAAACTGGGACTCAAATGAGATTTTTAGTACAAAAGCCACCTTTGTGAGTAACAGTCCAGCTGGCCAAGAGTTACCCGTAAAGACTCATTTAGGATTTTATTTTTCCAATGTGTGCAATATATTCAATTCATGAGTATCCTTGTTGACATGAAACACACTGAGTTTAGATAGACTCATGAGTATCCTTGTTGACATGAAACATACTGAGTTTAGATTAATTAAAATTAATAATTCTCTTGCATTTAAATATTTTTTCCAAACAATTCTCCCCAAACTGATGTCATGAAGTTGACTGGAGTTGTACCAACTACTGAAAGCCAGTAGTAGAATGTTCCTATGGAATTGTTAGAGCTAGTGAACTCTAACTCAGAGATTCCTTATGTTCCTTAATATGGAGTCTTATCACCAGTCATTTGACGGCCAAACCTATGAACCATCAGTTAACATAATTTGACTTATCAAGCCGAATACAGTAGTGTTTAAGGGAAAGATTATATCTCTCAAGTAACCAGGCTAAAAAAAAAATATATATATATATATATATTTAGCAAACTTATCCTGAGATAAAATTCAAGTGCAATAAGTTTGGGGGGAGCTGCTTTCAGGAAACACTCATAGTAGAATGGGTAAATGAGACAGGGAAGGAGAAGAAACCAGTAAAAGGTGGCAACAGATGCTCAGTCTTGGTGTGGAACTCTGGAGAAAATTTTCCCTACTGGGAGACAATGAAGCAGGAATATTTATCCATGAAATTCCCATCAGACATTGGTTAAGGACTGCTTCTATGGCCACTAATCCTCTGGCACTTCATACTTGCCCTGCATACAGAACAAGTGCTCCCACAAGCAAAAAAAAAAAAAAAAAAAAGCCTCAACAGAGAGTCAAAAGTGTTAGCAGTAAGCAACCTCCAGTGTGTAGAAGTAAGTGTCACGAAACATGGGTGAAGTACCACCATCATCTGTTACACCCTTACTTACTAACCAGAGTGTAGTCCATTGAGCAGCAATATCAGAATACCCTGGGATCTTGTTAGAAATGCAGAATCTCCAGCTCCACCTCAGATTAATGTATATTAAAATTTGAGAAGAGGGCTTCCCTGGTGGCGCAGTGATTGAGAGTCCGCCTGCCGATGCAGGGGACATGGGTTCGTGCCCCAGTCTGGGAAGATCCCACATGCCGCGGAGCGGCTGGGCCCGTGAGCCATGGCCGCTGAGCCTGCGCGTCCGGAGACTGTGCTCTGCAACAGGAGAGGCCACAACAGTGAGAAGCCCACATACCACAAAGAAAAAAAAAATTGAGAAGAGCTATGGTACAACATATGAGAGACAGAGAGAGAGAGAGAGAGAGAGAGAGAGAGAGGAAAAGAGAGAAGATAGATCAAACCTCTCAAAATAGAATCAAGTATGTCAAGGTGCTATTTTTAGCTGAAACAAACAAGTGTCATCTGGAATTCTAACAAAAGTCAGTTATCCACTAACATGCTTTGTCAGAGCCAACAAATCTACAGTTTCATAGACAAACATCAACAAGACAATAAAGTGCTCTCCCAACCCAGACACTTGTAAGACAAGATTCTTGTGGCCTTAATACCTGAAGGGTGTAAGGCCATGACATAAAGGCTGCCTAGAGGTTTAGCACCTTGAGAATCTCCAAGCAGAAAACCAATCAAGACATTATAGTAGGTGCTTCTCAATACACTACTGTTTCCATGGTGATGGTTATTCTGATCCAAATCTGATCCATTTTCTCATTAAAGATACTAGAAAATGCATCATAATGAGAAAATGTTGACTGGACTATAAAATCAGAAGTAACAATGGACATTGTTAAGCTCTTTAAACCCCTAAAACAATCCCTCAAAGGACCATGCTACAGGCCATCCAGAAATAATTGCCAATGCTAGATCTTCCACATACATATAAGAAAGGTGGGGGTGGGAGAGAAAGCCCTTCTCACCCATAGAAAGTTAACATAATCTAAGAGAGATTGAGTGCTGGAAATTCATATCTGGAAAGCATACTGAGTTAACAAGGCCAAGATCACAAAGTAAGAAGCTTCAGATGGAGAAAATCTGTTACACAGGCAACCAGCCACCAATATGAGAATTTTATTATCATGTTCACAAGAAAGACACCCTACTGAAATCTGAATCATAACTTCAATTACAAATTTCAGCATATTTTAGTTGCATTATAATGTACTGTAACCTCTATGAGGAATCTATAAAATTATTATAAACATGACATCTAACATGTATCAACTATATACATGCCACACATATGCACTTATATATTTTCACCCATATAATTCTCAACCCTATGAGGTGAGGAACTATAATTAATTCCCATTTTACAGATGAGGAAACTGTGACTAAGGGATGATAGGTAACTCACTTGCACAAAATCACACAACTAGAGGGTTGCAGAATTGGGGTTTGAACATAGACCTATGGTGACAACAGAACCTACACTCTGATCCCCAAGGCTCTTCTATATCATTATGAGATACTCTATTCTTTATTATCAAGCCAGACATATTCAAAAAAACAGCCCATCAGAAGTCAAAACAGGATTAAAAATCACTGGACTACCATCTAAGTAGAGGATTTTCTTTTCTGCTCATTAAGTTTATTTTTTAACCTTGAAAGCAGATTATGTCTCTTTAGTGCACCCCCAACTTTGGATACACAAAATATTATTTATATCAAAGCTAATCTTATAAAGTGTAAGAGGCTGGTCAGTGCTTCCTATTAGAGGCTGATGATTCCCTTAAGGCTCATGTCATTTGAAATCTGGCCTTGTGTTTTGTTGAAATAAATCTAGATTTTCATAGTAATCCAAGGGAAAATATCGAAGACATGAAGAGAGCATAAATCTTTCTGAGTTATTAGGTTTGGTGTCTTATTCAGGTCTTCGGTTAAACTGCAGGAAGAAAGAAAGAAATAAATGTAGAGAGGAAACATAAGTGCCCTGAAGGGAGAGCAGTGGTGCAATCAAGATCACATCATGGAGAAGGTGTCAAGATATGACAACACGAAGGAAACTACCAATGTAAAAACAGACATTTGGAAGCGTTTTAAAGACTTCTAGATAGAGGGACATTAGCAGGAGAATGCAGGTTAAAAAAATGCTTTATCTTTTGCTTCACAAATTTGCTGACTCATAACCTAGTAAAGCAAGTACAATCTTTTTGCAACAAAGAGAACCAGAAAAAGTATGGAAAAGAGCCAGCTAAACACTATAAGAAAGAGAGTGGGAGTGGGGAGAGGGGAAAGAAAGAGAGCAAAGGGGGAAAGAGGAATCAAAAATAAGAAAAGATGGATATAAAAGAGAACACTTTCAATTTTTTTGTGTTTTTTGTTTTTATGCCATTGCTTGTACATCTTTTTAAAAATATATTTATTGGAATATAATTTCTTTGCAATGTTGTATTAGTTTCTGCTGTACAACGAAGTGAATCAGCTATATGTATACATATATCCCCATATGCTCTCCCTCTTGAGCCTCCCTCCCACCCTCCCTATCCCACCCCTCTAGGTCATCACAAAGCATCGAGCTGATCTCCCTGTGCTATGCAGCAGCTTTCCACTAACCACCCATTTTACATTTGGTAGTGTATATATGTCAGTGCTACTCTCTCACTATTCCCAGCTTCCCCTTACCACCCTGTGTCCTCAAGCCCACTCTCTACATCTGTGTCATTGTTGCTGCACTGCCACTAGGTACATCAGTACTGTTTTTTTAGATTCCATATTTGTGTGTTAGCACCCGTTATATGTTTTTCTCTTTCTGACTTATTTCACTCGGTATGACAGACTCTACGTCTATCCACCTCATTACAAACAACTCAGTTTCATTCCTTTTTATGGCTGAGTAATATTCCACTGTATATATGTGCCACATCTTCTGTATCCATTCATGTGTCGATGGACATTTGGTTGCTTCAATGTCCCGGCTATTGTAAATAGTGCTGCAATGAGCATTGTGATACATGTACCTTTTTGAATTATGGTTTTCTCACGGTACATGCCCAGTAGCGGGATTGCTGGGTCATATGGTAATTCTATTTTTAGTTTTTTAAGGAACCTCCATACTGTTCTCCATAGTGACCTATCAATTTACATTCCCACTAATAGTGCAGGAGGGTTGCATTTTCTCCACACCAACTCCAGCATTTATTGTTTGTAGATTCTTTGATGAGGGACATTATGACCAGTGTGAGGTGATACCTTGTTGTGGTTTTGATTTGCATTTCTCTAATGATTAGTGATGTTGAGCATCTTTTCATGTGTTTCTTGGCAAACTGTATGTCTACTTTGGAGAAATGTCTATTTAGGTTTTCTGACCATTTTTGGATTACGTTGTTTGTTTTTTTGATATTTAGCTTCATGAGCTGCCTGTATATTTGGAGCTTAATCCTTTGTCAGTTGCTTCATTTGCAAATACTTTCTCCCATTTTGAGGGTTGTCTTTTCATCTTGTTTATGTTTTCCTTTGCTATGCAAAAGCTTTTAAGTTTCATTAGGTCCTATTTGTTTATTTTTTATTTTATTTCCATTACTCTAGGAGGTGGATCAAAAAGGATTGTGCTGTGATTTATGTCATACAGTGATCTGTCTATGTTTTCCTCTAAGAGTTTTATAGTGTCTGGCCTTACATTTAGGTCTTTAAGCCATTTTGAGTTTACTTTTGTGTATGGTGTTAGGAAGTGTTCTAATTTCATTCTTGTACATGTAGCTCTCCAGTTTTTCCAGCACCACTTATTGAAGAGGCTGTCTTTTCTCCATTGTATATTCTTGCCTCCTTTATGAAAATTAAGGTGACCATATGTGTGTGGGTTTATCTCTGGGCTTTCTATCCTGTTCCATATTTCTGTTTTTGTGCCAGTACAATACTGTCTTGATTACTGTAGCTTTGTAGTATAATCTGAAGCCAGGGAGCCTGATTCTTCCAGCTCTGTTTTTTATTCTCAAGATTGCTTTGGCTATTTGGGGTCCTTTGTGTTTCCATACAAACTGTAAAATTTCATGTTCTCATTCTATGAAAAATGCCCTTGGTAGTTTGATAGGGATTGCATTGAACCTGTAGATTGCTTTGGGTAGCATAGTCATTTTCACAATGTTGATTCTTCTAGTCCAAGAACATGGTTCATCTCTCCATCTGTTTGTATCATCTTTGATTTCTTTCATCAGTTTCTTATAGTTTTCTGCATATACGTCTTTCACCTCCTTAGGTAGGTTTATTCCTAGGTATTTTATTCTTTTTGTTGCAATGGTAAATGCGAGTGTTTCCTTAATTTCTCTTTCTGACATTTTGTTGTTGGTGAATAGGAATGCAAGAGATTTCTGTGCATTATTTTTGTATCCTGCTACTTTACCAAATTCATTGATTAGCTCTAGTAGTTTACTGGTGGCATCTTTAGCATTTTCTATGTATAGTATCAAACAGTGACAGTTTTACATTTTCTTTTGCAATTTGGATTCCTTTTATTTCTTTTTCTTCTCTGATTGCCATTGATAAAACTTCCAAAACTATGTTGAATAAGAGTGGTGAGAGTGGGCACCCTTGTCTTGTTCTTGATCTTAGAGGAGATGCATTCAGTTTTTCACAATTGGGAATGATGTTGGCTGTGGGTTTTTCATGTATGGCTTTTATTATCTTGAGATAGGTTCCCTCTAGGCCCACTTTCTGAAGAGTTTTTATCATACATGGGTGTTGAATTTTATCAAAAGCTTTTTCTGCATCTATTGAGGTTATCATATGGTTTTTATCCTTCAGTTTGTTAATATGGTGTATCACACTGATTGATCTGCATATATTGAAGCATCCTTGCATTCCTGGGATAAACCCCACTTGATCATGGTGTATGATCCTTTTAATGTGTTGTTGGATTCTGTTTCCTAGTATTTTGTTGAGGATTTTTGCATCTATGTTCATCAGTGATATGGGCCTGTAATTTTTTTGTGATATCTTTTCCTGGTTTTGGTATCAGGGTGATGGTGGCCTCTTAGAAGTAGTTTGGGTGTGTTCCACCCTCTGCTATATTTTGGAAGACTTTGAGAAGGATAGGTGTTACCTCTTCTCTGAACGTTTGATAGAATTTGCCTGTGAAGCCATGTGGCCCTGGGCTTTTGTTTGTTGGAATATTTTTTCTTTTATTTATTTATTATTATTATTTTGGCTGCATTGGGTCTTCATTGTGGTGTGTGGGCTTCTCATTGTGGTGGTTTCGCTTGTTGTGGAGCACAAGCAAGCGGGCTTCAGTAGTTGTGGGTCATGGGCTTAGTTGTTCCACAGCACGTGGGATCTTCCCAGACCAGGACTTGAACCCATATCCCCTACATTGGCGGGCAGATTCTTTACCACTGTGCCACCAGGGAAGTCCTGTTGGAAGAATTTTAATCACACTTTCAATTTCATTGCTTGTGATTGATGTGCTCATATGTTCTATTTCTTCCTGGTTCAGTCTTGGAAGGTTTTACTTTTCTAAGAATTTGTCCATTTCTTCAGGTTGTCCATTTTATTGGCAAATGGTTGCTTGTAGTAGTCTCTCAAGATCCTTTGTGTTTCTGCAGTGTCAGCTCTTACTTTTCCTTTTTCATTTCTAATTCTGTTGATTTGATTCTTCTCCCATTTTTTCCTGATGAGTCTGGCTAATGTTTATCAATTTTGTTTATTTTCTCAAAGAACCAGCTTTTAGTTTTATTGATTTTTGCTATAGTTTCCTTCATTTCTTTTTCATTTATTTCTGATCTGACCTTTATTATTTCTTTCCTTCTGCTAACTTGGAGTTTTTTTTCTTCTTCTTTCTCTAATTGCTTTATATATAAAGTTAGGTTGTTATTTGAGATGTTTCTTGTTTCTTGAGGTAGAATTGTATTGCTATAAACTTCCCTCTTAGAACTGCTTTTGCTGCATCCCATAGGTTTTGGGTCGTTGTGTTTTCATTGTCATTTGTTTTTAGGTATTTTGATTTCCTCTTTTATTTCTTCAGTGACCTCTTGGTTGTTTAGTAGCATATTGTTTAGTCCTCATGTGTTTGTATTTTTTACATGTTGTTTTCTTGTAATTGATATCTAGTCTCATAGCATTGTGGTCAGAAAAGATGCTTGATACAATTTCAATTTTCTTAAGTTTACCAAGGCTTGACAGATCATTTCACCCAAGATGTGATCTGTCCTGGAGAATGTTCCATGTGTATTCTGTTGGAAACACAGAAGAATGTGTATTCTGTTATTTTTGGATGGAATGTCCTATAAATATCAATTAAGTCCATCTGGTCTAATGTGTCATTTAAAGCTTGTGTTTCCTTATTCATTTTCATTTTGGATGATCTGTCCATTGGTGAAAGTGTAGTGTTACAGTTGCCCACTATTATTGTGTTACTGTCGATTTCCCCATTCATGGCTGTTAGCATTTGCCTTATGTATTGAGTTGTTCCTATGTTGTGTGCATATATAATTGTTATATCTTCTTCTTGGATTGATCCCTTGATCATTATATAGTGCCCTTCCTTGTCTCTTGTAACAGTGTTTATTTTAAAGTATTTTTTGTCTGATATGAGTATTGCTACTCCAGCTTTCTTTTGAGTTCCATTTTCATGGAATATCTTTTTCCATTCCCTCACTTTCAGTCTGTGTGTGTCCTAGGTCTGAAGTGGTTCACTTGTAGACAGCATATATACAGGTCTCATTTTTGTATACATTCAGCCAGTCTGTGTCTTTTGGCTGCGGCATTTAATCTATTTACATTTAAGGTAATTATCGATATGTATGTTCCTATTGCCATTTTTTAAATTGTTTTGGGTTTGTTTTTGTAAGTCTTTTCCTACTCTTGTGTTTCCTGCCTAGAGAAGTTTTTTTATCATTTGTTGTAAAGCTGGTTGGGTGATGCTGAATTCTCTTAATGTTTCCTTGTTTGTAAAGCTTTTGATTTCTCTGTCAAATCTGAATAAGATCCTTTCTGGGTAGAGTATTCTTAGTTGTAGGTTCTTCCATTTCATCACTTTAAATATATTTTGTTACTCCCTTCTGGCCTGTAGAGTTTCTGTTGAAAGATCAGCTGTTAACCTTATGGGGATTCCCTTGTAAGTTATTTGTTGCTTTTCCCTTGCTGCTTTTAATATGTTTTCCTTGTGTTTCATTTTTGTTAGTTTGATTAATATGTGTCTTGGTGTCTTTCTCCTTGGGTTTATCCTGTATGGGACTGTCTGTGCTTCCTGGACTTCGACTATTTCCTTTCCCATGCTGGGGAAGTTTTTGGTTATAATGTCTTCAAATATTTCCTCAGAACCTGTCCTTTTTTCTTCTTCTGGGATGCCTATAATTAGAATGCTGGTGTATTTAATGTTGTCCCAGAGGTCTCTGAGACTGTCCTCCATTCTTTTCATTCTTTTTTCTTTTCTGCTCTGCAGCAGTTATTTCCATCATTCTATCTTCCAGCTCACTTATCCCTTCTTCTGCCTCAGTTTTTCTGTCATTGGTTCCTTCTAGAGTATTTTTAATTTCAGTTATTGTGTTGTTCATTACTCTTTGTATGCTCGTTACCTCTTTTAGGTTCCTGTTAAACGTTTCTTGTATTTTCTCAATTCTATTTCCGAGATTTTAGATGATCTTTACTGTCATTTCTCTGAATTATTTTTCAAGTAGTTTGCCTATTTCCTCTTCATTTATTTGGTCTTGTAAGTTTTTATCTTGCTCCTTTGCCTGAAAGATATTTCTCTGTCTTCTCATTTTATCTAATTTACAGTATTTGAGTTCTCCTTTCCCTAGGCTGCCGGGTTGTAGCTCCTCTTGCTTCTGTTCTCTGCCTCTGGTGGTGAGGTTGGTCCAGTGGCTTGCATAGGCTTCCTGATGGGAGGGACTGGTACCTGTGTTCTGGTGGGTAGAGCTGATTCTTTTCCCTCTGATGAGCAGGGCCCCATCAGTTGGTGTGTTTTGGGGTGTCTATGAGCTTAGTATGACTTTAGGTAGACTGTATGCTGATTGGTGGATTGTGTTCCTGTCTTGTTTGTTGTTTGGTGTGAGGCATCCAACACTGGGAGCTGCTGGCAGTTGGTGGAGCTGGGTTTTGGATTCTGATAGAGGCCTCTGTGAGAGTGTTCAGTGATTAATCTTCTCTGGGGCCAGGAATTCTCTAATGGTCCTGTGTCCTGGACTCAGTGCGCCCAGTGCAGAGCCTCAGGCCTGACTTCTGGTCAAGAGACCAAGACCCAGCAAGTCACTCATCCCAGCAGTAAAGGGGATTAAAAAAAAGAATAACATAACCCCAGACAAGTGGTAAAAACTAAAGTCAAACAAACAGAAACAGAAACAAGGAAACATGCACACACACAAAAGAAACAAAAACAGAACAAAATAAATCAAAAAGCAAGAGAACAACTAGACAAACAAAAGAACCCAAGAGCAAAATCAAACAGTTAAAAAGTAAGCTGACAAAAACACAAAACCAAAAAGACAAAACCAAAGCAGAGTGCCAACTGAAGAATGAAGCAAAGAAACAAAACAAACCAACAAAAATGATAAAAAAATTTAAAAAGGAGAAAGAAGACAGAACTACAGAAAAGCAATGTAGAAATAGAAATATTAAAAAAATAAAATAGAAAATATGTTAAAGAGAAAAAAAAGGACAAACAAAACCTGAGAAATGGTAAAAACAAAATCAAACAGACAAAAACAGAAACAAGGTAACACACACACATGTAAAAGAAACAAAAACAGAGCCAAATTTTAAAAAAGCAAGAGAACAACCAGACACATAGAAGAACTCAAAAACGAAATCAAACAATTAGGATTAAAACTAACAAAAACACATAACCTAAAAACAAAATGAAAGCAGTGTGCCAACTGAAGAATAAAGCAAGGAAACAGAACAAACTGATAAAAATTATTTTAAAAATAATAATAAAATAAAACAAAATAAAAGGGGAAAAATACAGGACAACATAAAAGCAAAGTAGAAATGGAAATATAAAAATAAATAAAGATATATTAAAGGAAAAGAAGAAGAAAAACATAAGGGAAAAGAACACAGAAAAACAGAAAAGCAAAGTAAAAATAGAAATACATAAAAAGATTTTTTAAAATATATTATAAAACAGAGATCCCAAAAGACTAAATAAACTTTAAAAAATACTAATACTACAACAAAAAAAATGAAAAAAAAGAGAGAAAGAAAAAGAAACAAACAAACAAAAAAAGCCAGAGCCAACAACAGAATGAATCAAAATATCATAAAATTAATGGTAATAATTATGTTTCCCTGGGGTCTCAGCTGTAAGTGTCCTTGCACATGCCATGAGCCACAGCCCACCACCACCTCCCCAAGAGGCTAACCTCTGCCTCTGGCCTGGTTTCTGGACCTGCTGTGGGCCCTGTGGAGACCACTCAGTCTCTGATCTGGCCCAATTCCTGTGTGTGCTTGCCCTCAAAGTCCACAGCTGCCAGAGCTAGACCATTTTCATTCATGGAAACATTCATTGTCTACTCAGATATTACATAGACACAGGGTCTACCTAGCTGAATGTGGGGATTTAATCTGCAGCTTGTACAGCCATTGGAAAGACTTTCAATCTTCTTCCTTAGTCACCCCGCCCCTGGGGTTCAGCTTTGGTTTTATCCCTACCTCTGTGTGTGGTCCACCCACAGGAGTCTGGTCCTGAGGCTGCCTTGGAGCTCTTGGGTCTGTCCCTCTGAGAAACAGGCGCAGAGGTGGTATGACTGCTTGGATCATGGGGGCCCCAGTGGCACCAAATGTGCAGGGAAGCCAACGGCCATGGGCGCAAGATATATGGCTCTAGTGAGGGACTTTTCTGGCTCCTGGTGTACTGCACACAAGGGCAACATTTTTTATTTCCCTTCAGCTGATGCATGATGGCCAGCTCTGAGGGGGCTTTTTTTTATTGCTTGGCAGCCAGCATACACACGAGAGCCAGCCCTGAGGGTGCTTCTTTTGTTGTCATAGGCAGGCACCAGCATGTGGGGAGAGAGAGGTTACAGTAGTGGCTCCTCTGCCTGCGTGTGACTCAGCAGTAGTACCCTGCTTCCATGGCAGTCCTGTCTTCATCCATAAGCATTCCCTACTGCGGATTTCCTCCCTCCCATCCCCTCAGTCTGTCTTCCCACAGCCAACAGCAGTTCTCGCTCCAGGCCTGTTCTCCAATCCCCACCCTCCAGCTCCCAGCCCCCTTGCACACCTGTGAACACACGTCCCATTCTGGGGCACATAGGGCCAAGGTATGGACCATCTGTGTATTTCTCACTCTGTGCCGTCTGCCACGGATAGGCTGCTTCACCCTCTTCTGACAGTCTCAAATGCTTCCCTTCTCTCCCAATTGATTTCCCCATCAGAGAGGGGGTTTCCCCATCAGAGAGGGGTTTTCCCCGAATTTGGGAATCTCTCCTTTGCTTCAGCTCCCCCACCCCTGGGTGCAGATCCCATCCCACTTCCTCTCCTCTTCCTTCTCCCTTCTTTTTTCCATCCTACCCAGTTATGAAGGGATCTTTATAGTCCTTTCTGTTGTCCAAGGTCTTCTGCTAGTTTTCAGCTGGTGTTCTGTGAGAACTGTTGCATCTATAGATGTCTTCCTGATGCATCCATGGAGAGAGATGAACTCCACATCCACCTACTCCTCTGCCATCTTGAATCTCCATGTTCAATTTTATAGCTTGTAATACAGTTGTCCAAAAACCTAGCAATGTGTGGTTGAGTAGAACATCAATTTATCAAAGTAAATATTTTCTTTACAATTATCATATTTAAAGTGTTTTGTATTTTTTTAAATCAAGAAGACTAAATTGAGGAGAAGAGTGTTTAAATGTGTTGCAGAAGAGTGAAACTCCCTAGAGACCTGATGAAATGGGGATATGTGTGGGGCTGGGTACGGAGCTTAGCACAGAGTAAAGACAGATAAAACAAAACAGTCAGTAGCTCTCTCTGAAGGGTCAAAAGGCACAGAAAGCAATACTATAGAAACTTGACCTAGAAGTACAGGTTGATTCAAACTGGTATTTAATGGGCAGATTCAGCATACAGCACTAAATATTGCCTGTATTTGTTTTGATGATGATAAAGGGCCCAAGCTACCAATGCAAATCTAAACCCACTAAGCCTTGAGATCACAGCAGGACCAAATGTAAGATGTAAACACACTGAATCAGCCCATCAGCCTCTGAGGCTCCCACCACACCTAAACATTTCATGATGACTCTGCCCTCCCTAAAGGGAACTTTGTAACAAGGGATCTGGCTCATCAAATATGAACCAAGGTAACCCAGCAGACACCTCTGAGTAAAAACAGCACAAGATCCTCCAGTGCTGGTCTCCATCTGGCACATTTATCACCTTCTTGAAAGGCAAGTATACTGGGAAGTGTATTATTATACCTGAATGCATCTCTGAGACCAAATTTCAGAGGTACCAACATCTGAAAGATTTTCCCTAGTGCTCCCTCAATCTACCTGAGAAGAAAGAGGCAGCAATGTGCAAGTAACTTTCCAATAAAGAAAATTTAGGGTAAACATGCTATTAATAATGATATGGGGCTGATGTAAGAACAGATGGGGTGCGGGTGTTCAAGGAAGCATCCATGTGAAAGTGTGAAACTGCAGAGAGGTGTGAAGAGGCACCACATCTCCCTCGATCTGAGGACTCCTGTGGGCATCTGTCACAGTCTCACCCGAGAATACACTGAGGAAACTAGGGAGTAAAATCCTCAGAGGACACCTGAGGGAGTCCTGCTGCTTTACTAGAGAAAAAAATAGAGAACCAACTCAGGAACAATCCCAAAAACACCGAGGGAATTGACTTGGAGAGAGTAGAAAGAGAATCCAATTAAGAGGTGATTTAATGGAATTTGTTGGCTCCCTTCAACTCCAAAGTTTTCCAAAATATTAAGGGCTTCAGATGCATCTGCCAAATAGAACTACATAGTGCCTGAGTGCAGGCAAAGCCTGAATTCTAGCAATTTATATCAATAGAAAACATTACTGAGGAGCAGCCATGTTCTCATCCAGCCAAGCAACATAAATATCACCACTGCATGACAGTACTTGCTCTATGGATGAACTCTACAGAAAACAAAATCCTCCATCTCAGAGCAAGCTTAGAGTCTTTTTAAAAATATATATCCACCCACAACAACTTTGAGTCAGAGTCATTTGCCTACAAATGAGATGATTATGTATTTTAGATAGTTCGTTTGTCTGATCTAAAGGACAACAGATGAAAGACAAGAAAAAAGAGAAAGAAAGGAATATGAGAAACAGACCAAAACAATGCCCCCTCTTAGAAAAGAAGAAAATAACCTTTAAGTATAGCTGGCTACAGAGAAACCTCTAGAATAGACAGTCCATTCCAGCATTCTCTACACACTTCTCAGCATCACAACTATACAGCTTTGTTAATTGTCCAAGACACAATTTTTCCAATAGCTTGATCCTGCCAGTGCCCAAATCCACAGCTTGATATAAAATCCATAGTGAGCTCTGGAAATGGAAAATTTTTCCTTGACAGCATAGGGAAATGTTAATAAATTCAACAAAGGAAGGAACATGATACTTTTGAAGGTGTTAAATAGACAGATACAAGAGAGATAACACTATTTTATGTACATCAAATATAAATGCTTATCATCCAAGCATCTAAATTCACAGTATCCTTGGCTATAAATAAATAAAAAGTAAATACAAATAGTAAGTCAATTTTGTTCTAATGATCAAAATCACTGATGATGCAAACATCTCAAAGTGCTGAAGTAGAAGTAATGGGAAAAGGCCCAGGTAACAGTCCTATAGAGTCGACCAGTGGCTGCTCTTAGCAAAGAAACAAGGTTATTCAAGGTATCATTTATCACTTCTGTGCAGCCTGGATCCTGGAAATTCTCTTGGGAGTTTTAAGGGGCCTGTACATCATCAGCCAATTAGCAAGTGATAGCCAATTAAAGGGAGTTTAGTCAATAACTTTGCTTTAAATCTGACCACAAAACTCTTGTCTACTCCCTCCTTTGTAAATGGGAATGATTGAACTCCCTTATCCCACAGGACCAGCATGAGGAACCATTAAAAATCATTCTACTCTTACATTCTACATCAATAGTTGCAAGGATAATGATTGCATTGGTTTATAGTGTGAACATTGAACCTAGTGTTTTCCAAGGAGGCTCTCACAAACCACCAAATCTTTTCCCTACCTCACTCTCACTTAATTTAGAAGTTTCTGTTCTGGGCATTAGAGTAGCCAAAATATTTTAACAATTACCCTAACCTCACAGTGATGCCTTCCACTCTCTTACAGAAGACACTTCTCTCTCAGGGATCAGGATATATGTTTTTCTCTCTTTCTTCATCACTGTCTTCTCTTACCCCCTATACCACCCACCCACATTCTCCATGGTCTTTGGTACCACACTCTCAGTGGGTCTTTCTACCTCAACTCTAGCCATTAACCTATGTGTCTTAATCACACTGCAAGCCCAACACTGCTGCCCACAGTTCTTTGACCTCTTTTACTACAAGGACTTTCTCCTGCATCCCATTTCAGAAACATACTCCCAGGGTGACGTGCTGGACTTCATCTGTCACCAGAACTGCTCCACTTCAGAACACTTAAATGCCAATAGCTCTTTCTTTGAGTACTACCTTTTATTTGATAAACTCACTCCATGACTCCCACTCCTCTTGTTCTTCATTTTCACTGAGTTCCCCAGTCCTGTGAGACTTCTATTTTCATCAGCTTATTGGTCCATTTTGGTTTCACTTTCTTCCCGCCCCAGCCTCAAGTTGTGATTCAATCTTTAAACACTCTTTTGCCAATACCTTTAAATCCATTGCCCCCATAGGGAATTCTACAAAAATTGTCCTGCAAATCTTTACCCTTTAATCAATCCAATCACCTATGTTCTCTATTCCTACATTTGGGCCACTGACCATAACCAGATTTTTAAAAATCAAACAAATGTTCTTGGTGCTCTGAAATATCAGTCTCCAAACTAAGTTAGGCCATAATAAATACCCCCCACAGGTACCCAACAATCCTTCCAAGTGTCTCTGGTCCACAATCCACTCTACTTTTCCCCCTCCTAATTAACCCTTCATCCTGTTACAATCTGACTTTGTCCCCAGAAACAGCTTTTGTCTGTTTCGCTCATCATACTTAAAGAACCAAGGTTTCTTTGTCCCTCAGAGTATAACATAGTAATATCAGTGGGCATCACTGCCATTTTACTGAGTAGTGTATGGAGACCAAGAGAAGAGAGATGACTTTAGCAGAGTATGTGAACCTTCCATGAGCTTCAGCACACATATCAAGGATTCAGAACAACACATTAAAGTAAAGATGGCAAAGTGATGAGAACAAAACACTGAAAAGGGCCTTACACTTCTTAGTTTGTGCTTCAAAATCCTAGTGGGAGTAACCAGACCCTGGATAAAAGAATACAAACATGGCATGGGTACTGAACCCTAATGAATCAGAGATATATAGGTCTTATCTACTTGGAAATCAATTTTTCTTCGCTTACTCATGTTACCAAGATCCCAGTAAGGTAACATTACCTTCAGGCTTCCCTTGATTATTTTGTTACAATAGAAGTATCTCACTCCATCCAGTCACTGATCAAGAATCAGGGGAAAGTATCCTAGAATAGCTTACATGAAAGTTCACTTGCCTTCTGCCGAGTCAGTGTAGAGCACTCTGAAGTTACAGCAGCACCTATTCCATATGTAATTGATAACAACCCCCATAGTCAGGAAATCATACCTGGGAGTGACATGGCATAAGTTTTCTCTCTAAATCTATGTCAAACCAGCTCCTAACTGCATCTCAGAGGTACAGGGAGGCACTTTGTTTGCAAAGCTAGCTCAGAACTTTCCTCTTTTGCTCTTGGGAAATTTTTCATTCAAAGTCTCATTGCTTCAGCTCAGCACACCATCCATTTAACAGTCAAAGGGCACAGGTACACTTTCTTTACACAGGGTAGATTAAGTCCATTGATAAGCTCTTGAGCCAATGAATTTCCCCGTAGGTTGCCACAGAGACATTGAGCTCAAGTCTGTGTAATTGTGATACGTAGAGAAAATTCTCTACTGAAACACTGGAGTTCAGTGCAAAGTGCACGCTGGCGCAGGTGCTGATGTGAGACTTGAAGGACTGGACGGAGCCTAAGTGAAATTCCTACACAGGAAAATGCTTCTCTAAAACTGTGAGTCATCCAAAGTTGGGAAAGTTTCAGAGGAAGCCCAGAGGGCGAGGAATAAAGAATAACAGAGTTAATTAGGAGGGCTATTACCACTGGAAGCTTCAGGCAGGCAGGAACCCCAGTTAAACAGACTCCCAGACATAAATCACCGGCGCTTACCAGCTACATAGTCAAACTGGCAGGCTTTAAAAAAGACATGGTTGGCTTCCCAAGTCACACCACTCAGGAATGGAGGAAAATGAGGAGGCACAGTAGCAGCTGAGAGAGCCAAACTACTAAAGCAATGCCCCCCAGGAGACTCAGCTATGCAGAGCGGGAAACAAGCGACAGTTCAATCATTCTCCAGTGGGGGTTTGTGCCTCACAAGGTAATGGACTTATAATTGTACATATTTTTATAAATTTTCAATTAAGCAATTAGATTCTTTTCTCCCTAATTTGGTGCTCTCAGTGCTAGTTTCTCCTCTGGAAATTCCTCTGCCCTATGATCATCTGCAGGGGTCATGCTCATAGGAGCTACCTGGAGGCAGACAGGGCTGCAGTAAACTCAAGTTTAGAATTCCAGGCATACTCTTCTAGGCGATTACTTTCAGAATTAATTTACATCTTTCCTCCGATTGATTCCTCTTGGGAAGGTGAGGGTTGCCTCCTGCCCTCAGGGCCTTCCTTGTGACTCCGCTGTAGGAGAGGCTCCTTTGAGAGGGTCTGCATTTGCTTTTATGTCACTAATGGCAGGATTGGATTTCCTCATGCTCTAAGAGTCTTCTGGAAAGAAAGATGTTTTGTCCTCCGTCCTCCTCCCCTCAATACACACTATCCTCCCTTCTTAATCCAAGCTTCCTACACAGATTCTCTTTCTCATTATCCTTTTCTAACTTCAAGTCCCTCATCCTCAATGAAGCCTTCAGCTCACTTACACTTCTCCCTCTCTTGAGCAGTTATGGCACTTAGAGAAGTATTGTGGCACACAGAGAAAAAAATTAAACAAAGTTTTGGGGTTACACAAGCTTGGATATGAATTCCAGCTCCAGAATTTACTACAAGGTAACTTTGAAAAAGTTATTTCATCTCTCCAAGGCTCAGCTCCCTCATCTGTATAGTGAATATCACCATAGTCTCTATTTCATATTTATAAGAATTAAATAATAAAAATAATAACCATCACTTATATTTGACTTAAAATGTGCCAAACTCTTTTTTAACTATGTTGCATACATTAATTCATTTACTTTTGAGTCACAGAGAGGTTAAGTAATTTGCTCAAAGTCACAGAGCTTGTGGGTGGAGAAAGGAGTTGAATCTAGGCAGTCCATGACCCTATCCTCTATACTACAATGATATGCTATATGTAAAAGATTTAACAGAGATATAGAAAATAATAAGTGATCAAGAGGGATGAAGAGGCCTCTCTCTGTTTGTCCACAAGAAAGAGCATAGTACATACTATAGAACAAATACAGATGGTCCCCAACTTAAGATAGTTCGACTTAACAATTTTTGACTTTAAACAGCATGAAAGCTAGATATGCATTCAGTAGAAACCATATTTCAAATTTTGAATTTTTATCTTTCCCTAAGCTAGCAATGTGTTGTACAATACTCTCTCATGATGAGGGGCAGTGGCTGTGAGCCACAGCCCCCACTCAGCTATGCGATTACAGGCTAAACAACCAATACACTTACAACCATTCTGTATCCATGCATTCTGTTTTTCACTTTCTGTACAATATTCAATAAATTACTTGAGAAATTCAACACTTTACTATGAGATAGGCTTTGTGTTAGACGATTTTGCCCAACTGTAAGCTAATGTAAGTATTCTGACCACTTTTAAGGTAGGTTGGCTAAGCTATCATGTTCAGTAGAATAGGTGTATTAAATGCATTTTTGATTTACAATATTTTCAATTTACAGTAAGTTTATTGGGACATAACCCCATGGTAAGTCGAGGAAGATCTGTATAGAAGTGAGAGCAGGGATCAAAATCTCAGATATGTCACTTATTACCTGTGTGACCAAGACAAAATCACTCTACTACTCCAAAATTTAGTTTACTCATCTGTAAAATGGAAATAATCATAGCACCAACCTATTATGATTGTTGTGAGGAATCAATGGCATGTAGTTGATACTCAGCAAATGCTAACTTACTTCCTAATTGTTTGCATCCATCATTTGACACTTACCTACACTACCTCATATTGCTGCTTCTCTCTTCATTTGTGGGTCCTGTCTTGCTCAGTTTATAAGCTTTGAGGACTAAGACAATACCCTAAGCCTCTTGATAACCCTTTAGCATAATGCTGTGCCCACACAAAGTCCTCATTAATTGGATTCTTAACCTTTGTTGAACATGTGCTTGGCCAAGCACTGTGCTAGGTGCTCAAATGCATTACCCCCTTGAAATCTCATAACTATTTTGTTTCTTGATAGATTTTATGCTTCGTGATATAAAATCTCCACTGAAAAATGGAACATGTCCTTTTCTTTGGGACTAATTTCAAAGGGTGAGGATAATTTCAGAAGCTTCCAAGCCCTTTTGTTAACTGATAGAAACAAACCTTCTGTCATTCTTCTTTCTAAGTACCCTCGACTTGGTGACATTTTCCAAACAATTGTCAGTGTTTGTGCAGGTGGGAGCCAGGTTCTTCCTCTAGGGTTCAGCTATATGAATCACCTTGAGATTCTTTTTCCTGGGACCTTTACCCTAAACTTCTTTTTCTCACTCTTTGGTTTTATTCATCACATGCAAACCTCAGAGGACACAGAAGGCAGGGCTGTGTAACAATACTGATTCTTAGCATATGTAGGACCAAAGAGGAAAAATAGAAAATTGTGTGTAAAGAAATTAACCCTGGAGCTTTATTTGAATAGGCCAAAGAGTCATAATGCAGACATGTTGGACCATGTATCTGTACTCATTATTTTCATGACTGTGGCTTTATAATTGCTTCTGATGAAAAGCAGGGAGATGAAAATCCAACATCAAAACATAAATAACCAACAAACTCTGACTGTGTGGGAAATGCACTGTACTAAAGGATTTACTTTCCCAGACAAAAGAGTGAAAGTAAGTGGGTTTGCTGCTATTGAATTCAAAGCAATTGAACTCAGCTTCTTTCTGTAGTTCAAGTTTCCAGCAAACAATTTACAGTGTAAACGTAGCAAAGGATTTTGCTGAACAAATGGTTGTGTAGTGTGAATGGGATATAAATTAAGGATGCTCTGTTTTTTCTGAACCTGCAAGTAATTTCTCATTATGTCTCCCTCTGCACTGCAGTTTGCTTTCCATGTGTGGAATGTGTAGCTTTGAAACAAAGCCATGGAAACTGGCATCTAGTCAAGCGGTGTGCAATCACAAATGGGTGGAGGAGTGCAGTAATGCAATGTGGCGCTTTAATTGAGTTTAGGTTAATACCACAACTTAGGAATATCAAGTTCTATTACCTACATTAAGAGTAATCTATTGGATGTAGTAGTTAGAAGTAGGAGAGGTTGGAAGCCACACATTAGTTAGACCTGCTTAAAGAGCTACCTGCTGTTGCTGTTTTTATCCCCTTGTCTATGGATAAAGATGTTAAGTGCCAATCACCAGAACATCTGACAACTCAATAATCTAATTGGACCATTTATAATTACTGAGACAGCCACCATTACTGGGGACCTGTGATCCATCAGGGTCTGTGTTGTTAGACATTTTGCTTATCTTGTTGCATTTAATCCTTACAGCAACCATGCAAAGTAGACATCAGGATCTTTATATTATAGATTTGGCAGCTGACAACTAGAGAGGTTAAATCACTTACCCACATTCACACTTTAAGTTATACAGCAAAGCTTGGACCAGGTCTGTTTGAATTCAAAACCTATGCCCTTTCCAGGGTGAAGTGCTGCCTGTCAGCTATGTGAGAGGCAGAGAAAAGAACTGATGACTTTCAGCGGTACTATTGACCTATTGACGACAAGAATGTTCTACACCATCTCAAGATCACCTTTCTCTGGTATTTGGTGATGAGAGGACAACATAACGATTACCAACGTGAGTTTTAGCATAGGAAAGACCTGGAAAGACCCGCAATTCAACCACTTACTAGTAGTGGGATCTTGGATAATGTACTTATCTCTAGGTCCTTGTTTTCTCACCTGTAAAATGAGGGTAATAATGCTATGGTAAATACCTCATAGAACTGTAGAATGGATTAAATGAGATCATATATGTAAAGTATCTGGCATAGTGCCTGGTATATGTTAAGCATTCGATAAACCTTCACTATCATTGTTAGTATATTATTTAATACTTTCATGTATAAAGTAAAGGAATTCTCTCTCTTCTTCTTGGAGATATGCCTGACTTAGCATTCTAGCACAAACACAACTGTGGCATCTACCCCCTAGTGTCCCACAAGCTATGTTCCAGCTATAAGACTTACCAGCTAATATGGCCTCAGATTCTAAAAGACCTTCAAAAGTGTCATGCCAGGGGCAAAGAATCCTCAGAGAAATGAGTCTCAGATTTTTTTTAACTGAACATAAGATTTTTCTCCCCAAATCCCAAATGCACTTAATCAGCCTTTCAATTTAACTGCCTTAAGCAACTACCCAAATTTCAGAATCATTTCTTGTAGCCACGCTCGCTGAGAACCTCTTCACTGAGTCACATCTCAGACTTTTAAGTCTCCTTCACAGTAGCCTTTAAAAAAGAAAGATCTGTTCCCTTTCAAACACTTTGCAAAGAATCAAATTGTTAGGTTAACTTACCTTATGCTGTATGAAAACCTGAGTTCCTAGCCCTCCCACTGAAATATTTAGTTTGCATGTACTACAAGTCATACCTATCATTTATTTTTAATTGCAATAAACTTATGTTTGCCATAAAGCAATTGCAAAGTTTTTATTTCAACAAGGTAAGCAGAAGCAGTGTTTATAAAGAATGAGCTTCATCCCCAGGGTCAAACAGCTTAGCAAGATTGAGTCAAATGGCCAATTTATAAAACTATGTTTAAAAATTATCCCATGTGTTAAAGGAAACATTTGAAGAAAAGTATAAAGTACTTGGTACTTGGAAATGTGAGGGAGTTCCTTAATTTTATTACAGCTGCAACCATAGACAGTAAGCCTTTAGGAAAACGGAAGTCATTTTGATGACACCCCTCAAAGCTGTAGCACCATGCACAAGTAGCAATCTGTCTTCTATAGCAGCTCTCTGGAAATATAAAGGGTCTGTCAAATGACAAGTTAGTACCCCAAACTCAGTAGGAAGACCAAATCGACATAAGATGCAATCCCCAGCCCCTCACTCTCTGCTCCAGCCTGAGGAACATCTTCCAGTTGTCCCAATGTCCTGTACTCTTTCATTCCTCCAAGCCTTAACCTCAGCTATTCTATCTGCCTAGTTTATTCTTACCTGCTACTTCACTTGTTTTACTCATCTTTCTGGTCTAATCTAAAAATGTCATTTTGTCAAAAAGTTTTCCTTGACCACTCCCTCTCCACAAGTCTGGGTGAGTTGATACTGCTACATGTGATCACAACACCATACACTATTTCTGTCAGAGAACATATCACATCAGAGTGTATTATAATTGCTTATTTGCTTACCTAATCATCTGTACTAAATGTAAGCTCAGTAAAGCAGAGACAATGTGTTTCTTTTTCACCATTATATCTTAGTACCTAGCACACTGCCTAGTAAATAAATATTTGTTGAGTTGAATTAAATTGAATATTACTATAATAGAACTTCCATAGATATGAAAGATACCAAAAGAGTAAATTTATGATTTGGAAGTTTAACCTTCTCTGGCAATATAGTGTAGTAGTTATGAGCTGGATTTTACAGTCATTCAACCAAACCATAAGCTTTTAAGTGCAATTAATGTGTCGGTCATGCTCACTACTTTATCCTCAGCACATTGAACAGTATTGAGGGTATGATGGGAGCTCAACAAATATTCAATTAATGAATGAGTAACTGAATGAGTGAATGAACAAACAGCTCTCATATCAGACTTTCTCTCAATCAGGAAAAGTTCATGTCCTTGGAGAGTAAGGGAATCCCCACCAAGACCCTAACCCAAAATCTACCTCCTCCACGAAGCACTCTCTAATCCCCACTACCCCTCCCTAAACAGAAACCTTTATACCACCTGAATGAATACAGAAGGCAAACCTAAATAAATGTGAGCATTACATAAAGCTTAGAAGGAATAGTCAATAGGATGGATAACCAAATCAGGATTCAAAATGATCTTAATAAACCAGAATAAAATGCCTACACCTAAAAGATTCAATTTAACTGAAATATGCTCTAAGTCCAGCACTCAGGTTCAAAATACAATTTCATAAGTACAGGATAGGATGAGACCAGTCTGGACAGCTGTGAAATAGACCTGGAGATTTTAGTTGGCCTCAAGATCAATATGAGCCAGCAGTGAGATGTGACTGCTAAAGATACAAGTACAGTCTAAAAACTACACTAGCAGAAGTATTTTGTCCAGTTCACTAAACGCAGTGGTCCCACAGTACCCTGTTCCAGCCCAACCACATCTGTGGTATTGTTTTCAACATTTTAAGAGAATCATTTACAAACTAGATTAAGTTCAGAATAGATAAACCAGAATGATGAAAGTGTACAATATATGATAGATAGCTGAAGGACCAGGGGACATGTGTACTGAGAACAGAAAATCTGAGGTCAGGGAATGTAGCAGCCTCTCTGGGCAGGGGGAAAGAAACAAGAGGTAAGGAGTGATAGGGGGCATATATAATTTGAAGAAGTCCCACCAATGAGTCTAATACACACATAATCCACCATGTCCACCCCCCATAATTGTTGAGAACCACTGTTCTTGAAAAAATAAATTAAACCAGCCAGCAGAATATTACATGAGGACAATTCTAGAAATGATATTATAATGTTATTATAGTTGAGGCAGTGGAACAATGCAACAGACTGCCTTATGAGTCAAAGAGCACCACCACCCCTCATTACTGGAAAAGGTTATACAGAAACTGAACATCCACTGTCAGGGATGTAACAGGGAAAATTAATTTTGGAGTCAGTTGTTGGAAGAGATGGTCTGAATAGTGCCTCCATGTTGTAAAGATGCTATGGGGGGGTGCAGGGAAGATGGCGGAAGAGTAAGATGCGGAGATCACCTTCCTCCCCACAGATACACCAGAAATACATCTACACGTGGAACAGCTCCTACAGAACACCTACTGAAGGCTGGCAGAAGACCTCAGACCTCCCAAAAGGCAAGAAACTCCCCACGTACCTGGGTAGGGCAAAAGAAAAAACAGAGACAAAAGAATAGGGACAGCACCTGCACCAGTGGGAGGGAGCTGTGAAGGAGGAAAAGTTTCCACACACTAGGAAGCCCCTTCGCGGGCGGAGACTGCGGGAGGCGGAGGGGGGAGCTTCGAAGCCGCGGAGGAGATCAGAGCAACAGGGGTGCGGAGGGCAAAGCGGGGAGATTCCCACACAGAGGATCGGTGCCGACCGGCACTCACCAGCCTGAGAGGCTTGTCTGCTCACCCGCCCCGGCGGGCTGCGAGCTGAGGCTCGGGTTTCGGTCGGAGCGCAGGGAGAGGACTGGGGTTGGCGGCTTGAACAGAGCCTGAAGGGGTTAGTGCACCACGGCTAGCCGGGAGGGAGTCCGGGGAAAAGTCTGCACCTGCCGAAGAGGCAAGAGACTTTTTCTTCCCTCTTTGTTTCCTGGTGCTCGAGGAGAGGGGTTTAAGAGCACTGCTTAAAGGAACTCCAGAGACGGGCGCGAGCCGTGGCTAAAAGCGCAAACCCCAGAGATGGGCAGGAGACGCTAAGGCTGCTGCTGCCGCCACCAAGGGGCCTGTGTGCGAGCACAGGTCACTATCCACACCCCTCTTCCGGGGAGCCTGTGCAGCCCGCCACTGCCAGGTTCCCAGGATCCAGGGACAACTTCCCCGGCAGAACGCACGGCGGGCCTCAGGCTGGTGCAACGTCATGCCGGCCTCTGCCGCCGCAGGCCCGCCCCCCACGCCGTGACCCTCCCTCCCCCCCACCCCCGGCCTGAGCGCGCCAGAGCCCCGAATCAGCGGCTCCTTTAACCCCGTCCTGTCTGAGCAAAAAACAGACGCCCTCCAGGGACCTACACTCAGAGGCGGCCAAATCCAAAGCTGAGCCCCTGTGAGCTGTGAGAACAAAGAAGAGAAAAGGAAATCTCTCCCGGCAGCCTCAGAAACAGCGGATTAAAGCTCCACAATCAACTTGATGTACTCTGCATCTGTGGAATACATGAATAGACAACGAATCATCCCAAATTGAGGAGGTGGACTTCGAGAGCAAGATCTATGATTTTTTCCCCCTTTCCTCTTTCTGTGAATGTGTATGTGTATGCTTCTGTGTGAGATCTTGTCTGTATAGCTTTGCTTCCACCATTTGTCCTAGGGTTCTATCCGTCCATTGTTTTTTTTAAATTTTTTTCTTAATAATTCATTTTAATAACTTTATTACACTTTACCTTCGTTCTTTCTTTCTTTCTTTCTTTCTTTCTTTCTTTCTTTCTTTCTTTCTTTCTTTC
>NW_020837998.1:13126752-13137575 GCF_003676395.1 Aethalodelphis obliquidens
TTCTTTCTTTCTTTCTTTCTTTCTTTCTTTCTTTCTTTCTTTCTTTCCTTCCTTCCTTCCCTCCTTTAGGCAACGAATCATCCCAAATTGAGGAGGTGGACTTTGAGAGCAAGATTTATGATTTTTCCCCTTTACCTCTTTTTGTGAGGATGTATGTATATGCTTCTGTGTAAGATTTTTGTCTGCATAGCTTTGCTTCCAACATTTGTCTAAGGTTCTATCTGTCCTTTTTCTTTTTTCTTTCTAAATAATTATTGTTAAATTTAATAACTTTATTATACTTTATTTTATTTTACTGTATCTTCTTTCTTTCTGTCTTTTTTCCTTCCTTCCTTCCTGCCTTCCTTCCTCCCTCCCTCCTTCCTTTCTTTCCTTCTTGCCTTCTTTCCTTCTTTTCGTCTTTCTTTCTTTCTTTCTTTCTTCATACTTCTACTAATTCTCTCTACTTTTTCTCCCTTTTATTCTGAGCCGTGTGGATGAAAGGCTCTTGGTGCTCCAGCCAAGAGTCAGGGCTCTGCCTCTGAGGTGGGACAGCCAACTTCAGGACACTGGTCAACAAGAGACCTCCCAGCTCCACATAATAACAAACAGCGAAAATCTTCCAGAGACCTCCATCTTAACACCAGCACCCAGCTTCACTCAACAACAAGCAAGCTACAGTGCTGGACAATCTATGCCAAACAACTAGCAAAACAGGAACACAACCCCACCCATTAGCAGAGAGGCTGCCTAAAATCATAATAAGTCCACAGACACCACAAAACATACCACCAGACGTGGACCTGCCCACTAGAGAGACAAGATCCAGACTCATCCACCACAACACAGCTACTAGTCCCCTCCACCAGGAAGCTTACACAACCCACTGACCCAACCTTAGCCACTGGGGACAGACATCAAAAACAACGGGAACTACGAACATGCAACCTGCAAAAAGGAGACCCCAAACACAGTAAGATAAGCAAAATGAGAAGACAGAAAAACACACAGCAGATGAAGGAGCAATATAAAATTGCACCAGACCTAACAAATGAAGAGGAAATAGGCAGTCTACCTGAAAAAGAATTCAGAATAATGATAGTAAGGATGATCCAAAATCGTGAAAATAGAATGGACAAAATGCAAGAAACATTTAACAAGGACCTAGAAGAAATAAAGATGAAAAAAGCAACAATGAACAACACAATAAATGAAATTAAAAGTACTCTAGATGGGATCAATAGCAGAATAACTGAAGCAGAAGAACGGGTAAGTGACCTGGAAGATAAAATAGTGGAAATAACTACTGCAGAGCAGAATAAAGAAAAAAGAATAAAAAGAACTGAGGACAGTCTCAGAGACCTCTGGGACAACATTAAACACACCAACATTCGAATTATAGGGGTTCCAGAAGAAGAAGAGAAAAAGAAAGGGACTGAGAAAATATTTGAAGAGATTGTAGTTGAAAACTTCCCTAATATGGGAAAGGAAATACTTAATCAAGTCCAAGAAGCACAGAGAGTCCCATACAGGATAAATCCAAGGAGAAATATGCCAAGACACATATTAATCAAACTGTCAAAAAATAAATACAAAGAAAACATATTAAAAGCAGCAAGGGAAAAACAACAAATAACACACAAGGGAATCCCCATAAGGTTAACAGCTGATCTCTCAGCAGCAACCCTGCAAGCCAGAAGGGAGTGGCAGGACATACTGAAAGTGATGAAGGAGAAAAACCTGCAACCAAGATTACTCTACCCAGCAAGGATCTCATTCAGATTTGATGGAGAAATTAAAACCTTTACAGACAAGCAAAAGCTGAGAGAGTTCAGCACCACCAAACCAGCTTTACAACAAATGCTAAAGGAACTTCTCTAGACAAGAAACACAAGAGAAGGAAAATACCTATAATAACGAACCCAAAACAATTATGAAAATGGGAATAGGAACATACGTATCGATAATTACCTTAAATGTAAATGGACTAAATTCTCCCACCAAAAGACACAGATTGGCTGAATGGATACAAAAACAAGACCCTTATATATGCTGTCTACAAGAGACCCACTTCAGACCTAGAGACACATAGAGACTGAAAGTAAGGGGATGGAAAAAGATATTCCACGCAAATGGAAACAAAAAGAAAGCTGGAGTAGCAATTCTCATATGAGACAAAATAGACTTTAAAATAAAGAATCTTAGAAAAGACAAAGAAGGACACTACCTAATGAACAAGGGATCGGTCCAAGAAGAAGATATAACAATTGTAAATATTTATGCACCCAACATAGGAGCACCTCAATACATAAGGCAAATACTAACAGCCATAAAAGGGGAAATCGACAGTAACACATTCATAGTAGGGGACTTTAACACCCCACTTCCACCAATGGACAGATCACCCAAAATGAAAATAAATAAGGAAACACAAGCTTTAAATGATACATTAAACAGGATGGACTTCAGTGATATTTATAGGACACTCCATCCAAAAACAACAGAATACACATTTTTCTCAAGTGCTCATGGAACATTCTCCAGGATAGATCATATCTTGGGTCACAAATCAAGCCTTGGTAAATTTAAGAAAATTGAAATTGTATCAAGTATCTTTTCCGACCACAACACCATGAGACTAGATATCAGTTACAGGAAAAGATCTGTAAAAAATACAAACACATGGAGGCTAAACAGTACACTACTTAATAAGGACGTGATCACTGAAGAAATCAAAGAGGAAATAAAAAAAATACCTAGAAACAAATGACAGTGGAGACACAACAACCCAAAACCTATGGGATGCAGCAAAAGCAGTTCTAAGGGGAAGTTTATAGCAATACAAGCCCACCTTAAGAAGCAGGAAACATCTCGAATAAACAACCTAACCTTGCACCTCAAGCAATTAGAGAAAGAAGAACAAAAAAACCCCAAAGCTAGCAGAAGGAAAGAAATCTTAAAAATCAGATCATAAATAAATGAAAAAGAAATGAAGGAAACAATAGCAAAGATCAATAAAACTAAAAGCTGGTACTTTGAAAAGATAAACAAAATAGATAAACCATTAGCCAGCCTCATCAAGAAAAAAAGGGAGAAGAATCAAATCAATAGAATTAGAAATGAAAAAGGAGAAGTAACAACTGACACTGCAGAAATAAAAAAGATCATGAGAGATTACTACAAGCAACTCTATGCCAATAAAATGGACAACCTGGAAGAAATCGACAAATTCTTAGAAATGCACAACCTGCCAAGACTGAACCAGGAATAAATAGAAAATATGAACAGACCAATCACAAGCACTGAAATTGAAACTGTGATTAAAGATCTTCCAACAAACAAAACCCCAGGACCAGCTGGCTTCACAGGCGAATTCTATCAAACATTTAGAGAAGAACTAACACCTATCCTTCTCAAACTCTTCCAAAATATAGCAGAGGGAGGAACATTCCCAAATTCCTTCTACGAGGCCACCATCACCTTGATACCAAAACCAGACAAGGATGTCACAATGAAAGAAAACTACAGGCCAATGTCACTGATGAACGTCGATGCAAAAATCCTCAACAAAATACTAGCAAACAGAATCCAGCAACACATTAAAAGGATCATACACCATGACCAAGTGGGGTTTATTCCAGGAATGCAAGGATTTACACTCTACGCAAATCTATCAATGTGATAAACCATATTAAAAAATTGAAGGAGAAAAAACATATGATCATTTCAATAGATGCAGAGAAAGCTTTTGACAAAATTCAACACCCATTTATGATAAAAACCCTGCAGAAGGTAGGCATAGAGGCAACTTTCCTCAACATAATAAAGGCCATATATGACAAGCCCACAACCAACATCATCCTCAATGGCGAAAAACTGAAAGCATTTCCACTAAGATCAGGAACAAGACAAGGTTGCCCACTCTCACCACTCTTATTCAACATAGCTTTGGAAGTTTTAGCCACAGCAATCAGAGAAGAAAAGGAAATAAAAGGAATCCAAATCAGTAAAGAAGAAGTAAAGCTGTCACTGTTTGCAGATGGCATGATACTATACATAGAGAATCCTAAAGATGCTACCAGAAAACTACTAGAGCTAATCAATGAATTTAGTAAAGTAGCAGGATATAAAATTAATGCACAGAAATCTCTGGCATTCCTATATACTAATGATGAAAAATCTGAAATTGAAATCAAGAAAACACTCCCATTTACATTGCAACAAAAAGAATAAAATATCTAGGAATAAACCTACCTAAAGAGACAAAAGACCTGTATGCAGAAAATTATAAGACACTGATGAAAGAAATTAAAGATGATACAAATAGATGGAGAGATATACCATGTTCTTGGATTGGAAGAATCAACATTCTGAAAATGACTCTACTACCCAAAGCAATCTTCAGATTCAATGCAATCCCTATCAAACTACCACTGGCATTTTTCACAGAACTAGAACAAAACATTTCACAATTTGTATGGAAACACAAAAGACCCCGAATAGCCAAAGCAATCTTGAGAATGAAAAAAGGAGCTGGAGGAATCAGGCTCCCTGACTTCAGACTATACTACAAAGCTACAGTAATCAAGACGGTATGGTACTGGCACAAAAACAGAAATATAGATCAATGGAACATGATAGAAAGCCCAGAGATAAACCCACGCACATATGGACACCATATCTTTGATAAAGGTGGCAGGAATGTACAGTGGAGAAAGGACAGCCTCTTCAATAAGGGGTGCTGGAAAAACTGGACAGATACATGTAAAAGTATGAGATTAGATCAGTCACTAACCCCATACACAAAAATAAGCTCAAAATGGATTAAAGACCTAAATGTAAGGCCAGAAACTATCAAACTCTTAGAGAAAAACATAGGCAGAACACTCTATGACATAAATCACAGCAAGATCCTTTCTGACCCACCTCCTAGAGTAATGGAAATAAAAACAAAAATAAACAAATGGGACCTAATGAAACTTCAAAGCTTTTGCACAGCAAAGGAAACCATAAACAAGACCAAAAGACAACCCTCAGAATGGGAGAAAATATTTTCAAATGAAGCAACTGACAAAGAATTAATCTCCAAAATTTACAAGCAGCTCATGCAGCTCAATAACAAAAAAACAAACAACTCAATCCAAAAATGGGCAGAAGACCTAAATAGACATTTCTCCAAAGAAGATATACAGACTTCCAACAAACACATGAAAGGATGCTCAACGTCACTAATCATTAGAGAAATGCAAATCAAAACTACAATGAGATATCATCTCACACCAGTCAGAATGGCCATCATCAAAAAATCTAGAAACAATAAATGCTGGAGAGGGTGTGGAGAAAAGGGAACACTCTTGCACTGCTGGTGGGAATGTGAATTGGTTCAGCCACTATGGAGAACAGTCTGCAGGTTCCTTAAAAAACTACAAATAGAACTACCATATGACCCAGCAATCCCACTACTGGGCATATACCCTGAGAAAACCAAAATTCAAAAAGAGTCATGTACCAAAATGTTCATTGCAGCTCTATTTACAATAGCCAGGACATGGAAACAACCTAAGTGCTCATCATCAGATGAATGGATAAAGAAGATGTGGCACATATATACAATGGAATATTTCTCAGCCATATAAAGAAACGAAATTGAGTTATTTGTGGTGAGGTGGATAGACCTGGAGTCTGTCATACAGAGTGAAGTAAGTCAGAAAGAAAAAGACAAATACCGTATGCTAAGACATATATATGGAATTTAAGAAGAAAATAAAATGTCATGAAGAACCCAGGGGTAAGACAGGAATAAAGACACAGACCTACTGGAGAATGGACTTGAGGATATGGGGAGGGGGAAGGGAGAGCTGTGACAGGGTGAGAGAGAGTCATGGACAGATACACACTAAAAAACGTAAGGTAGATAGCTAGTGGGAAGCAGTCGCATGGCACAGGGATATCGGCTCGGTGCTTTGTGACCGCCTGGAGGGGTGGGATAGGGAGGGTGGGAGGGAGGGAGGGAGACGCAAGAGGGAAGAGATATGGGAACATATGTATATGTATAACTGATTCACTTTGTTATAAAGCAGAAACTAACACACCATTGTAAAGCAATTATACCCCAAACTGATTCACTTTGTTATAAAGCAGAAACTAACACACCATTGTAAAGCAATTATACACCAAAAAAGATGTTAAAAAAAAGAAAAAAGAAAACACTCTCATTTACCAACGCAACAAAAAGAATAAAATATCTAGAAATAAACCTACCTAAGGAGACAAAAGACCTGTATGCAGAAAACTATAAGACACTGATGAAAGAAATTAAAGATGATACAAATAGATGGAGAGATATACCATGTTCTTGGATTGGAAGAATCAACGTTGTGAAAATGACTACACTGCCCAAAGCAATCTATAGATTCAATGCAATCCCTATCAAACTACCACTGGCATTTTTCACAGAACTAGAACAAAAAATTTCACAATTTGTACTGAAACACAAAAGACCCCGAATAGCCAAAGCAATCTTGAGAACGAAAAACGGAGCTGGAGGAATCAGGCTCCCTGACTTGTGACTATACTACAAAGCTACAGTAATAAAGACAGTATGGTACTGGCAAAAAAACAGAAAGATAGATCAATGAAACAGGATAGACAGCCCAGAGATAAACCCACACACATATGAACACTGTGTCTTTGATAAAGGTGGCAGGAATGTACAGTGGAGAAAGGACAGCCTCTTCAATAAGTGGTGCTGGGAAAACTGGATAGGTACATGTAAAAGTATGAGATTAGATCACTCCCTAACACCATACACAAAAATAAGCTCAAAATGGATTAAAGACCTAAATGTAAGGCCAGAAACTATCAAACTCTTAGAGAAAAACATAGGCAGAACACTCTATGACATAAATCACAGCAAGATCCTTTCTGACCCACCTCCTAGAGAAATGGAAATAAAAAGAAATAAACAAATGGGACCTAATGAAACTTCAAAGCTTTTGCACAGCAAAGGAAACCACAAACAAGACCAAAAGACAACTCTCAGAATGGGAGAAAATATTTTCAAATGAAGCAACTGACAAAGGATTAATCTCCAAAATTTACAAGCAGCTCATGCAGCTCAATAACAAAAAAACAAACAACTCAATCCAAAAATGGGCAGAAGACCTAAATAGACATTTCTCCAAAGAAGATATGCAGACTGCCAACAAACACATGAAAGAATGCTCAACATCATTAATCATTAGAGAAATGTAAATCAAGACTACAATGAGATATCATCTCACACCGGTCAGAATGGCCATCATCAAAAAATCTAGAAACAATAAATGCTGGAGAGGGTGTGGAGAAAAGGGAACACTCTTGCACTGCTGGTGGGAATGTGAATTGGTTCAGCCACTATGGAGAACAGTCTGGAGGTTCCTTAAAAAATCTACAAATAGAACTACCATATGACCCAGCAATCCCACTACTGGGCATATACCCTGAGAAAACCAAAATTCAAAAAGTCATGTACCAAAATGTTCATTGCAGCTCTATTTACAATAGCCCAGAGATGGAAACAACCTAAGTGCCCATCATCAGATGAATGGATAAAGAAGATGTGGCACATATATACAATGGAATATTACTCAGCCATAAAAAGAAATGAAATTGAGCTATTTGTAATGAGGTGGATAGACCTAGAGTCTGTCATACAGAGTGAAGTAAGTCAGAAAGAAAAAGACAAATACCGTATGCTAAGACATATATATGGAATTTAAGAAGAAAATAAAATGTCATGAAGAACCCAGGGGTAAGACAGGACTAAAGACACAGACCTACTGGAGAACGGACTTGAGGATATGGGGAGGGGGAAGGGAAAGCTGTGACAGGGCGAGAGAGAGTCATGGACATATATACACTAGCAAACATAAGGTAGATAGCTAGTAGGAAGCAGCTGCATGGCACAGGGATATCGGCTCGGTGCTATGTGACCGCCTGGAGGGGTGGGATAGGGAGGGTGGGAGGCAGGGAGACGCAAGAGGGAAATGATATGGGAACATATGTATATGTATAACTGATTCACTTTGTTATAAAGCAGAAACTAACACACCATTGTAAAGCAATTATACCCCAATAAAGATGTTTAAAAAAAAAGATGCTATGATTCTATCCTTCCATTTCTCTGAATTCCTAAATCATCTAGCTTACCCCATTCCTCTCGCAACTACTACTCATTTTTTCAGACAGTATTTATATAAGACTTTTGTGAGGGTGGATTCTATGCACAGAATTTTATGCAGAGTAGGTTGTCAGATGTTTAGTGAATAAATGAATCCTTGAATTGTAAAAGGTATTAAGAAGTTTCAGAAAACTGAATGTCAGCAATATTTACTAGAAAAAGACTGGATTTGGATTTAGAATACCTGGATTCTAGACCCAGTTTGTCTTTTGACCTTAGTCATCTGAAATTAATTAACCTCGGCTTTCTCATCTATAAGATAAGAATAATAATGCCTGCCTTAGCTATCACATAAAGTAATAATTAAATGAGATAGTGTATCATAAACTCTAAGGTGTAAAAGTTTTTCTCAAACTATTGATATAAAACACCAGCCGTCATCCAACCACTGGCCTATGAATAAGTGGCTGACTACTTCTTTGGCAGATTTCTATTGCTGTCAGTATCAACACTACTCCCCACACCACCCACCTTCACTCTCACTCCAAGATCACGTAACCCTTCCTATGGCTCAAGACATTTGGCCCTTCTGATTAAGCCCTATTCTTCTCCCTGCTTGTAAATATGAGTGAGTACAAGGAACTTCCAGTGTGTTGAGATAATGGAAACCATTTGGTTAAGATAGATCGTCCCCATAAAGCCTTTTTAGCCTCTTTAAAGAACTCTCTCATTTACCCTCATAACCCCAGCCAGGGACCCAATTTCTTCTTCCTATACCTATGCTGATGAAGACAGCTATCACAGCATCCTACAGTTTTCCCCTTTCAGGCAACCTCCCCTTGGGCCTCCCTCCCCTTTCTCTTTACTTTGGTAACTTACTTCTTTACTACTCTTCCTTGGAAAAGCTATGAAAAAAATCTTCCAGACTTAAGAGCAAAGAGCTGATACTGTGCCTTTTTCCCTCCATTCTGGGAGAGAGATCCACTGATAGGGAGCAAATACCTTCTTATCCCAAAGGAATGAGCCACTCAGGGACAGAATTACCATAATTTGAGAACATAGAACTCTTTCTGGAATCCTTCATATACTATCATATAGGCAACAGACTACTCTGAAAAGAAATGCCTCCCCGAGTCCATCTCTACTCTCTGATACCAGCCACCTTTTAATCTGTATCTAGGTGTACGTGGTTGGCCACATAATCTAGTCTTGGGTTTGAAAAATTTGGATAGCTGAGACTCCAGTGATCTATAGGTTGTGGTGTGAATACTGATAATAAAGTGAGAGCATGTGCCCCTTCAATTTCTCCTCTTCATGATTTTCTGAGATAAAGGTGGCACACATAGAGTCACTTGTTATACAGTGTAAATATGTGTGTTTGAGGCTCCACATAGCAATTGGATTCACTGACTGACTAAAGCAACACAGATATTTGAAGCAATGTGAAGAGGCAGCCTGGCCAACAATTGTAGATTTTAAAAAATTGTGCTAAAGTGCCTGGCAAGGTTTCATATTTAGGCACTAATACAATTTAAACAATTTTCACAACCTTTTGATTTCAGAAATCATTCTTTGTATTTAACTTCTGCCTCTGCTTACTCTTGTAAAGTCAACTGGATAATGGAAAAATAAATTAAATCAGTGCAAATTTGTGTATCTCAAATCACCTTCATCTCTTTTAACAGACAGACACAGCCCTAAACGTATGTAAGTTGCTCCAGACAAATTTCTTAAGGTAGAGTTTGCAGTAGCATCTGCTTTAAGAAAAAGAAAATGTGTTTTCTTTAATTTTGTCATAATATATGGAGTCTCATATGGAAAAAGTTCTCCTCACTTCATGTTCTATGCCAGGACTGCAGAGAATAATTGACCAAACTCATAAGATCCATATTCTAACCTCACTCTGTCACTAACCAGCTGTGGGTCCTTAAGCAAATCACTTTCCCTCTCTGGGTCTCACTTTATTCAACTGTGAAATGAATGTAGTTGGACTAAATCACTTGTTCCCAAATGGTAGTCCATAGACAGGTACCAGCCGGTGACAAAATATTTATCAGTCCTGAGCAAAAATGTTTATCTCATTCCTGAGCAAAAATGAGATAAATACAATGTAGCAAGTTTTGCATTAAGCTAATATTTTTAATCTTAAAAAATTTTGAACCTATGGACTTATTGGTATTGGACAAAAAGGCCATTGTTTTCTGATATGGTGATAATAGAAATGGTAATATTTTTCTTTAACAATATCTCTACTTGACAAAATCCGGTTAGCAAGCCTATATCAGTTCTCATGTTTTGATTTTTTAAATATTAATGGTAGATTACAATCAAAAGTCAATTACATGGTTTCTAAGATCCCTTCTAGCTCTAAAATTCCTATGATTATGCATCCCATAACCCTGTTTTTGTCCAGGCTTTGCCATATATCATTAGAACTACATTCAAAAGTTTTGTCTTAAGAAACAAGGTATTGAGCAGTCACTTCAGAAGCATCTCCAAGAGATGTTGAAGGAATCTGTTAAAACGTGGAGGGTCTCTTTACCCCCTCAATCCAAACTCCAATAAGCTTCAACCTACAATGTCCAAATGTTGGCCACCTCCAAAACTGGAGGATTCAACTATGGCTGATATTTTAAACACACACACACACACACACACACACACACACACACACACACACACA
>NW_020837998.1:13137585-13237730 GCF_003676395.1 Aethalodelphis obliquidens
CACACACACACACACACACACACACACACACACACACACACACACACCCCCCAAGAGGGAGAGAGAGAGAGAGAGCTCAGAGGGAGCAGAACTTCACATTCCCTCTACCCAAAGGATTTTGGGATCCTAGGATTTTCTGCCTTAAACATCACTACCCTCTACATGAAATCTTGCCTTTCTCAGTACCACACTAAAGAGTTTACCAGCTTGCCCTTACTGTGGTAGCCACAGATCCCTGTTAATCCACAGTTGTAACACTACCTCACGTAGGTGCAAAGGTTTATGCTTTTCAGAAATCTTTTCTATACTTTGGAGCTACCCTGTATAAGCTGAGTTTACCACCTGAGGAAGACAGGTCATTGGCATGAAATTTATTGCATAAAACCAAAAAAAATAGTGACCACTAACACAAGAAGGGTCTATATTTGCGTGATTTAAAGGAGTCTTCAAAAAAATCGCCCCAGTTTACTCTTGGAGGCCCAAAAGAGAAATAAGCTTTTATTGCTTGTTTGTTTGGGTTTTGTGTGTCTGTGTGCATGTGTGTGTGTGTGTGTGTGTGTGACATAGCATATTTTTAACATGTTTATTGGAATATAATTGCTTTACAATGGTGTGTTACTTTCTGCTTTATAACAAAGTGAATCAGCTATACATATATCCCCATATCTCCACCCTCTTTGCGTCTCCCTCCCACCCTCCCTATCCCAGCCCTCTAGGTGGTCACAAAGCACTGAGCTGATCTCCCTGTGGTATGTGGCTGCTTCCCACTAGCTATCTATTTTACATTTGGTAGTGTATATATGTCCATGCCACTCTCTCACTTCGTCCCAGCTTACCCTTCCCCCTCCCTGTGTCATCAAGTCCATTCTCTACATTTGCATCTTATTCCTGTCCTGCCCCTAGGTTCTTCAGAACCCTTTTTTTCCTTTAGATTCCATATATATGTGTTAGCATATGGTATTTGTTTTTCTCTTTCTGACTTACTGCACTTTGTATGACAGACTCTAGGTCCATCCACCTCACTACAAATTACTGATTTCGTTTCTTTTTATGGTTGAGTAATATTCCATTGCATATATGTGCCACATTTTCTTTATCTATTCATCTGCCAATGGACACTTAGGTTGCTTCCATGTCCTGGCTATTTTAAATAGAGTTGCAATGAACATTGTGGTACATGACTCTTTTTGAATTATGGTTTTCTCAGGGTATATGCCCAGTAGTGGGATTGCTGGGTCATATGGTAGTTCCATTTTTAGTTTTTGAAGGAACCACCATATTGTTCTCCATAGTGGCTGTATCAATTTACATTCCCACCAACAGTGCAAGAGGGTTCCCTTTTCTCCACACTCTCTCCAGCATTTATTGTTTGTACATTTTTTGATGATGGCCATTCTGACTGGTGTGAGGTGATACCTCATTGTAGTTTTGGTTTGCATTTCTCTCATGATTAGTGAAGTTGAGGATCCATCCATGTGTTCGTTGGCAATTTGTCTATCTTCTTTGGAGAAATGTCAATTTAGGTCTTCTGCCCATTTTTGGATTGGGTTGTTTGTTTTTTTGATATTGAGCTGCATGAGCTGCTTGTAAATTTTGGAGATTAATCCTTTGTCAGTTGCTTCATTTGCAAATACATTTTCCCATTCTGAGGGTTGTTTTTTGGTCTTGTTTATGGTTTCTTTTGCTGCTTTACAAAAGCAGAAGTTTCTTTTGCTGCTGTACAAAACCTTTTAAGTTTCATTAGGTTCCATGTGTTTATTTTTGTTTTTATTTCCATTTCTCTAGGAGGTGGGTCAAAAAGGGTCTTGCTGTGATGTATGTCACAGAGTGTTCTACCTATGTTTTCCTCTCAGAGTTTTATAATGTCTGGCCTAACATTTAGGTCTTTAATCCATTCTGAGTTTATTTTTGTGTATTTTGTTAGGGAGTGTTCTAACTTCATTCTTTTGCATGTAGCTGTCCAGTTTTCCCAGCACCACTTATTGAAGAGGCTGTCTTTGCTCCATTGTATATTCTTGTCTCCTTTATCAAAAATAAGGTGACCATATATGCGTGGGTTTATCTCTGGCTTTTCTATCCTTTTCCATTGATCTATACTTCTGCTTTTTGCCAGTGCCATACTGTTTTGATTACTGTAGCTTTGTAGTATAGTCTGAAGCCCAGGAGCCTGATTCCTCCAGCTCTGTTTTTCTTTCTTAAGATTGCTTTAGCTATTCAGGGTCTTTTGTGTTTCCATACAAATTGTGAAATTTTTTGTTGTAGTTCTGTGAAAAACATAGCATATTTTTTAAAACAGAGCTGCAAGTCAAGTTTTCCCTCACTGTATTGGTGACAAATCAAGCCTAGTTTTGCTGTTTTTGAGAACGCTTCTCCTAAAGAGAATCTCTAAAAAGTTGTAAGACATTAGCCTCATGGCTTGTCCAAGGAGTTTTCAAAATGAAAAAAGAACATCAGAAACCTGGAGTGAGGAAGTACTGGGAATGAAATAGGCAGGAAAGTGTTTCTCTGATGTCATGTTTGAAAGATATATGAGATGATCAGGAGACTCCTTCTCAATGCAGAGCCTCGGAAACCAAAGTTGCACTTCAGGATGTAAGCAATATTAGAAAAAAAAAAAAGAGATTCCATGAATTACCCTGTTCCAAGGCAGTGAAAGTTATCTAAAAAGCTAATGAATAGTAAAGTTTCTTGCCAGTGACTCTGCAACTTGTCAGCTTGTCATTCTTTGCTCCCCTCTGCCATGCATTGAAGGAAAGGATGACCAGAATCAACAGAATGTTTTGTTATAAAGTGGCCTCATAGAACTTCAGCCAGCTCAGTACTTGACATATGGGGGATATTCAAAATTTGGTTACTTGGTCATGGTCAGAGGATAACCACATACTTTTTATCATTCAAACAGAAATTTTTAGGGTAAGTGTGGCAGCTATTAATAATTACACTAGAACAGCAGGTATAAACTAAAACAGTCCTCAGGGAAACCAGCATGTCTGATCACCCTAATCATGAAGAATAGAATTCAGATGGTGAATTTAGTTCCAGACATAGCTGAATAAATAAAGGCTGTGACAGTCTAATTGCAGACAGAGGAGAATCAAATTGGGCTACTGCTTAACTCAGGAGAAGTCAGGTGATGGTTCAAAGATAGCCAGATGTTCTCCAAAGAGAACACAAGTCTGTCTTAACTTATCTCTAATTTTAGGTTTATGATGTTTTTAATTATGTAAAACTACTGATTAAGAAAGGCAACTGTCACAGCACAGAATAAAAAGTATGTAAACAGTTGGACTGTATTATCATATTACCAAGAGTATATAACAGGCAAAAACTTTCTATTGAAGATCCAGTGATCTCAAGAGAAAAAGGAAATTGTCTCTCCCCCAGGAAGTTTCCCAAACAGCTCACTCCACTGCCAATAAGCTAACTTACACCAAGATGGACATCGTTCCTACTGAATGTCCATGAACCAAGTTTTCAGTCCCAACATGATTGCTAGAGTTGGAGGACATGCCATCCAACCCTTCTTACAAGAAACTGAAAAGTTCTGTGGATTCATAATGCAGCCTCCATTACATCTGACCCTCTCTCAGCATATATCCAATAGAAATCTTTCTGAATCAAGAGACAACATACCACCCAGTCATGCAGTAGGCATTTTCCTGGTAATCTTTTCAGCATCTTCAGAAAAGAAACTTGCTAGGTTGATCAAAGTACCTACTACTCCAGTAAAGGCCACATGACCAACCAGCAGCCACTTGGCAACAATTCAAGGCCAGCTCCAGAATAGGTGGAAGCAATGCAATTCCTGAGTTCTAAAATCAGGGAGTCCCAACAGTTCTGACAAAATTGGAGTGGTTATTCTGATCATTTAGGAAGAAGAAATTAACCCTGTTTGTTAACATTAAGAAATCATGTTGCTCAAAGTCAACATAACTCTCAGGATATAGAAAAATGTACCTAGATCTGTACGACCAGTAAACATCCTCAGTTCTGTGCTGCAAAGAGGATTATTGGCAAAGACAATCTTTAAATTACCTATAGCATATGTCTCCTTGGAAAAGCACCAAATAGCCCTTTCTTCAATGGCCATGCTAATGGAAAAAATATACTTCCGCAGATGACAACAAGATATGCACTGAGCCAATTATTATAATCTCTCCCACCAATGGTTTTACCATACATCAAGCAGGTATCAAAGTATCAGAAAGATACCCAGAAGTTAAGCAGCAGAAGGAAGTTGTGGTGTGGCTTGTCAGAAGTCTGGAGAGTTATTCCTGAGTAATTAAGATCTGGCTTAAACATTCTTAGTTCATAACCTTACATGTAATGCAATCTTCTGTCTAAGCAGCTTTCTAATTCTCGCCTTCTAGCCAACCCCTTACCAAGTCACCTGATGCTATACCAAAGGTGATAAAAACTTGGTGATTTCTATTAAATTAAATTCTAATACATTACTTCTCTGCTTATTCATATTTTGAAAGAGAATTTAAGCTGACAACTTGCCTTCAAAGATAAACATACCTAGAGTGAGGTAGAAGACAGTCTGATTTAAAGCAAATGCCACTGAAATGGAAGCCAAAATTCTAGCCTTTTCAGCAACTCTCTGGTTTATCTTGACAAGATTACTTTATCCTTATATTTTCTCTTCTATGCAATGGAAACTTTGAACTAGATGACCTGTAACTTCACTTCCAGTATTGACAGTCTACATTAACTTTGGTCAGAAGAAACTTCATCTACAGAGAAGGCTGACCCTGTCCACAAATTTTATTTGTATGGATATCAGGACCACTCTGCCCCATACACGCTCAAATCCATATACTTGGGTGACAGTCTCAGCCATACCACTGGATCATCTTGGGTAAATCACTTAATGTCTCTGGGTCTTTCTCTTGCTCTGTAAAACTAAAGGGATGAAAAGGACCAGTAATTTTCAAATGATGTTCCATGGAGACCTTTGATTTCACATACCTATAAAGCAATGAACTCAAGAACTGCCATGAGACAAGGTAAGAGGGAAGACCAAGGAGAAAGCCAGTCATGTGAGACTCTTGGACACCTCTCCCTATTACAGGCCAATCAGAGCAGCTCCATTTTTATCTATATTAACTTGAGGGATAGATAATATTTCACTTGAAGAGGGTGTTCAACAAATGAAAGGAAACTTGAAAACCATAGGACTAAGGTGCTTCCTGAGTTCTGCTTCATAAAAAGCATTTATTATTTGTTAAATGACTGATTCTGTGGTATTAAACCAGGTGTCAGCAAACTTTTTTCTTAGAAAGGCCACATAGTAAATATTTTAGGCTTTGTGTGCCATTCAATCTGCCACTACCATTCAAATCTGCCATTGTAGTGTGAAGGCAGCCTCATTAGACAATACATAAATGAATGGTCATGGGTGGCTATGTTCCAATAAAAATTTATTTATGGACCCTACGATTTGAATTTTATGAAGTGTTCATGTGCCACAATATATTCTTCTGGGTTTTTTTTCCAACCATTTTTAAATGTAAAAACCATTTTTAATTTACAGGTCAAATAAAAACAGGTAGTAGACCAAATTTGGACCATAGACCATAGTTTGCTGATTTCTTTTCTGAACCACATGGTACTAAAGAGAAAATCAGATGGAAACAACTATGTTATTAAAGGTACCTACTCCCTCTCTCCCAAGCTGTGATTTGGAAGTTCCTATCAGGTGACCCTCTCATTATGAATTTCCTTTCCAGTTTTCAGTAGCACGATTTTCTCCCCTTGTCCCATCAAGTCTAAAGTGGTAATCACTTCCTACAGTTGTTAGTCTCAGGGCAATTCACTGTCCCTTGTTAGTTCCCTTAACTCTGTTCACACCTTTGTAAATACTCCCTTCGTCAATCTCTCTACAGTTGCCCTTTGAGTGTGCCGTTTCTTATTAGAACGCTGACTCACACAAAGATGTTAAGTAAATATTCATTACCCCATCCTTCTGAATACACATTTCTCAATACGTTGCTTTTCTTTTTTTTTTTTAATCCAGGAATAACCATCCCAAAATGTAATACAAGTCCAACTCAATTTTCTAAACAGAAAGTTCTTTCTCTGCCCAAACCTGAATTATCCTTCATTAAACAATTGCTAAATACAACAAACCTCATAAAGTCCTACCTTCATATTTACAAATGGCTTACAACTCGCTGAAATAAGGACAGAAGAGGTGGGAAACGTGTCTAGTAGACTTAACAGGAAGATCTTTGGTGTGAATTGGTTGACTCCTCTAAGGCTAAAAATCAGCTCCCCTACATCTCTGGGAGTTGCAGCTTTGCTTTCATGAATCTATGGATCAGGCCAATAGCAACCTGTAGTTACATAACGTCTGAGCAAACTTCTAAAAGCAGCTGTTGATAACAGAAAGACTGGAAGTATCACACACAAAACGGACAGAGATTTCTGTTTGTTTATAAATTGTGTAATGTGTTGGTAAAAGTATGAGGAAATGGATATATTCATTCTAATTGGTGAGAGCCCATATTGATAAATCCTTTCAGGAAAGTGATTTGAAAATTAGCTTTAGTGACAAAATGAGTAAAACATTTGACACATTTGATCAAGTAATTCCTGAAGAAATAATGAGAGACTCAAAGATATATATAAAAGGATATCCTTGCAGAATTTTTTATTAAAATAATATTAATGTTAAAATAAGGGAATTAATAGAATAGTATATTATAATCCATATCATTGGGCACAATGTAGTCATTAAAAAGTATATTTTCAAATAATATTCAATGTTATAAAAAGTGTTCATTATCAGTTGTTAAATGTAAAGAAATGTATATATACATATAAAGCTGTATGTATATCTATATGCATGTGTGTGTATAGATCTAGATAGATAAATATGATATAGATACAGATATAGATATAAATATATAGTGGTAGGCAGAATAATGGCCTCCCAAAGATGTCCATTTCCTAATTCCTAGAACCTGTAAATATGTTACCTTACATGGCAAAAACAAACTTTGTAGATGTGATTAAAACACATGTGATTAAGCAATTTTACATGGAGAGATTATCCTGGTTTAACTGGGTGAGTCCAATCAAATCACATGAGTCCTCATATAGATGTGACTACAGAAGAATTGTCAGAGAGATGCAACCTTGCTGTCTTAGAAGATGGAGAAAAGGGGTCATGAGCCAAGGAATGCAGGCACCCTCTAAAAGCTGGGAAAAAAAAGGAAATGGATTCTTCCCTAGAGCCTCTAAATAGGAACACAGTCCTGCCGACACTTTGATCATAGCCCAATAAGACCCATTTAAGACTTCTGACCTACAGAATTGTAAGATAATAAATTTGTATTAAGCCACTACATTTATGGTAATTTTGTTATTGCAGCTTCACACACACACACACACACACACACACACACACACACACACACACACATATTCCCTGTCAAGTTTGATTCAAACTGTATTGGAGTTTAGATTGATTTGGGAGGAATTGCCATCTCCTCAATGCAATGCTGCTCCCAGTTGATTTTTTGAGCAGTATTATGCTTAGTGAAATAAGTCAGACAGAGAAAGACAAATACTGTATGTTATCACTTATATTTGGAATCTAAAAAATAAAACAAACAAATGTTCCCAGTTGATTTTTGTAACCTTGCTGAACCCTTTAAATCCAATTACCTTGCTCCCATCTTATATGTTACTAATGTCAGTATTTTTAATTCTTACTTCTACATCCCCCAAATTAGTCATAATAGGTATTGATGCTTTACAGAGTAAATGTTTGTTAAGTTTACTCAAGCTAATTTCTTATTTGCCAGCTCTTCTTACATCTCACTCCCTTTTTCTGAATTCAGTACTGTTCTTTATTTTAACCCTCACTTTGAAGACATTATTCTGCTTTCTTCTGACTTCTACTGTTGCTATTGAGAATGCTGCTGTCAGACTAATTGTCACTCCTTGCAGATAAATCGTCCTTTCTTTCTGCTGCTTTTTAAGCTGTTCTCTTTGTCCTTGGTGTTCTGTAGTTTCATTGTGATTAAAGTAAGTATAGATTTATTTCTATTTTTCCTGCTAAGGATACATTGCACTTCCAGAATGTGGATTCAAGTCTTTCATCAATACTGAAAAATTCATAGCCACCATTTCCTTGAATTTGCCCCTCTCTCTCTCTCTATTTTCTCTTTGGAAATGGCATTTATTATTTATAATCTGCCTGTTTGCATAGTTTCTTATTACTCTTTAATGTTTTCAATTCTTTCTCTTATTTCTGTAATGATTTTAAACACTCTAATTTCATGGATTCTATCATATTGTGCTATTTTGTGATGTTTGGGGGATTCTAATCCTGATTTTTGTTGTATTTTCACTTATTCACGTGATATATTTTTTCATGTAATTTTGGGTTGTGAGCTCTTCTGCAGCAGGACTTTATATGTGAAAATCTTTTGCAACCTGGTTTTATCACTGGAATCAATTTTACCTGGAACCAATTTTAGGTTAAATCCTTGGCTTGCGAGTTCCTAAACCCTGCAGGTAGTGTAAATAAAATATGAAGGACATCATCCATTGTTACAAATTTTCAGGACAGAACTTTTCCTCACCCAGATCCTGGACAATGATAGGTTTCCTTGTTATTTCTATGTATTATTGCATACAATTTTTTCTACTCCACCCTTACAATGAGGTTGTAGCCCTTCAGATTCCTGGTTTTCTGTGAGAGGCACTTTGTACTGACTCAAGGTTTTATCTCTTGTCTCCATATAGGTGTTATAACACAAGCCTTTAGACTATTGAGTGTGATACTCCCTCCACCTCTCTCTAAGGCATCCATATCATAAAGTATATGCTTACCCTCTGAGTTTTCCTCTTTGTTTCTGAATCCTACCAATATTCTTTACTTTCTCAATAGCTAAGTTATGTACTTAATAGAACACTGTTATAATTTATCTAATATTTCCAGAACCCTCCTGGAGGGTTCTCATGGTACCTAGTTCACATTAAGTCCCTCAATATTACTTTTTATATAACATTAAAAAATTTTTTTAGAAAAAGGGGTAGATGGAAGCATGAGGGAAATGTTGAAATAATGATGAAATGAGAAAGACTTTTCAAATGAAAAAATAAAACCTGGAATCTGTAAAGAAAATATTTGATAAAGCTACATAAAAATTAAAACCTTCTGTATGACAAAAAATTACCATTAAAAAACAGAAGACAAATGATAAACTAAGAACAAGTATTTGCTATATATTTGACAGGAAAAAAAAGCTAATTTCTCTCATATTCAAAGAGCTATTGAAATCAATAAGAAAAAGATATAAATAGAAAATGAACAGTTCAGAAAATAAAAAATGCAAATCACCAATAAACATACAAATACATATTCAACCTCACTTATAATTAAAGAAATGCAAAATAAAACTGTAAGATACTATTTTTTCTAGCCATCAGATTGACAAAGGCTATGCTAATATCAACATTTTTAAAAGCTATACATGAGTTTATATATGTGCCTAAATATTATATCTGCATAGAAAGTTTCTGGAAAGATATATGAAAAACTCAAGTGACTACTGACTGCTACAGAGTGTGTAGAGGTGGGGAAGGAAGAAGATTTTATTTTTCGCCTTTTGTTCTTTTTTTACAGTTTGAATTTTTACATGAACAGGAATCGTTTTTTCAACAACAACGACAAAAAGTTAGATAATAAGAATTATAGCAACAATAATAAATGCCAAAAGGAATAGGGCTCCATGGCATAAGTACAGGGAAGCGAAGAGGAGAGGAGGGGGGAAGGCTGAGATCCAAACAAGCACTGAGCTACTGTGTTTTCTGGCTGCTTCTAGAGGTACTGCCCATATAGAGATGAGGGACAAAGTGGCTGTGAGCTGCAGGCTCTTCAATGGGGACCAGTGATGCTTATTTCTATGCTGAATGTGTTGCCACATTACATTCTGCACTGTAATACTCTGTGTTAATTGACAATTTTCATTTTCATGCATATTAATTGTAATTGCATTCTAACTTTCAATCCTTCTTTGAGGAATACAGGTGGAAGCCATTATCATTAGCTATTTACCAAGTGCACAAACATATGTAAAAGATTTATTAATATAAAAAGGAAGAAAAGATAACAGACATATGTTAGCAAGAATTATGCTTTGAGAAACTCAAACGTGCTTAAATCTCTTTCTCTTCCAGCTTAACCTGTAAACCCTTAATACAAGATCCAAATGCTCAAGCTCCCCTAAGATATTGCCCTTCCATTTTCATAAAGCATATAATGCACAGAGGGGAAAGCTCTGTCATTAGACTGGATCCAAATCCTGACTCAACCACTTCCTAGCTGTGTGCACTTAAGCAAGTTGCTTAAGCTCTGAGTTCGAGCCAGTTTCCTCATTTGTGAAATGGAGACCCTAAAAGTACCTACAGGGGTTGTTAGGAGAATTAAACAAGATGATTAGCATGTAAAGCAGTAAAGTGGCTGGCACATGGCAAATAATCCATAAATGTTATCTATGATTATTGTGAAAAATCAATCTATTGTATATTGAGGGCCCAGAACCATACTAAGATGATGTGAGGGATATTCTAACCTCTTATAATGTTGCTGAGTGGAAGAGCATGTAAATTCCAAGATAAAGCTATTCAAACCCTATATTGCCCACTGTCTGTACCCAATCAGCCTTACTCTTGAAATGAAAAGGTTCAGCACTTAAGCCCCAAAGCACAAAGCTTCTCTTGTCAATAATGGGTCCAACTAAAGCAACATTTTCAAAAGTAGTGGGAAGTACCATCATGGTCATGGAAAGAAAAGGAAATCCAGTGAGTTGGGAAAACCAGACCTTCAGTGGGGCTGAATAGTCCAAATCCACAACACTGATTATTGTCAAGGTATATGATCTAAATAAGTCACTAATTGTACCTTAACGTACCTTTATAAAGCCCACCTTAGAACTCTTTGATTTTGTTGATTTTGTGTGGACTAACCAGCCAGCCAGTCAGCCAGGAAGTATCAGCAGAGGAGGACAGGCCACTCTTTCCACAGGTGTTCCCCAGAAAGAAAAATACATCAATCAAGTGGCTTACAAATAAAAGATAACTGTATCTGATGGTGCTGGAGATGGTGGTGAAGTTGATGATACTGACTACACTGACTGCTAATGAATCCCAGAAGTGCTCTTATGCATTATAAATAACAAAATTGGAACTAGTCAAAATCTCATAGAAGCACAAAGTGTTAGAGCTGTAAAGGACATTAAGTCCTTCAAAGCATGGTGCATGGCCTGTGGACATCAAAATTACTTGCAGGTATGTACTTGTTAAAATGCAAGTTCCTGGGCTCATTTGAATTCTTACATCTTCACTTTTATCAACATTCCTATGTGATTCTTAATGCAGTCTGAAGTATAAGGGTCCTGTCTTTAGAGACCGTAATTTCATTTTACAAAAGATGATCTTCAGTTGTGTTGAGAGTTACCTGCTGTAGAATAACCAAGAAATATTATGCTTCTTGGAAGCAGCATAATGAAAGAGCATGAGTATGAAATCAAACAGACCTATATTCAAATTATACTTGTGCTACTTATAGTTTGGTCTTAGATAAAATACTTAACCTTGTGACCCTCTGTTTTTCTGACAAGAGTGTAGATGAGAAGATTTACTTCTTGGGGTTGTTTCAAGGATTGAATAAGATCACAGAACATAGTAGGTATTCAATGAATCTGACTTCTTTAATACCATACTAACTGAGGAGGTTTGAAAAGAAAGGAAGTTAATATAGATTGTTACCTATGTGCTACTACTTTACATACATGTAAACTCCACAAGGGCAGGGATCTTTTTCTGTTTTGTTCACTGATGTATTTTGCTCATTGATGCCTAAGACAGGATCTGGAACAAGGTTAGTGTAAAGTAATAATGTGTGAAATAGATATCCTTGTCCTTTCTCTGGATCTCACTCCACCAATGATTGCCAAATGGATGGGGGTGGGGAGTAAGGTTAGGGTAAAATTCAGGAATGCGCTAAAAGTTAGAGAAGGCTGTTGTACATATCATCTGTAAGAAATATGGAGTGTGTGTGTGTGTGTGTGTGTGTGTGTGTGTGTGTTCTATATATCTGGGGACAGCTGTTTTGACACCTGGACTAACAACATAAGTCCATAAATCATTGCCGTCAAGTGTGGAGAAGAGATGAGTGCTGTATAAGACCTTGTGCAGAAAATGAGAATAGGCCTTGGTCTAAAAATATGGGTCAAATTCGATATATAGGCAGTAGAATTCACAGATGAGCAGAACTCGGAAAGGGATCTTTGATGTTATCCAACCTCCCACCAAGCAATGTAGGAATTCTCTCTACCATATCCCTAATAGTTTACCATCTGACCCCTATTTCAACCCTTTCTGGGAAATGAAGGTCATTACCTGGCTAGTCAGCCCATCCTTTCTAAGCAGCTCTGATTTTGACAGAGTACCCATGCTAAACCAAAGTCTGCCTCTTAATAACTTCTGCCCATTAGTCCTAGATTTGTCCTCTGGAGCTCCAAAGAATGTCTACTCACTTTCCCACATAACAACTCTTTACATTTTAGAAGGTAGCTCTTCAGCCCTCCTAAGCCAGGCTGAAGTGAGGAAGACATTCCTTCCTTGCACTCATATACAACATGCCCAGGCCCAGTAGTCTCAGGAACATTCCCAGTCCCAGTGGAGCCCACCCAAAAGGGAAAGCATTTCTGAAAAAATAAAATAGATATGTAAATAAGTCTGGTGAAATAATCACTGCTAAAAACAGCAACTTGCTAGGTGGCCTCCAATTCATAAAAGCAAGCAGCCAGCACAAATGTGTTCAAGTGAGAAACTGGGAAAATGGATCAATTTTCTCTTCAGCAATTGTTCTTCCTGAAATTGAACAAAATTTCTCACACTGTTCTACATTACCCACTAATTATTCCCTGGTGCTGAGGCCAGTGGAGGCTCCTTGACTGAAAAGTCCCAAAAAGAATAAGCCCCTCCCTCTCGACACCTCGTTTCCACTGTCTTTAGGTCAGGCTTTATTTGTCCTTGGAATCAGGGGAGAACTGGAGTGCCCACAGAACGGATAAGCCTGAAACATGTGTTTTCATGAGATGACAAGGGGAATGATTGCACTTGCAGAATTTCACAGCATATCCAAGAGAATATTGAGGATATGAAGAATTTTACAAGAAATATGAACATTGTCAAAAGGAGCATATTTCTGTGAAATTCTCTAAAACTCATCCACAGTTATCTCACAAGGAAATTGGTCATAACCTAATGGAACAGATTTTAATTTCTTACTCTGTCTATGCAGCTTTCATTTGTAGTTTAACAGTTTTAGTGAAGAGTTTGTATTGCACTCTTTTACTGTGCAGATTCATGTTTCCTAGATGATTTTAAGCACTTTCTCTCCACAGACCAGCCATTGCCTACATTTCCAATGGTAGCCTCCATTCTATCCCTTCACAGGTCAGTCTATTGGCCATGTTCCCAAAATACTCAGTGCTGCTCTACCTCTACATTTCTTAGTGACTTCCTCCACCAGAAATATCTCATTCCCTTGCCTCCATTCCTCTACATATTGAAACCCTGTTTCTTTCAAGGCCCATCACAAATTATTCTTTCTCCATGAACCTTCCATAATACTCCCATCCAACCCCCTCCTTGGAATTCCCAAAGTAATCTATCTATATTGCCCTAAGACCAAAGAATGTTTTAGTCTTAGCGAGAAAAGGGCAACATGATGGTAGAATTCAAGAGGAAAAAAATCAAAGGTTCAAAGCCAAACAAACCGCTGCAGCAGGTTGAAAAGGATAGAATTGGGGTTAATAAAATATACTTATTCAGCAAATGTCTACTGAGTACCCACTATGTGTCTGGCACCCTGAGAGACCCAGTAGTTACATTACAGAAATAAAGGAGAGAGATGATACTTAAGAGAGGCAGACATTTACCAACCCACCACACAAATATATTGATAGATCACACAAGGATTGTTTGCTTGAGAAACTGGATGGATGGTGCTGCCATTCACTGAGATGAGGAAAACTGGGAGAGATACAGGTTGGGGTGGAGCACTGGGGACTCATGGGTTCATTTTAGGTCCCTATAAATTTGGAGTGACCTGTGCAACATCCAAGTGGAGATATCAAGTCAGGGACTCAGAAGAGAGGCCAGGACTAGAAATGAGAGGAAGTGTTGAAAGTCAACAACCAGGAAATCAAGAGACAGCTGAAAGCAAGTGAAAAGTGGCCAGCCTGCAACCATTTCTGTAAATGTTGAGTGTCTCAAAAGGTACTCCTTTTCTATATTGGTAACAGGCTTTGAAGGGTGAAGAAAAGAATCTTAAAGGCGTCAAGTCACACTTATGGTACTTATCACATTCACCTTTTCTTATAATTATATATGGTCTTGTCTCACAACTCTTATTAGACCTTGGTGGGGGTGGGGAGAGGAGGCCAAATAAGTAGCACTCCTTCGAATTCTGAGTTAATCACCTGCTAGACAATGAATTCAGACTGATGAAAATCAAAATATCACATTTTTTACTGCTGAAGTCTAGAGTCGAGGACATAGCTTGGGTGAATTTCCTAATATCTGAACCCCAGAACCTGATAGAGTTAACCCCATCACAAGTGGCACCGGAAGTCAGCAGTGCTCCGGTGAGGACCTGCACCTATGTGACTTCAGGCATGCAGGAGCAGACCAGAATATGTCTCAAATAAAGATACAAGCTACAGGGCTCTCAAACAAAGCTGGAGGGCTCAGCTGAGCTACACTTGCCCAGCACCTTTTCTCAAACACACCAATCAGAGCAGTCACGTCTTCTCCTCAGGAGAGGAGGAGATGAGGGGGCAGAGAGAGGCCAGAATGTTCTCCTAATGGGATGTCACTCCATATGGAAGGAAACATCAGGACTGGGGAAGAAGTGAACCTCCTTAACAGATTTGAAGCTCCTGGGGGAAGGCAGAGCTGGAGCTTTGTACCTCTGTGTATCCCCCAAAGCACCCTACATAGTGCTGTGCTACAACAGATGCCAAATAAATACTGCATAAAGGAATGGTGCCAGGAGCACTCTGTGTGTGTGGTATGGGTTTCCTTCATTCAAAACTCAGTTTAAAATTCTCCTCCTCAGGGAAGCCATTTCTTTTTTCTTTTTTTAAATTGAAGTATAGTTCATTTACAATGTTATGTTAGTTTCAAGTGTACAGTAAAGTGATTCAGTTATACATATATATATACATATATATATTCTTTTTCATATTCCTTTCCATTATAGGTTATTACAAGATATTGAGTATAGTTCCCTGTGTTATACAGTAGGTCCTTGTTGTTTAACTGTTTTATATATAGTAGTGTGTATATGTTAATCCCAAACTCCTAATTTATCTCTCCTCCCTGCCCCCCACTATCCCCTTTGGTAACCTTAAGTTTGTTTTCTATGAAGCCTTTTCTTTTTAACCCTCCTTCACTGTGATCACCTCTTCATCCTGGGCTTCCACAGCCCATTCCTGTTCTAGTTGGGTCATATGAATTTGCATTCATTTGTATGATAATTTGCAAATGTAACTATGAGTCATTTGCTATAAAAAAAATCTTCCTTTCTTCAGCTGGATAGCAAGCCCCTTGTAATCATGTGTTCTATCCTTCCTTATCAGTTGTGCCTAGAAGGGGACTGGCATTGCTAATTGTTGAGGCTGTCAATCTCCCACGAGAATCAAAGTGCAGTAACCACTGAGACACAAGAATCTCCACTGCAGCTCTGACTTCTTTACTGGATGCATTTCTCACTGCCTTTCTGTCCTATGCTCTCAGAACAAGATCCCTTGCCTACTGCCTTTTTCTATCTATCACAAAGGAGTGCATAAAGAATGATGGGCTCCAAACAAATGGAGTTTCTTCCCGCCCTTTTGCACTAAAGGAACACTCAACAGTGACAGGTTTTTGAAGGAGATGACAAAGAGAAGCCCTAAAATAAAAGCTGATGACATGGAGATTTCTCTGCATGAGGTCAGTCTCACCCTAATTCCTCCGTGAGCTGAGTTATGGAGCCATCATGGGTCACACAAATTGATAATGCATTTGATAGGGCATTCAAAATAGCATATAGGAAAAATTCTAGAAATAAGCTTTCACCCTAATGGAATTCGTAGAAGAAGGAACTAACCCAGCAGATGTTAACTGAAATGCCAGTTCTAAAACTGAGGGTCTTTCAGTTACTAGTCCCATCTTGACCTAATTCACTGCAGAATGATTTGACATATACAGGGGGTAAACTACAAATTAAATCCACAAGGGAGGCAGAGGTTCAAGATGAGTTTGAAATGAAAATATTTAGTGGGATCAAAGTTCATGTCTTAGCATGTCTATGCATCATCCTGCCAGCATGTGATATGTATGTGTGCTAAGTAGGAGAAGGGGGCGTGATCAGGAGTACACTCTGGATATGATTGGGGTTAATTGTCCTCATCTAGAAATATATAAAATATCAGACCTGATAAGCCCTAATTCAAAACCCTCATTCTATAGATGAGGAAATTGAATGAAGAGAGGGAGTAAATTAGGTCTCAAATCGGGCCTCTGATTCCTAGTTTGTATCTTTCTGCTCACCATAGGATGGGGATTACTATAGGGTAGGCTATTTAATGGCAGTTCTCAACTGATTTGCCCTTTTAATTGTATAAACTATAGTAATAATATCTTTTTGGCCATTTTACCTCCATGTAACTCCAGAACCACTATTCATATTATTATGTGCCATGACTCTGCAAATTAAACACCCAGTTTCATTTTGCATATGGCACCACTGAGGGATGATGACTAAAGGGACTTTTCCAAATTCACAGAGGTCATTATAAACCCCAGTATTCCATCTTTACTCCCTGGGCTATTTAGAAGATTGGACTTTAGGATAAAAATTAATTCATCTCTACTGTTCCCTGAATATGCCATGTGTTTTCTTCAGAGTATACCTTGACTCATGCTATTCCTTTGCCTGGAACATCTTCTTACCAGCCTAGCCATCCTCATCACAGTCTGTCAAAATTCTATCTTTCATGGCACATATAAAGTATTACCTCCTTTATGAAGCTTTCTCTAAACCCAAGCTCTCAAGCAAAATGTCTTCTTTTCTTTGAAGCTACAGAGTCCTCTGTTTATACAGCCCCAAAATACATGTCACATTCTTCCTTTATGATGGTCATTTTTTAATGGCAAACACTGTTGCCTTCTCAACAGATATTTCCTCTACTTTCTTGCCAAAAGAAACCCGGGTTGGTGGAGCAATGTGCCTAGCCCCAGGGAATGAATTCTAATTTACCTAAGCCAAATATGATTATTCCACTTTCCTTTGCCATATAATCTCTAGCTTTGCTTCTCTCACAGCTAGGATTGCCCATATGGAAAAAAATCTGACCAATGAGACTGTCAAGAACAGGGAAGGATCTGAGATTTTACCCTATTTACAAGCTAACAAGTTAAGCTGCCAGTGTTATGGATGCTGGCAGAAGACACACAATTCCTGAGCCAGAGACAAAGACTGTATCACTCACAACAGCATTAGTGATCAGACTCCCCATTTTACACAGGATGATAAAAAGAGAGCTGCACAGTAACTGCAGCCTCAGTGTGTTAGGTTACAGGAGAAGAACCCTGAATTCAGGAAGCATAAATCATTTATAATGGTCAGTACACAGGCCTGCCCTTTGCCCTGAAAGAGGACATTATCTCTATCTTCCAAGCTATTTACTACACAAACATCCTTGAAAAAAAAATAATAATAATCCAGAACAAAGGTAGTCATTGTCTCTGCTCACAAGGCATGCTGAAATGCAAATGACTGCTGGAGAATTATCTTCCAACAGAGAGGTACGTAGAAATTTGATGTAGAGGTTTTGTGAAAGATTTTTCTCCATAATAAAAAGAAAACTCTGCAAAAAATTAGAGCTCCTTCCATTTTTCCCTGCCTAGAACACCTGCATGTGAGGACATGATCTTTAATACTTCTGTAGCCATCTTGAAACTCTGAGAAGAGGCCAGAAGAATTCCAGGGATGGCTACCTAGTGCCCATGGATCATCTTGTTCAGAAACACCCCTGAAATAACCTACTTCCATGCTTGATGGTAAGTAACCATATAGTGGCTTTACGGCTTAAACCAGTGTCAGTAGAGCTTTCTGTATCTTCAGGCAAAAGTGTCCAACCTGAAACATTTTTCATAGTTCTTATTATTCACCCACTTTCTGAAACTAAGAACTGTGTCATATATAATAATTAAGACAGATATGGGTTTGAATTCTTAGTCTTCTGTTGACTAGCTGTATGTTTTAGATTGTTACCTAAGCTCTCTAAGCCTTAGTTTTCATGTCTGTAAAATGAGTATAATAATAACATAAACTACCTCAGAGAGTTTTTGTGAAGATTAAATGAAATTATAAATGTCAAGAGCTCAGCCTAATGTCCAGCATATAATAAGCATCCAATAAAGGACAGCTATCAGTATTTTTTTTCTCCCATATAAGGCCTAAGACAAAGCCACTTACAGAGTCAGAAGAATGTGTAAAATGAACTGTGCAGGGTCACATAGCCTGAGACTTAAATATAACTACTCCTCAACTCTCTGAGCTAAACAGAAATAGGAAGAACACAGCTAAATAGTGCCCTTGGATAATCTCTCAAATTCATTTTCATCAGTATTTTCAATTCCCACCCCAACCCCCACTGAATATTTTTTGAACAAAAATTTCCCAATATAACAGTAGAGCATATATGTATAGCTGATTCACTTTGTTATAATGCAGAAACTAACACACCATTGTAAAGCAATTATACTCCAATAAAGATGTTAAAAAAAGTAGAGCATGCTCAGTGTGCAAAATTTGAAAAAAAATGCAAAAAATAAAATAAAATAAAATCAGGAAAAAAATAAATTATAGCACCACCATCCAAACTCAACCATTCTTACCGTTCAGTTGCATTTCCTTCCATCTTTATTACTGTGCATTTACATGCATATTTTAAAATATAGTTGTGTTCACTCTCTAAATAAAGGCTTGTGTTTTTTCTCCAGTTAACATTACAACATAAGTATTTCCCCATGTTATTAAAAGCTCCTTGTAAGCACATTTTTAAATGACTGCCTAATAGCACATCATGTGGATATGCCATAATGTACTTAAATATATTCCCACATTCTCAAACATTTTGGTTGTATCCTATATTTGGCCAAAAAGAAATAAGCCACAATGAGCATATCTGTGCTTAAAACTTCACCTACTTAACATCATTTACTTAGGTTATAGAGATTCCCAGAAGTTAAATTATTGCATCAAAAATATAAACTCTGTCAAATTGTTTTCCAAAAGAGTTGTATCAATTTCTACTCCCACTAGTACCATTTGAGTGTGCCTATTTCATTATACCTTCCTTGGCTCTAGTATTTTCATTTCCCCTCCTTTCCTATTTTGATGGGGGGAAAAGTCTTAGTGTTCTAATTTGTATTTCTTTGATTATCAATGAAGCCAAACATTTTTTTTCCATATGTTCTCACTAAACCTTTTGATCAATGATGCTGACATATTACAGATCTTACTGATTCACACTTCCCTTATTCCTACCCTGGAAGCAATCCCCAGAAGACAGGAAGAGGCAAAAAACAATAAACTAGAAAATCCTCAAAAGTCCAAGATGGCTCCTAAATAATCTGATTTGATTGTAGAAATAGTTGACTAGAAGTTCTCCTTCCCATGGTATTTCCTGCCTCTGGGTCTGTACCCCACAACATTCCAGTCACTGACTGAGCTACATCTGAGGTGGGCAAGAAGCGAGGTACTTTCCCACTGCCTCTGGGTTTCATAAACTTAAGCTGTAAGAGGCTTATTAAAGAACAAGCAAGAGATGCCTGCTTTGGAAACCTCAACTTAGAAGGTCTTGCTTAATAGACCGTTAAATCAGTCATCATGCCTGCTTTTAACTTTCCTTACTACTAAGGGGCCTCTCAATTTACAAGGAATGTAGTACATGCTATAACTCTTTGTGCATCAAGATCTGACATATTTCTCACACTTGCCTCTCACCCCACCTCCCTCACACCCACGCAGTTGTCAGTGGCATGTCCCAAAGTGTGATTTAGGCTGACCTCACTGGCTCACTACTCTATGTCAGAAGAGTTTGCCAGGAGGGAAAGATGTGCAGCTACGCCATGAGTGCTTCTCTCAGGTGACCACCTGTATTTTGAGGACCAGGAAAGTGTCCTGGAAACCCCCTCCACTAGTTCTGCCTGCATACTGTGAGAAATACTTTGCAGTTCCCTACAAAATTTTAGTTGCCTACTTGCCAGTATTGTCACAGTGGTTACCCATCCGGGCCCAGCTACAGACTTTCCTGCCTGAAGGAGATGACTTTGCCTCAAGTCTCTGCACTTGAGGGTATTTTGACTTCTGAGAACCAGTCCGAGAAAAAATTTAAAGCTGTTAGGTATGTGATGTAGAAGTTCACTTCTGCTTGATCAGAATTCTTTTCTCAGCTTCCAAAGTTTAACTGGATCCAAGAACTAGCTCTCATCATTTTCCAAAGCAAGGCCACTGTTGTGTCATCCAGGCAACACAATAGATCAACATGACAGGAGGAGTCACTGAAGGTGTTTTAAGATTCAAACCCATTTACATTTACCCAGCTTGACTTAAAGTCGGCACAAGCTTGCATCTCTTTTAAAACATAATGGGCATTCTGTGATGCAGCTCAGTGAAATCAAGAGTGTGAGGCTTGTAATGGAGGCATCAACCTACAACCATTTTCAGGAATAAATCCCAATAATAGATGTTTGCTCTGGGGCTGAATGTACCATTATCATACTATCTTGGTCTGACTATCATGTCCCAGCCCACTTCTCTCAGCAGCCCTCTGATCCACTGCTAACATGTCAGACAAGGCAAAGCCAAGAAATTATGGACTCACCCTCCAGGGAGCATGTTGCAGTTTGACTCAAGGAGATGTGAGTTCCATTCAGAAATCTCTTTGTCATCCTCTGTTGATAATCTAGCTGCCTTTTGTCTTTATTTTTTTTTAAAGACGACTTTCTGTCCTGGTGAGAGTGGAGTGACTGACTTGGGTGTCAGTACCACGTCACAGAAATGATTCTGTATTGGCTTAAGCCACACATTCAGCACCAGAGCTCAGTGCCTGGCATTTGCTTAGCATGCAATAAATGTTGAATTGAATCTAATTGAACTGAACCACATATAATCAAATTGAATTAAACAGAATGCAATTGGTTGGGTGTATTAAATGGGGTCTTTCTTTTCACATATATGGCAGCCTTCCAAGTGCTCTATTTCAAACTTCCTCAAACAAACTGAGAATAACCAAATCATCACTAGAACATACAGCACAGAAAGAACAAAGACAGAGCTAGGTTTTTGGTTTTGTTTTGCTTTTGTTTTTTGTGGGGTTTTTTTTGGTAATATCATAACTTTATTTATTTACTTATTTATTTAGTTATTTTCTTCCAGTTTTATTGAGATATATTTGACATACAGCACTGTATAGGTTTAAGGTATACAGTATAATGATTTGATTCATATACATCATAAAAATGATTAGCACAAGTTTAGTTAAAATCCATCATCTCTTATACATACAAAATTAAAGAAACAGAAAAAAATATTTTTTCTTGTGATGAGAACTCTTAGGATTTACTCTCAACAACTTCCATATATAACATACAACACTGTTCATTATATTTATCATGCTGTACATTACATCCCTAGTATTTATTTATCTTATAACTGGAAGTTTCTACCTTTTGACTTGTTTTTGTTTTGTTTTTATAATGATAATCATATAACTAAAGGAGGGGGATAATTGTGCAGTTGGCTCAGAAAGCTGAGAGTCTAAGGAGAAGTCAGCTTTAGAAAGCACTATAATCAGAACAAAGTTTGTCCTCAGAAACCTTGACCTCTCCATTCTGGACCTTTTTCTGGGTCTCTCAAGCTTCTAGTGCCCAGCATGTTTATAAGCTTTCCCCCATAAAAATCCATTCTTGAGAAATGGTGAAATGTACAGACTCATACTAAGATGTAAAGTATCAAAAAGTGTTGAAAGCATCAGCCCTCCTGAAGATGCCTACATGTTATAGGGACTTAAAAGCTTATGCTAAAGGGATGAAGTGGTGTATCAGTAGTCATCTACTGAGGAGAAACATTAGAGGTTGGGGACACCTAGGTGCACTCAAATCATACCACATCACCAGGAAGTAAGTTTTCCTTGAACTGTCACTTGACCCAATTAGAAAGTTAGAGGGTTTTTTGTTTTGTTTTGTTTTGCTCTGATTTGTTTTTTAATTAGGCCAATGGTTTAACCCCTGTGGTCTTCAACTTCCCCATAATAGAAAAAACAAAAAAACACAGAGGCAGTAATCAGACAACTCTTCTTGGTGATGCCTGTGGGCTGAGATGTTTGGGAGTACGTTTCTAAAGAGTTAGTAGTAAAGCAAACCAAATATATACTTCAATTGCCTCATTCTCTTCCCCAAGGAAAATCTAAGTTGTGCACCTGGCAATCCCCCAGTGTAAACTGGTTCCTCTGTCCACTCGCAGAAGGTACTAGCTCCATTCAGACTAGCCAATCTTGGGATAGGAAAAGTTGCTGATGAGTACACTTTTGAATGGAATGAGAATGGCATAAGAAAAAGGATGGACAAAATAAAAAGAGGATTTTTTTTCTTAAAAAACAGTGAGGGAGAAATCACTCTTCCTGCTGTTAAGGCCTACTACATAGCTACAACAATCAAGACAGCTACATATGTGATGAAATTACATAAAACTATACACACACACACACACACACACACTAGAACACACACAAATGAGTACAACTATAACTGGTGAAATCTGAAAGAGTTCTGTGGATTGTACCAATGTCAATTTCATGGTTTTGCAAGATGATAACATTGGGGAAGGAGGGGCGAATACTGCATTGGACCTCCCTGTATATTTTTTGCAGCTTATTGAGAATCTATACATATTTCAAAATTTTTAATGTAAGGTGAAACCCCAATTTCAATACGGGGTGCTGCTGCCTTCCACTGTAGTATCCTGCCTTCTAAGCTCCAAGAAGTGTAAGACTGGCTACAGCAAGCATTAAGAAGACAAGTCCCTTTGCAGAGACCTGACCCTGGCCTCTCCCTAGGGGCTAGATGTTAACAGCAGGAGCTAGTCCTGGCCTTGGACTTTTTTCTTGCCTCTGCTAATGTTTTAGATCAAGGCCAAAAGCAATTGAATATAGGGGATTGAGCCTGATTTCCTTGGAGTCCTTGAAACAAGGAACCTGTCAGTGAGAGGAAAAATAGTAGATCTCCCAGAATACTGTGAGTGCTAAGAGCAGAATGAAAATGGATCTTGGGAGCAGGCAACAGGATGCCTCCCTGAAGAGAATCATAGCATTTGGCCATTGCCCTTTTCAAAGACCAAATTAAGAAAGGGGACAGAAGGAGCCTATCTTACTAAGTTGCTTTTAGACTGCAAAATTTTATGCCTGGTTGTTCTACTTGCTAGTTTTCTCTCCTGTGATGTGAAGAAGGAATGAGTTTTTGCTTCACTGAAGATTCTACTTCTAAGTTGTGTCCTTAAGGTATTACATGTTAACAAAATGTTGACAGATCAGACAGCATTTTTAAATGCTTCTTTTTTTAACTAAGATTTTTTTTCTTAAGCAGAAGTACTGCTAGCAGCACCTTCAGTGTTCATTTCATCAAATGACTCTCTAAACATATCGTATATTTATTGCATCTTTGGGAGTAATAATTTTCTTTCCAGCTTTCAAATTACTACATATTTGTTATTGCACCGCTGAGGGAGGAGATCATTTGTTATTAGTTCCTTGTCTGATGTGAAACATTTAATTTGAACTGAAACTACCACACAAGAAAATAAACAGTGCGTTTCATATGCAAAGTGTCTGCTTCCCTCACTAGGAAGCACTGGGAATCATTTTGACCGTATGGTGGTATTTATCGTCTGATGGCTCATAAGCGGCTCTGCTGTCTGCCTCCCTTTTTCCCTCAGACCTGGGCACTGGCTCTTTTTCAAGAGCAAGTGAGGTCAGCTTGATCTTAGACAGAGATTCTTAACCCTGGGAGCTCATCAGAATCCTCAGGGGAGATTTTTTAAAATACCGATGACCAGGCCACATCACTCTCAGGTATGTTGCAAGGGTGGGGCAGGTTGTGAAGTGGTTACTCTCTTGGGCTCTAAAGCCAGATTGCTTGAGTATGACACCTTTGCCACTTAAGACTGTGAGTTGGTAGGCAAGTTATTTAGTATCTCTGGGCCTCAGTTGCCTCAAATGAAAATGGAGGTAATAATATTACCTACATCACAGAGTTACAGTGAGAGAATTCATGTAAAGTGATTAAAACAAAGCCTGGTTCACAGGAAGTACCTGATAATGTTGGCTATGTCCTTTACTGATGAGCACCATGATTCTTTTTTTTTTAATTGAAGTATAGTTGATTTACAATGTTGTGTTTAATTTCTACTGTACAGCAAAGGGACTCAGTTATACATATATATATATATTCTTTTTCATATTTTTTTCCATTATGGTTCATCACAGGATATTGAATATAGTTTCCTGCGCTATACAGTAGGACCTTGTTGTTTATCTATCCTATATATACTAGTTTGCATCTGCTAATCCCAAACCCCCAGTCCTTCCCTCCCCCACCCACCTCCCCCTTGGCAACCACCAGTCTGTTCTCTATGTCTGTGATTCCATTTCTGTTTCATAGATAGGTTCATTTGTGTCATATTTTAGGTTCCACATATAAATGATATCATATGGTATTTGCCTCTCTGACTTACTTCACTTAGTATGATAATATCTAGGTCCATCCATGTTGCTGCAAATGGCATTATTTCATTCTTTTTTATGGCTGAGTAGTATTCCATTGTGTATATGTACCACATCTTCTTTAACCATTCATCTGTGGATGGACATTTAGGTTGCTTCCATGTCTTGGCTATTGTAAATAGTGCTTCGGTGAACATTGGGATGCATGTATCTTTTCGATTTAGAGTTTTGTCTGGGTATATGCCCAGGAGTGGAATTGCTGGATCATATGGCAACCTTATTTTTAGTTTGTTGAGGAACCTTCATACTGTTTTCCATAGTGGTTGCACCAATTTACATTCCCACCAACAGTGTAAGAGAGTTCCCTTTCCAGCATTTACTATTTGTAGACATTTTAATGATGGCAATTCTAACTGAACACCACCATTCTTAACCTATAATAAGAAAGCTAGGATTTATCCTCCTATAAGTTGTTCTTACCCACTGAGTTTCTCCCCCAGATGCTTCACACACAAACACGCACGTGCACGTGTGTGCACACACACACACACACACACATTCTACACAAGAAAGGGAAAAGCCCAGAGCCAGTTTCAAAGTAGGCCCGGTGCAAGGCAGATTGGATCCTTTGTTTTGCTTAGAATCAGAAATGTCAAAAATGAGTGAAAAGAACCCTTTGAAGAAACCTGATGCTTTCTATTCAAAAAAAATTTAATACACACACACGTAAAATGCCAAAAAGCTTTGATATTCCAAACTTTATGTCTAAATATCTTTTACCATCTACACATTACTAAAATATCATGTACCAAGTGGGAGAAAAAAGACTCTATCACACAAATGATTAGAGCATTAAGTTATGAGACCATAGACACCTGACAGAATACAGCAAACACCATAGCATCCCTTCTTATACTCAAACTCAGATCTGATAACTCTGGTTATTATGCATCTAGAAACTCACACACATTGCATTTCTTATGTCTTCTAGTCTTAGCCCTATAGGATGAGTCAGAGTCACAGGAGTGCTATTGTCTTGAAACATGTCCTTTGGGCTTCATAATTACATTCAGAGTTATGTGGCTCTTTAGGTTAAAATAATGTTTCTGTAAAGCAGTCTCTTTAGTCTGCCTTGATATTGCAGACTGCCACATGTTAATGAATTGTCAAAAATATAAAATATAAAGAGGATGTGAAGAAGAAGCATAATGGACACGGCTCTGAGGGCTGTCATTTTACGTGTAAGTTAATAATAAGCGCATTTTTTCTTCCCATAGCACCTAGCAGTGCTTTCCACAGAGTAGGTGGTCAATCAAGATTTTGTGGCTTTTGAGTAATATAAAATTTTCTGTACCTCCTGGAGGGTTTACATGTATTTAAGGTACAATGTGTAGTATTATTGTCAATCCCCTTGTTTTACTTTTTATTGCTTAAAAAATAAAAGTTAAAAATGTCTTCTTTCCAGAGACACGAAATGGGGAGTGATGAAACATCTTTTACTTACAGTAAGTTTGGATCTCTTCTGGTGATTGTTTATTTTTTTTCACCACTCATATTCATCTTCTTTTATTGATGCTCAGCTACAAATCATAGCACTGTATTTATCATGGCTTATTCATAACTCAGAATGAACCAGCATTTGATAAGCGGGCATGAATCACTAGCCTCTCTTATCTAAGTCTATCCCTCTACATATTTCTAGTGTCCATTAGCCCATCAGCCATAGGTACAAAGCTAAATATATTAAATATATTACCCTTCCCTGTTAGAGATAAGAATGACACTTTGGCACAAAGTTTAAGGACCCCCAAATCACATTTTTACAGTCATTTTCAAAATATGAATATATTGTATTAAATTTAACCCTCAGAATACATGACTTCAAGTGAAGCTGTTAAAGAAACTAGTTGTATTGTTAAAAGGCTCTGCTTTTTCCACTTCTGGGCACAATAGGAAGTTAACATAATGGAAAGTTACTAACACACAATATTCTTTTAGCACAACCCTCATATTATAATAAGGTTTTACTTTTAGATCTTTAAGCAATTTAACACAGTATGGATCTCATTATCTTAAGAGAACTATTGACCAAAAAAGAAGGTGGGGAGAGGAAAGGAAAAAAAAGCATATTACAATCAGGAGGCTAATGGCCTTATGTGAAAGGGAATTTTGCTAATGCTTTTCCTTTAAAGTGAAATTGGACAAAGGCCAGACTGATTGTTGAGGGAACAGTGCTGCCATGGTTAGGAGGAAGTGAGCTAATTGACCTGATAGGTTCTTTCCGTATGTGATAGCCGTGATTCTATCATTCAATTCTTATGAATGCATCCACAGACAAATGAACTGTGGTCTTTCCATGTGTACGGTACAAGGAAACATGTAACTATCTGAGCCTTGGGTCTCTCAACAAAAGAGTAATGCTGAAATTGACACATAGGAAGGTCTTTTTACTCAGAAGACAATGTGTACTCATTTGGCATTTGCAGGTTCAAAGCCGCTAGACAAGAAACTATCCAGGAAGCAATCTGGTGAGGTGACAAACTTCAGTCTCCAGTGCTCTGTTAATTTCCAGTCCATGCCACTTCCATCTGCTAAAAGCATAGCAGCCCCAGCTATGGCCCCCACACTCCACACTCCACATTAACAGTTCTCTCTGGAAACAGGTTTCCCTTTTAAAGATGATCCATCAGACTCCATTATAATCTTCTCTCCTGTCATTTACTTTGTTACACTTTTTGTGCCAACAGATTGTGAGGCACCAAACATTTTAAGCAAAGCTCTGTAAAATTGCTAACATCTAGCAATAAATATTAATGCCTAACTGTTACATAACTAGAGGTGGATATAAAGTTGGCTAACATTTGACAATAGTGGCAAATCATTATCTGATATTCACTTTAACAAATGTGATCAAGAGTGAACTCATTACTAGGATAGGCATGAAATACAGTTTTATGAGTGATTCTATTATATTTTCCTTTCTAAAGGGAAAATTATAAAAGATGGCTGAATGAATAGCAAAGATACTTTATTATATTGTAGTTAGTTGGGCTGTAGAGATTGGGGACAGGGAGACTGAGTCTATACTTTCACACTCACAGGCACACACAAACACACACACACACACACACACACAGGGCACTGAAAAAATAAGTATTTCTCCTAATCCTTCAATACAGACTTTTCCCTCCTCTTACAGCCTCTAGAAGAATTTGTTTTTAGTGCCAGGAAACTAAGGTACAGAAAGATTAAGTAACTTGCCAAGCCTGAAATAGGCAGTAGACTGGATTTAAACTCTAGGCTGCATGAATCTAGAGATGACAGATTTAGCCACTATGCCATGCTGTTTCTTCCGCCAGGACAGAGTACCAGTTTTGAAAGGCTCTACAAAATGCTACTATGAAAGCAGCCTGCAGCACCAACACAAAGTTAGCAGACCTTCTAGAGACATCAGGCCAGCAACATCTAAGAAACTGAGCAGCTAACTTAGGTGGCTTTCAGAGACACTCACAGAGAAGCACATAGGTCCTGCAGTATGAACAAGCTACCAAATACATTAAAATGATATTAGCTGTTTGAAAGTAGCAAAAACAAAGGCTGGGAGTGGGAAGGTTACAACTTTGTTATTCTGTAAGATGGACTGTGTTCGTGTACTTGGGTAATGTATTTTAAATACTTATTTGGAGAGCACTACATTACTGTAGCTAAGGACATGGGATGTGGAACCCTACAGTTGTTTCATCTGTAAGATGGGGTTTGTAATGTAATCTATCCTTTAGGGTTGTTAGAAAGGTGAAATGAAAGAAAATATGTCAAACTCTTAACACAAAGACTGGAACAGAGTAAGCACTCAATAACTGTCAACTCCTGCTGTTTTTGTTGTCTTACAGTTGATAATTTTTCTGTCTGTGCCTCCAGTTAGTCCATGAGTCTTTGAATGCAAAGACTCTTATTCCTCTTTGAAAGGCAGTAGAATGCAATAATTGAAAGAAGTCTTAGGAACCATACTACCTGGGTGTAAACCTGTCTCTGCACTTCCTGCCAATGAGATCTTGAACAGGTTATTAATCTCTCTGTGTCTTGGCTTCCTTACCTATAAAATGGACTTAAAGATAGAATTAACCTCATAAATGTGTCAGAAGGATAGAGTATAAGTTCCATGAGGACATTAATTTTTGTCTGTTTTGTTCAACCATATAAGCCCAGTGCCCAGAACATACCTGGCACACAATAAGTGCTCAGCACAAATATGCTGAAAGGTTAGACAAAATTCACCTCGAACAGATCCTGTACAGATATATAAAGATTAGCTATTATTTACATCTCTACCATTGGAGCCTAGTATAGTGCTTTGCACAGGTTAAGCCTTCAAGAAGTATTAGCAGAGTGAATGAATGAATGTTGTCCTTCTAGTCTGGGGCAGCCCTCTCTCATGAGAAACTGTGAAGTTATTGAAGTTTAACCTTTCATGCCCCTGGCCTCCTTTACCTACATCATATACATACATGTGTAAATACCTATAGTAATTAAGAAAAATTTCTGTGGAGCAAATGAAATAGAACGTTAGACATGTAAGAGAACTCAGATCTATAATTCAAGCCTTCCATTTTGCTGATTTATTTTATATTCACTCAATATTATTTTATTGAGTGCCTACAATGGTAAGCAAAATACTTAAGATCCCTGCCCTCGTAGAGCTATGGATCTTATAGCCTCATCATTTCCCTTCTCTGCAGTTCATTTTCCTCATCTGTAAAATTAGGGAGTTGAATGATCAGTAAGGTACCTTTCAGCTAGGAAATAAAATGTAACATGCTGGTTAAAATCACAGGTTTTCAGATAAGGTTACTAGTATTTGAATCTCACTTCTGGTACTTGATAGCTGTTTGAACCTGAATCAAGTAAATGCTCTCCAAGCCTCAGTTTCCTCATCTGCAAAATGGGAATGATGATAATAGGAACTATCTTGCTATCATGTAAGGTGGACTAAATGAGAATATATATATTTCATTTTGATGGTGCCTGGCACATAGTAAATACTCAACAAGTGGTGGTTAATATTATTCTATAATGTGCAATCTCTGAGGCCCCATGTGAGAAGCTGCTCCCTGTAAGGCTAGCTGTGTCTATAGAGGTCAGATAGGGCCAATTTGCATATAAGGACTCTTTTTCTGAGATGTCTTTGGATTTCACCTCCTTTTGATTATCAGATAAAACAATGAAAGCCCTCAGCCCCTGCAATGCTTTCTTACCTGTGTCACATTACCAGGCAGCATCTGTATAGTGGGTCAGATTGTGATAAATTATAAGAAAAATCAGGCAGGGAAAGGGGATAGTAAATGTCTAGGATGTTACTGAAATTTTAGTTAGGGCAGCCAGGGAAGGCCTCACTGGGAAGTGCCACCACAACTAAGTGGCAACCCAAGAATGTGTGTCTATTTCCTTGAGGTTTCCAAATGTGGGATTCTCATTCTTAAAGTGTCCCGGAAAGGAAGGTTTTCTGGTGCTCACTGCCTTCTGACTGAGGCTGCTTTTCTAATCACATTACTCTTTGGTTTATCAAAGCCAGATGCAGCTCCCTGACAAAGTGTTGGGAGAGACTTAAAACATCTTCAGCTGCCTTTGGAAACCTCAGAAGGGATTGATCCAGGCCAAATATTTGACCTGTCATCTGAAAATAGTAAGTGAAAAACTACCATATGCTCAGATCAAGCAGCACCCAGGTGCCGTTTCTGGAGCCCAGCCCAGTCCTCAACATCACTCCCCACAGGGCCAGCCTGTTGCCAATGAGCATGACCCTCCCATATAGAACCTCACTAGTGAGTACTTTGTGTCAAACTGGCTATTTTTTTTTCTATTTAAAATAACTTTTTTAAACCATCTTTATTGGAGTATAATTGCTTTACAACAAAGTGAAACAGCTATACATATACATATATCCCCATATCTCTTCCCTCTTGCATCTCCCTCCTTCCCACCCTCCCTACCCCACCCCTCTAGGTGGTCACCAGGCACCAAGCTGATCTCCCTGTGCTATGCGGCTGCTTCCCACTAGCTATTTTACATTTGGTAGTGTATATATAAGTCCATGCCACTCTTTCACTTCATCCCAGCTTACCCTTCACCCTCTCATGTCCTCAAGTCCATTCTCTACGTCTGTGTCTTTATTCTTGTCCTGCCCCTAGGTTCTTCAGAAACATTTTTTTTTTTTAGATTCCATACACATGTGTCAGCATACGGTGTTTGTTGTTCTCTTTCTGACGTATTTCACTCTGTATGACAGACTCTAGGTCCATCCACCTCAATACAAATAACTCAATCTCATTTCTTTTTATGGCTGAGTAATATTCCATTGTATATATGTACCACATCTTCTTTATCCATTCATCTGTTAGTGGACACTTAGGTTGCTTCCATGTCCTGGTTATTGTAAATAGAGCTGCAATGAACATTGGGGTACACGACTCTTTATGAATTATGGTTTTCTCGGGGAATATGCACAGTAGTGGGAATGCTGGGTTGTATGGTAGTTCTATTTTTAGTTTTTAAAAGAACCTCCATACTGTTCTGAATAGTGGCTGGATCAATTTACGTTCCCACTAACAGTGCAGGAGGGTTCCCTTTTCTCCACACCCCCTCCAGACTTTATCATTTGCAGATTCTTTGAGGATGGCCATTCTGACTGGTGTGTGATGATACCTCATTGTAGATTTCATTTGCATTACTCTAATAATTAGTGATCTGGAGCATCCTTCCATGTGTTTGTTGGCAATCTGTATATCTTCTTTGGAGAAATGTCGATTTAGGTATTCTGCCCATTTGTGGATTGGGTTCTCTAATTTTTGATATTGAGCTGCATGAGCTGCTTGTAAATTTTGGAGATTAATCCTTTGTCAGATGCTTCATTTGCAAATATATTCTCCCATTATGACAGTGGCCTTTTCATCTTGTTTATGGTATCCTTTGCTGTGCAAGTTTTTAAGTTTCATTAGGTCCCATTTGTTTATTTTTGTTTTCATTTCCCTTTCTCTAGGAGGTGTGTCAAGAAGGATCTTGCTGTGATTTATATCATAGAGTGTTCTGCCTATGTTTGCCTCTAAGAGTTTTATAGTGTCTGGCATTATATTTAGGTCTTTAATCCATTTGGAGTTTATTTTTGTGTATGGTGTTATGAAGTGTTCTAATTTCATTCTTGTACATGTAGCTTTCCAGTTTTTCCAGCGCCACTTATTGAAGAGGCTATTCTCCATTGTGTATTCTTGCCTCCTTTATCAAAAATACGGTGACCAGATGTGCATGGGTTTATCCCTGGCCTTTCTATCCTGTTCCATTGATCTATATTTCTGTGTTTGTACCAGTACCATACTGTCTTGATTACTTTAGCTCTGTACTATAGTCTGGAGTCTGGGAGCCTCATTCCTCCAGCTCCGCTTTTCTTGCCCAAGATTGGTCTGGCTATTCGGAGTCTTATGTGTTTCCATACAAATTGTGAAATTATTTGTTCTACTTCTGTGAAAAATGCCATTGGTAGTTTGATAGGGATTGCATTGAATCTGTAGATTCATTGGGTAGTATAGTCATTTTCACAATGTTGATTCTTCCAATCCAAAAACATGGCATACCTCTCCATCTGTTTGTATCCTCTTTAATTTCTTTCACCACTGTCTTATAGTTTTCTGCATACAGGTCTTTTGTCTCCTTAGGTAGGTTTATTCCTCGGTATTTTATGCTTTTTGCAGCAGTGGTAAATGGGAGTGTTTCCTTAATTGCTCTTTCAGATTTTTCATCACTAGTGTATAAGAATGCAAGAGAGTTCTCTGCATTAACTTTGTATTCTGCTACTTTACCAAATTCATTGATTAGCTCTAGTAGTTTTCTGGTAGCATCTTTAGGATTCTCTATGTATAGTATCATGTCATCTGCAAACAGTGACATCTTTACTTCTTTTCCGATTTGAATTCATTTTCTTTCTTTTTGTTCTCTGATTGCTGTGGCTAAAACTTCCAAAACTATGTTGAAAAATAGTGGTGAGAGTGGACAACCTTGTCTTGTTCCTGACCTTAGAGGAAATGGTTTCAGTTTTTCACCATTGAGAACAATGTTGGCTGTGGGTTTTTCATATATGGCCTTTATTATGTTGAGGTAAGTTCCCTCTATGCCTACTTTCTGGAGGGTTTTTATTATAAATGGTGCTGAATTTTGTCGAAAGATTTTTCTGCATCTACTGAGATGATCATATGGCTTTTCTCCTTCAATTTGTTAATACGGTTTATCACATTGATTGGTTTGCATATATTAAAGAATCCTTGCATTCCTGGGATAAACTCCACATGATCAGGGTGTATGATCCTTTTCATGTGTTGTTGAATTCTGTTTGCTAGTATTTTGTTGAGGACTTTTGCATCTATGTTCATCAGTGATATTGGTCTGTAGTTTTGTTTCTTTGTGACATCTTTGTCTGGTTTTTATATCAGGGTGATGGTGGCCTCGTAGAAAGAGTTTGGGGGTGTTCCTCCCTCTGTTATATTTTGGAAGAGTTTGAGAAGGATAGGTGTTATCTCTTCTCTAAATATTTGATGGAATTCGCCTGTGAAGCCATCTGGTCCTGGGCTGTTGTTTGTAGGAAGATTTTTAATCACATTCTCAATTTCAGTGCTTGTGATTGGTTGGTTTATATTTTCTATTTCTTCCTGGTTCAGTCACAGAAGGTTGTGCTTTTCTCAGAATGTGTCCATTTCTTCCAGGTTGTCCATTTTATTGGCATATAGTTGCTTGTAGTAATCTCTCATGATCCTTTGTATTTCTGCAGTGTCAGTTGTTCCTTATCCTTTTTCATTTCTAATTCTATTGATTTGAGTCTTCTCCCTTTTTTTCTTGATGAGTCTAGCTAATGGCTTATCAATTTTTTTTATCTTCTCAAAGAACCAGTTTTTAGCTTTACTGAACTTTATTATCATTTTCTTCATTTCTTTTTCATTTATTTCTGACCCGATCTTTATGATTTCTTTCCTTCTTTTAACTTTGGGTTTTTTTGTTCTCCTTTCTCCAATTGCTCTAGGTGTAAGGTTAGGTTGTTTACTTGAGATGTTTCTTCTTTCTTGAGGCAGAATTGTATTGCTATAAACTTCCCTCTTAGAACTGCTTTTGCTGCATCCCAAAGGTTTTGGGTCATCGTGTTTTCATTATCATTTGTTTCTAGGTATTTTTGATTTCCTTTTTGATTTCTTCAGTGATCCCTTGGTTATTTAGCAGTGTATTGTTTTGCCTTCATATGTTTGTATTTTTTCAGATTTTTTCCTGTAATTGATAGCTAGTCTCATAGCGTTGTGGTCAGAAAAGATACTTGATATGATTTCAATTTTCTTAAATTTACCAAGGCTTGATTTGTGACCCAAGATATGATCTATCCTGGAGAGTGTTCCATGGGCACTTGAGAAGAAAGTGTATTTTGTTGTTTTTGGATGGAATGTCCTATAAATATCAATTAAATCCATCTCGTTTAATGTATCATTTAAAGTCTGTGTTTTCTTATTTATTTTGATTTTTGATGATCTGTCCATTGGTGAAAGTGGGGTGTTAAAGTCCCCTACAATGCTTGTGTTACTGTCAATTTACCATTTTATGGCTGTTAGCATTTTCCTTATGTCTTGAGGTGCTCCTAAGTTGGGTGCATAAATATTTACAATTGTTATATCTTCTTCTTGGATCGATCCCTTGATCATTATGTATTGTCCTTCTTTGTCACTTGTAATAGTCTTTATTTAAAAGTTTATTTTTTCTGATATGAGAATTGCTACTCCAGCTTTCTTTTCATTTCCATTTGCATGGAATGTCTTTTTCCATCTCCTCACTTTTGGTCTGTATGTGTCTCTAGGTCTGAAGTGGATCTTTTGTAGAGAGCATATATACGGGTCTTGTTTTTGTACCCATTTAGCCAGTCTATGTCTTTTGGTAGGAGCATTTAATGCATTTATATTTAAGGTAGTTATATGTATGTTCCTATTACCATTTTCTTTAATTGTTTTGGGTTTGTTATTGTAGGTCTTTTCCTTCTCTTGTGTTTCCTGCCTAGAGTAGTTCCTGTAGCATTTGTTGTAAAGCTGGTTTGATGGTGATGATTTCTCTTAGCTTTTGCTTGTCTGTAATGGTTTCAATTTCTCCATCGAATCTGAATGAGATCCTTGCTGGGCAGAGTAATCTTGGTTGTAGGTTTTTCCCTTTCATCACTTTAAATATGTCCTGCCACTCCCTTCTGGCTTGCTGAGTTTCTGCTGAAAAATCAGCTGTTATCCTTATGGGGATTCCCTTGTATGTTATTTGTTGTTTTTCCCTTGCTGCTTTATTTTTCTTTGTATTTAATTTTTTATAGTTTGGTTAATATGTGTCTTGCTGTTTTTCTCCCTGGATTTATCCTCTGTGGGACTCTCTGTGCTTCCTGGACTTGACTGACTATTTCCTTTCCCATATTAGGGAAGTTTTCAACTATAATCTCTTCAAATACTTTCTCAGTCCCTTTGTTTTTCTCTTCTTCTTCTGAGACCCCCATAATTCCAATGTTGGTGTGCTTAATGTTGTCCCAGAGGTCTCGGAGACTGTCCTCAATTCTTTTCATTCTTTTTTCTTTATTCTTCTCTGCGGTAGTTAATTCCACTATCTTATCTTCCAGATCACTTATCTGTTCTTCTGCCTCAGTTATTCTGCTATTGATTCCTTCTAGAGAATTTTTAATTTCATTTATCATTTTGTTCATCATTGTTTTTTGCTCTTTAGTTCTTCTGTGTCCTTGATAAATGTTTCTTGTATTTTCTCCATTCTATTTCCAAGATTTTGGATCATCTTTACTATCATTACTCTGAATTCTTTTTCAGGTAGACTGCCTATTTCCTCTTCATTTGTTTGGTCTGGTGGGTTTTTACCTTACTCCTTCATCTGCTGTGTATTTGTCTTTCTTCTCATTTTTCTTAACTTAACTGTTTTTGGGGGTCTCCTTTTCCGAGGCTTCAGGTTCATAGTTCCCGTTGCTTTTGATGTCTGCCCTCAGTGGATAAGCTTGGTTCAGTGGGTTGTGTAGGCTTCCTGTTGGAGGGGACTGGTGCCTGTGTTCTGGTGGATGAGGCTGGATCTTGTCTTTCTGGTGGGCAGGACCCCATCCGCTGGTGTGTTTATGGTGTATGTTACCTTATTATGATTTTAGGCAGCTTCTCTGCTAATGGGTGAGGTTGTATTCCTGTCTTGCTAGTTGCTTGGCATAGGATGTTCAGCACTGTAGCTTGCTGGTCGTTGAGTGGAGCTGGGTCTTAGTACTGAGATGGAGATCTCTGGGAGAGATTTCGCCTTTTGATATTATGCAGAGACAGGACGTACCTGGTGGACCAATATCCTGAGCTCAGCTCTCCCACCTCAGAGGCATAGGCCTGACACCCGGTCAGAGCACCAAGACCCTGTCAGGCACACGGCTCAGAAGAAAAGGGAGAAAAAAAGAAAGAAAGAATGAAGAGAGAAGGAGAGAAAGAAAAGAAAGTTATTTAAATAATTTTTTAATTATTAAAAATAAAAAAATTAACAGGTAATTTAAAAAAAAGGAAAGAAGGGAGCAACCAAACCCCAAAACAAATCCACCAATGATAACAAGCACTAAAAACTATACAAAAAAAAAATGGGCAGACAGAGCCCAGGACAAATGGTAAAAGCAGAGCTATACAGACAAAATCACACAAAGAAGCATACACATACACACTCATGAAAAGAGAAAAAGGAAAATATATATATATATATAAACAAAAGGAAGAGACCAACCAAATCAATTAACAAATCTACCAATGGTAATAAACTATAAATACTAAACTAAGATAAACATAAAACCAGAAACAAATTAGATGCAGAAAGCAAACTCCAAGTGTACAGTTGCTCCCAAAGTTCACCGCCTCAATTTTGGGATGATTCCTTGTCTATTCAGGTATTCCAGAGATGCAGGGTACATCAAGTTGATTTTGAAGATTTAATCCGCTGCTCCTGAGGCTGCTGGGGGAGATTTCCCTTTCTCTTCTTTGTTCGCACAGCTCCTGGGGTTCAGCTTTGGATTTGGCCCCGCCTCTGCATGTAGGTCACCTGAGAGCATCTGTTCTCGGCTCAGACAGGATGGGGTTAAAGGAGCAGCTGATTAAGGGGCTCTGCCTCACTCAAGCCAGGGGGAGGGAGGGGTACAGAATGCAGGGCGAGCCTGCAGTGGCAGAGGCTGGCGTGATGTTGCACCAGACTGAGGCACGCCGTGTGTCCTCCTGGGGAAGTTGTCCCTGGATCATGGGACCCTGGCAGTGGCGGGCTGCACAGGTACCTGGGAGGGGAGGTGTGGATAGTGATCCACAGGTTTCTTGGTGGCTTCAGCAGCAGTCAGCGTTTCATGCCTGCCTCTGGTGTCCACACTGATAGCTGAGGCTCACGCCCATCTCTGGAGCGCGTTTAGGCAGTGCTCTGAAGCGCCTCTCCTCACACACCCCAAAACAATGGTATCTTGCCTCTTCAGCAGCTGCAGACTTTTCCTGGACTCCCTCCCAGCTAGCCGTGGTGCACTATCCCCCTGCAGGCTGTGTTCACGCCGCCAACCCCAGTCCTCTCCCTGCGCTCCTACGGAAGCCCGAGCCTCAGCTCCCAGCCCCACCCACCCCGGCGGGTGAGCAGATAAACCTCTCGGGCTGGTGAGTGCTTGTCGGCACTGATCCTCTGTGCGGGAATCTCTCCACTTTGCCCTCCGCACCCTTGTTGCTGTGCTCTCCTCCGTGGCTCCGAAGCTTTCCCCCTCCACCACCCGCTGTCTCCCGCCCATGAAGGGGCTTCCTAGTGTGTGGAAACCTTTCCTCCTTCACAGCGCCCTCCCACTGCTGCAGGTCCCATCCCTATTCTTTTGTCTCTGTTTTTAATTTTCTCTTTTGCCCTACCCAGGTATGTGGGGAGTTTCTTGCTTTTGGGGAAGTCTGAGGTCTTCTGCCAGCATTCAGTAGGTGTTCTGTAGGAGTTGTTCCACATGTAGATGTATTTCTGATGTATATGTGGGATGGAAGGTCCTCTCCTCGTCTTACTCCTCCGCCATCTTGAAGGTCTCTCTAAACTGGCTATTTTGTAAGCCAAAGTATAACAGTGTTATCAGTTGGATCACTCTTTGGCAACAATTACTATCAAAAGAAAAAAAAATGTCATGAAAAACCTAGGGGTGAAACAGGAATAAAGACACAGACTTACTAGAGAATGGACTTGAGGCTATGGGGAGGGGGAAGTGTAAACGGTGACAAAGCGATAAAGAGGCATGGACATATATACACTACCAAACGTAAGGTAGATAGCTAGTGGGAAGCAGCCGCATAGCACAGGGAGATCAGCTCGGTGCTTTGTGACCGCCTGGAGGGGTGGGATAGGGAGGGTGGGAGGGAGGGAGACGCAAGCGGGAAGAGATATGGGAATATATGTATATATATAACTGATTCATTTTGTTGTGAAGCTGAAACTAACATACCATTGTAAAGCAATTATACTCCAATAAAGATGTTAAAAAAAAAAAAAGAAAGAAAGTAAACTTTTGTAGTTACTCCACCCTTCACTTACCCCATCCTAGAACCATCTAAGCACACTTCTCCAAACACACACACTCACATAATTATACTCACACACAAACACACAAATACACATATACACAGCTTTTTTGTCTCCAATGCAATCAAGTTTCAGGGATAAGAAAACTGAAGATGGTACAAAGTTAATTGTGACATTTTTTCCTATGAGAAGGCACTACTGTAAACTGTAAGGACCTTACATCTTTCAACAAAAAAAAGAGCTTGAACTTTTTTTTTTTTTTTTTTGCGGTACGCGGGCCTCTAACTGTTGTGGCCTCTCCCATTGCGGAGCACAGGCTCCAGACGCGCAGGCTCAGTGGCCATGGCTCACGGGCCCAGCCCCTCCGCGGCATGTGGGATCTTCCCAGACCGGGGCATGAACCCGTGTCCCCTGCATCGGCAGGCGGACTCTCAATCACTGCGCCACCAGGAAAGCCCAAGAGCTTAAACTTTTAAAAGTCAACATGCTGCAAAAAAAAAAGTGGTGAGTGAAAAACAACTACTTGCAAAGTAAATTACTTTTCCTATGGATTTTTACTGCTGAAATATAACAATGATCTCATGCTTCATCAAAAGAAAAAGAGGAAACACCCCAAGTAGAATGACTAAACTGAGCTGAAAACTTTGGGAAGAGAAAAGTTAACCATTAGATGCCAACCTCGTAACCTCTAGAGGGTTACACTCCACCAGCAGCTCAGGGCTTTGTACTTTTCCTTAGTAGATTTTTTCCTAATTCTAAAAGTTATCATTTTCCTTCTCTCTGCCCCTCGATGTTCTTCAGTCTGCAAATCTTGGAGATGTCTCCTATTTCTGGACCAGACTATACTCTGAATCTTCTGATTGCAGGGAAATTAAAATGTCAGCATTCCAAAAGACACAGTCTACCCAGGGTTCCAATTCTCCTTTATTCTCTGTGAAATATAAAGCTCAAGTGTACTGACAAGTATTCTCCTCAAAACTTGTGAAGTATATAGGTAACATCATCTGAAAATTCAAGCTAATGTGCTATGAAACAAGAGTGTCTCTTTCTTCCTCTGAGTTGTGTTCTTTGAAAAGATTCATTTTGTGAAGTTGGCTTGGAGATTGAATTTATGTTAAACTGTGCTTTACTTGTCGTGTATATGTATGTACTTATTTTCATACATAGATGTGACCATTGTATATATTGAGAAAGAAAAAGAGAGAAAGAGATAGAATTTGTTTTGATTGATTGGGGTTTTTTCTCTCTTTAGTGATCGTGAAAATTATTTTCTAGCTCATTGCTTGCTAATCGAGGTTAGATAAACACTTCAGTTGTACTACGAGGGGAAGAAATGTAGAAAATAAGAAGTATGACATATAAAGGGGACACTGGTATGGAGCTTCTCAAGATCTGGGCCTATGGGTAAGGCACTGTATGATATGGAAATATCTCTAGTTAGAGCACTTACTACTCGGGATTGGGGATGAGTTGCTCTGCATGTGAAAACTGGGGGATCTTTGGGGAATGCACAAAGTCCTGGGAATTGTAAACAGAAGTCTTGTACACACCACTACAACAGTAAAGTTTAGTAGTTGCAACAGAGATCATCCAGCCTACAAAGCCTAAAATATATACCATATGTTCCTTTACAGAAGAAGTTTGCTGATCATTGGCATACAGAGTTGAATAGAAAATATCTGAGTGCATTGCAGGTAACAAGGATAATTGTTTGTGGAATGCTTGTTTTAGTTATGTGTGTGTGTGATACTGAGTCATCATGCAAAATGCATTTCTTACTATGCGGAGCAATCCCCCCAGATTGAAAAGCACTCTTGTCCATATTAAGGAGTTTGGACTTCATCTTAAGAAAATCATTGACAGGTTTTAAGCAGAGTTGTGACTTAACCAGCATTTTGTTTTAGCACTATCTTTCTGGCTACAGTGTGAAGAATGTGATAAATAGAGGCAGGGTGGATGAGAGGAGGCAAACTAGGAGACTATTTCAGCCATTCAGATGAGGGATGCTGTGGCCTGGATCACAGTGGTGGCAGAGGAAAGCTTATCAGATATTTGGGGAAAAGCTCCTCTGTATTAATTTGGGGACATAAAATGCCTCTGTCTTGGTCTCTGACACTCCATATTTTTCTGCTAAAAGGAAAAAAAATGAATGCTAGAACAGTGTTGGTAAAACATCTCCATGCATAGCATTCCCTGTAACTCAATTCTGACATCCTAAATCCTAAAGAACTATGTCCCAGACTAAGTTCTGGACCACTGAGGCAAACTGGACAAGATCATTTCAATAACAGGAATTTTAAAATAGGTTTGTCTTTAAATTCTTTATATCAAGGCCTCCTTTTGGGGAACCTGGTATATTCATTACCAGAAACTTCATGCATGTAATTGGGATCATTCCTCTCCTCCCTTCCCATTTTTCTTTGTCTGGCTTCACTTCCTAGTTTAGCTCCGTGTTAAGGCCCTTGCTGACTAAGAAGGACCAGATAAAGGGCCTTTGGGGGCCTATCAACACCTCTTCGACCCCACTTGAACAATGAGGCAGGCATGGAAACAAATTCCTAGGCCTCTGGTGGCCAAGTGTTCACAACTAGTGCAGCCACTTTTCTCAGCTAATTTTTTTGACTCCTTGACATCTTTCTTTGCAATAGCCTGGGTTTCAATTTCTTTTCAAGCATGCCACCCATCCCCACCCTCACTACCACCCTGTTTTAGCCTTCAACCTACCTCACTTTCAATCAACTTTTTGGACCTAAAAAAGTCACCAAGGCCTGTTGTGAACATATATTGGGATTGACTCCAGCTGTGCTGACCTGTAACACACATGAATACATCCTTGACAGATTGCTTGAAACCCAGAGAGACAGATGAACATAGGGTTACCAGACCTTCATTTCATGGGCTGTTTACTAGCTAGTGTGCACAGACTCTAAAAGGAGCCATAGTTGTGTCGTGCATGACTAATGCAACTTGAAAGGCAGGTACTGGCTATAGAAGGAGTAGGGAGTTGCCTATGAGGCTGATCAAAAGCCCCCAGCTTAAAAATCCCACTGCTGCAATCACTTCTTTGGACCATGACACTGAGTTCACAAAAATCTCAGTTAAAATGTCAATATGTTTTTCAGATGGATAAATGCCTTAAGATATTAGCATCCATTGTTATTACTCTAGTAAGGAAGAACTTACCAGGTTGATTATTTGTCCCTTAAGAGTAGTTGAGAAGAGTAATAATTTCTAAGTAGATAGACATGGTTTTGAATTGTAGCTATGCTACTTAGTAATTGTGTGACATTGGGCAAGTCTCCTAAGCTCTCTAAGCCTCAATTTATTTGTGTATAAAATGGAGATAGCATCATCTACTACATAAAGTTACTGTGAGGATAAAATGAGATGATGTTTGTAAAACATCTGATACATAATAGGTGCTCAATAAACATTTGACTCCCTTAAACACTAGCAGAAAAAAACCGTAGAAGAGATGGGATTCAGATAAATTTTAGAGATAAAGTAGAGAGGGAAGTAGGGAGACCCTTACAAGAGAGATGAGACCTCTGGTTGGGGAGATGGGGTATACTGGAAAACCTAGAGAGCTAAAAGAAATTCAGGCTTTGGGCACCTGAGGAAAGTCAAGACACAAAAACACACAGAAAAGGAGAGTAGGGAAGTGTTGGGACCATTAGCCCAGCTCCCGCCTCACTTCTGGGCAGAAACAGCAGGTGTTCCTAACAGGGCCCAATGGACTCCCTGCAGTGCACTGAGCCTTGAGAGAGTGGGATGTGGTTACGGCCAGTGAGCCAGGAATTGCATGTAATGGAGAGAATCTTGTATCACTTCCCACCTATCCTCCTTCTCCACCTCAAAAACACATGAAAGAATGCTCAACATCATTAATCATTAGGGAAATGCAAATCAAAACTACAATGAGATATCATCTCACACCAGTCAGAATGGCCATCATCAAAAAATCTAGAAACAATAAATTCTAGAGAGGGTGTGGAGAAAACGGAACACTCCTGCACTGCTGGTGGGAATGTGAATTGGTGCAGCCATTATGGAGAACAGTATGGAGGTTCCTTAAAAACCTACAAATAGAACTACCATATGACCCAGCAATCCCACTACTGGGCATATACCCTGAGAAAACCAAAATTCAAAAAGAGTCATGTACCAAAATGTTCATTGCAGCTCTATATACAATAGCTCGGTGATGGAAACAACCTAAGTGCCCACCATTGGATGAATGGATAAAGAAGATGTGGCACATATATACAATGGAATATTACTCAGCCATAAAAAGAAACGAAATTGAGCTATTTGTAATGAGATGGATAGACCTAGAGTCTGTCATACAGAGTGAAGTAAGTCAGAAAGAGACACACAAATACCGTATGCTAACACATATATATGGAATTTAATAAAAAAAATGTCATGAAGAACCTAGGGGTAAGACAGGACTAAAGACACAGACCTACTGGAGAACAGACTTGAGGATATGGGGAGGGGGAAGGGTGAGCTGTGACAAAGCGAGAGAGAGGCATGGACATGTATACACTACCAAACGTGAGGTAAATAACTAGTGGGAAGCAGCCGCATAGCACAGGTATATCAGCTCGGTGCTTTGTGACCGCCTGGAGGGGTGGGATAGGGAGGATGGGAGGGAGGGAGACGCAAGAGGGAAGAGATATGGGAACATATGTGTATGTATAACTGATTCACTTTGTTATAAAGCAGAAACTAACACGCCATTGTAAAGCAATTATACCCCAATAAAGATGTTAAGAAAAAAAAAAAAGCAGTACAAGAATGCAGTGTCAGACATGTGCAACTAGGTCATTTGCCAACATGAAGGAAAGTTAAGGACCCAAAACTCTAAGAGGACACCTCTCTGCTTCCATCCTGGAGAATTTTGTTTTGGGGGTTAAGGGTCTGATCCCCTTACAAGCCATGGCAGTGCATCCAAGATGCTCCTCTCTCAGGCATATCTCTACCCCCAAACCAAAATAGTAAAAATGGTTAGTGCTATCTTTGTTCCTGGAGCAGCTGTCACCTCCTATCAGAAAACACCCTCTTAGGCATCAATTCCCAACATGGTTTCTTGACTCCCAACACAACAAACCAGTGACACATTTGAGGTAAGTCAAAAGCACTCTGTTAACCAAAATGAAGAGGGGATTATTTTAATGATTTGTTTTATTGTGCTTTATAAATTTGAATAGTTTTGAGGTTACGCCTCTAATCTGGTCACTCTCCCATGTTAGGTAGAGGTACATAGTAGCGGTCCATGACCTTGGATATACCTATGTTGCATATGTGAATGCCCTTCATTACATGAGAATTTATTTACTTATTTATTTATTGCTCATTCTTTGAAGGATCTAATTTTAAAGGAGGAGTTTCCATTTCTTTGGGGACCAAAAAACAAAAGGTAGACGAAAGAGAGTCAAAAAACTTTTCTTTGCCCTCTTAGTGTGGACTAACCCAGAAGCACTCATAATGGCCTTCTAAGACATAATGTCCTCCAAGCAAGTGACAGACCAGCCTCCCTCCAATACACGTTTATGAACATCTGTGAGTCTGTGTGAACATCTGCACCTATACCAGTGTGTGTGACTTGCGTGTCCCCCCATGTCCATGTTTGCTTTCTGATGTAACACCTGCTAAACTGCAGCACCAAATAGCTGGCTATTGCAGCTTTAGGGTTAATTCTGGGAAATAAGATGCAATCTCAATTTAATACATGTTGGTAGCGATAACAGGAAGATGGAGATCCGGGGAAGCAGTGGATTTCCTTGAGATCATTTTTTTTTTAATTGTCCAGAGAGAGTAGGTCATGCTGAAGCAGCTTAGCCTTTAACCACTAAAGGCAGTATTTGGAAATGGTCTGCCATGCTCCCTTTTTTTCCTCTACTCTGATTTTTTTTTTCCTGCCAGTTGCAGCCAGAATGAATACTTACAGCGCAAGTGCTAAATCTCAGAGAATAATAGTTTGGATAAAGAAAGCTTGTCAGGGCTTTCACTGCAGCCTTGTTATGTGCGAAGTCAAAGTCTCTCCTGTTGCTTCTTTCAAACCTGAAGGCATCAAAGGGGCAGCCAGGTCATCTTTGTTTTAAACTCTTTTTTCCCCCCTGCTGTCAGCCTCTACTATTTCTCACCTTTTTTAAAATTAATTCTTCAGAGAAGACCCACTGTGGAGTTGGCCTGAAATGGTTTATTTTAAAGAAGAGTTTTAGTGCTCTTGTGTAAAGTACCACCCAGGAAAGTTGTTTACCACTCTGGATATGAATGGGTCTCCCTCCTCAGAAAAAGGTATTGACTGGGGTGGGAAGGAGAGAGGTACTAAGGAAATGACTGGAGCCTGGCTGAAGGAAGAATCTCTTAGTTGGAGAATTCGTGATCATGTGAAATGAAAAAGGCAAAAGAAATCCTTTGGGTCTGAACATCAGTGAGCCCACCAAGGGCTGGTTCCCTCCTGGGCCTTATAGTCACCCTCACACCCTAGCCAACCAACACCCTCCGAGACAGATTTCACCAAACAATCATTTTTCCATAATAGCCTTTAATACTAAAATGCATTAAATTTTTGAAGCAGAGAAAACACATTAAGGGGAAAACAGAGAACCACCAGATAAAAGGAAACAATGTGGCAGATAACACTGTCTAAAACATAACTGTAATAATTTAATAAAGCTGCTTTATCATCTTCATAAAATAGAGTGGTGATTCTTTTTTGTCTTTTTTCTTTTTACAATGATTCAATCACTGTGAAAATGTACATAACATACAGATCAGCATATACAACAATTTCATCTTCATATAGTCAGCAACAGAGACTGCTTAATGAGACATACTGTACTTGCATCCCTCTAAATTTCCACCCTGGTTTGACACGTAAACAGTAATAGTGTCATCAGGCTCATTCCCCTCACTAGAGGAGCGAAGGCGTAAGCCTTTTGCAACTAATACCTTAGCATTCAAATAGCACAGGAGGTATTTGTTGCTGAATTTCTAGCTCGAGCTAGTCTGGCTCTTGGTCATTAAAGTCTGTATCCTAGCCTTCCTCAGATGAACGCCAGCCAGTGCCAGTAAAAATCTACTTAACCGGTGCTGTAATGGTGTTAGCTGGTTTGTTTGCTAAGGTTGACAGCAACTTTCAGTTAGTAACAAGGTCATCTTTAATTGCCAACACAGCTGGAGCAACAATCAGCATCATCAGTTTTCCCTAATGACCTACAGTGCTTTCCAATCAAGATCAAGTTTTTGTGGGTTGTTCTTTACCAAGAGCGCCTTACGATATATATTTCAGACAAGGTGGTTGATTTTCTTTGTTTTACAAAAGCAATATGAGTTCTATTGGAAATTAATTCACTTTGCACAACATGTGACCCACAGGCCAATTCCAGCCTCACAAGAAAACAAAGAGAGCTGCAATAACTTCATTAGGACAATGTGTTTTGCTCTGGAATATTTCATATCAATATAAAGCCACCCAGTCCCAGCCCCACCCCCACACATCCCCTTTGAATATTACTTTGTTACATACTTAAACTAAAGAACAACATCTCAATACACTTCAGTGTCAGCAGATACAATTTGACTCATGAAATGACATCCCTAAATGTAATTTTACCAAGAAGGCAAACACTAGGACTGTATACAATGGACTTCTTAAGCTCATTTATGCCAGTTTTTCAAAGGCAGGTTCTTATTACCCTGGGTAAAGAGCCAAGTGGACCATACTTGTCAGGATGCTTTGGGGAACATTCAACATCAAAATGATCCCCATAAAGTGAATTGGAATCCCAGCCAGAACTTCTATTATGTACAATAATAATCCTTTTCCCACCCTGAATGCACAGTCAAGCTATCGCTACACCCTTGCCTCTCCCAGAACTGCCCTTTATCCTTGCTGCTTCAAGTGAACTGCTTTTGTTTTGCTTGTTAATACGATAGAGCTATACGAAAAGTTCAGCTGAATTCCCTTCAGACAATCAGTTGTATGCTGAAGTAACACTATTGGGATGACACTCTGGGTGGTTCCAATTTTCAGAGTTCTAAGTTGTATTCCTTTAATATTTTTGATTAGTGGTGAGAGGGTCACCGACTAATCAGTTTAAATGGGCACCTTAGGTGCAATTAGCTCTATTAGGCAGGTTCACACTGGAGCAGTGATACTCAAAGTGTGGTCCCTGGACCAGCTGCATCAGCATCACCTGGGAATTTTGAAATCAGCAAAGACTCAGGCCCCATTCCAGACCTACTGAACCAGAAACTCTAAGTGCGGGGCCCATCAACCCGTGCTTTAACTAGTCCTCAACCTTTAGTGGGCATCTGATCCATATGGATTGCTAGGTCCCACCTCCAGAGGTTCTGCTTCAGTTGGTCTGCGTGAGGATGGAGAGTTACCATTTCTAACAAGTTCCCAAGTGATGTTGGTGCTGCTGGTCCAGGGACTACACTTTGAAAATCAGGAACTGCGGGGTCCCTTGGCCCATTACCTATTTGGGCAATAAGGTGGGCCATAATTTATTCTGCTGGCTTTAAGAGAATCAAAGGGATGGTAAGTTTCCTTCTGAACAGGTTCATAGATTAGTCAGTATAGGGAAAAGAAAAAAGAGACTCCACACAGCATGGCTCCCTTCTTCCTATTCCTTGTATGTAGTGTATTCCCATATTTGGGGAGAAGCAATCAATCAATGCAAACTAAAACCTTTATATTGCATGAAGATGTTCATCTGCTCAGGGACGTGCCCAGAACAGTTATTAGTAAAGCAAGTCACGTCTCAACACCAACTCCTCCCCAAAAGGGGCATCAGAATAAATGGAATAGAACTCCCTACGATTTAGGAACTGAAATTGCTGCCTCATATTTAAATGTGTAACATGTTTAGAGAGGAAAAGAAGAGAATATTTGGCCCTCTGGCCTTTGTGGCTTTTCATCAGACATGCTCAAAAGAAGGGGAGAAAAACATGAGCCAAAAGAGAAATTTAGGATCCTTGCACAAAATTCCTATTTGCAGCCACAGCCTGCCTATAAAACCAGCTTACAAAGCCCTCCTAGGATGCACTTGTGCTTCTGGGAGGATGTATACATCAAACAACTGTAGAGGAGAAAAAAAAAAAGATATTTTCTTAATGAAGGGAATTCTCTGAACATGCTCAATAAAGGGTTTGGAAGCCAAAAAAATGTCTGACTGCCCATTGTGAACAAGTATTTTGAGAAGGAAAAAGGATTGGTCTATCGCTTAAAACTGAATTCTGGAAAAAAAATTGGAGGAAAATAAACACAAGAGAAAAGCAGAATCAATGTCACCCCTACACTAACATTTTAAACTTGGCTGGTTTAAAATGGTTAGTGTAAAGACATGGCAGCCAGTGGCCCCTCTGGCTCAATAGCCACGTAACATTGAATGTTCCCACTTGCCACAATCTTTTCAGCTCCCTCATTCTGACTGAGCATAATAAGAAATACACCTATACAAAAACTGTCAAATCTGACTTGAAAGCGACCTTGAGGTGGTAGCCAACAACATGATATCAGGATGGATCAGGTGAGGAACAGTCTAAATTCTACAGGCAGCCATCATAACTTAAATGGAAAAAAATTAATTTTTAATGTGTTAATCAAATAGTCTATTCACTTGCAAACAGAAATAAATACCTAATTCAAAATCTACTACTAAAATGAAATGAATCAAAGGGGAAAAAAGCAAGAGAATAAAATGATCCAAAATGAAGATGCTATGGTAATTGATTTCTAATTGTGTCAGTTTCAGAGGGAAATTTGCAGCCACACCAATATTTTGCATGAGGTAGTATTCATCACTGAATAAGAAATAAGGATGAATTTGTAGCTTCATTATAACTTCTTTTTCAGAAATATTCTCCCCTATGTAACCCCATCCCCACTGCCTTACCCACCCTCCCCAAAACCATCCCTCCTGCAAAAGAAAATATTCCTAGTAATGTATAAAGCCAGGAACTCAGGCAAAAAATAACTAAAACATTTAAAAGATCAGACTTATCTACCTAAATTTAAGAAAATAAATCCTCTTTTGCATTCTTAGTGCTCTAACCTCTAAGCCTTTTTTTGCTGGATACTCTTGAATTTCAAAAAATGAAACAAATGAGAACATAACCACAAAACTTGTTTCTCTAGAAACAACTCTTTTAAGACCAAGGCAGAGCAAAGGTGACATATTTGTCTATTTTTAAATAATGAACTCTTAGGCTGCAAGAATACTATGTTGGCTAGTGAATATTAATAGACAGTAAATAAACGGGAGTTCGAGGAATGTTAAACAAACAAAAAAAGAATGTGTGTAACAAACTTGTTAATAAAAAAGATGTATTCCTAGCCTACAGCAAAGAGTTAGCTAAATGTAATGCATTTTTGATAGTTTCCTGTTCACATTTTTAATTTAAAAAAAAGTGTTAGTCATAAAAAGACGAGTTCAAGTGTCCAAGTGTCTCCATTTAGAAGGCACAGTAATTGAATTAATGATGCTGTTACCTGTTACCTGTCTTTTCCTAAATGTACACTTTGTACTGCTTACTCTATCCCTATTTATAATCCTACGATACAGAGCAACATGGAGTTCTCAATTCCAGCCCATGACATGCTTTGCAGTCTAATTCTAATCATGACGGGGAAACACTGAATCAGGAAGTGTGTGTCTGAAAAGATGCTTATTTAGAACTCAAAATAGATTCAGTCTTTTTGAGTTTTAGATGATTGGAGATAAGGAATTTCTAAGCCTGGAAACTGATAACTTCAGGAGCAGCTTTCCTGTTCAGGGCCTGAAAATCAGAAAAATTGATCTCATAAAATTTTCAGCACAGTATTTCTGACAGCTGCAAATTAGATAGCAGAATATCCAAGAATGTCTTTCTGCAATGATCTATCATGGATCTGGGCAGAAGACTGAAAGTCAGGAAAAATACCCTGCAACGTGGTGAGCAACCACTCCGTGGGTAGACTCTGTGAGTGAGTATCCTCCAAGTACTCAATCTATATGTGTGGTGTTACTCATTCACTTGTTGTCTCAGTTGTTTGCACTTTGTTTTTATCTGTAGTTTTATTTTAGTTTTTTAAGAAAAAAACACCAACTTCTAAAAGCCTTTTGCCATCACCACACACATAGCAATTTGCAATATCAAATATGACAATAGCACAGCTAGCAAAAGGGTTCTTAAAGCAGGGATGTCCACAGCAAAGTAGTGGCATTGGAAAGTACTCGAGCTTCAGAAACAACCATTTGGGGGCTTGATTTCACATCACTGAATCAATGAATAGTACACAATAAATGACCATTAACTTGTCTACACTACAAAACAGTGGCGAGCCTATTAAAGGTGTCCAGAGCTTTTTTTTTTTTGCTTTTTTAAAATGTAATCCTCCACAAACAATGGTAATTTTTATTATAATTTTGACATACAAAAATATATAAATCCAAACACTTAATACATAATACTTTTCACAACTGAATTTGTCTCTGCTTCCCCAACATCAAGGCCCCATGAACAACTCAAGCCAAAGCTAATTTGCTCCAACGGAACACCCCTGCTGCCTGTTGAAACGAGAGGGATTGTCACAGAATGATAGTCACTTATAAACAATACATTTAGGGAAAGCTCTGAAATACAGCCACTCAAGAACCAACCATTGGTGAGCAATTAAAACGATCAGCTCCTGCTTCTTTGCTAGCCAGCATGGTTTCTCTCTCTTATTCCCCAAGACTGATTTAGAGAATGATATCCTTCAGACGCTTCACGCCAGGAGACTCTTTGTCTCGACCTTCCTTCAGAATAGGGCTGACCTCATGCACGACTTTCTCGCCATCAGCTCCACGGGGTTCAGCTTCAGAGGGACGAGAAGGGCCATTGTTGACATACTGCTCTAGATCGCGGGCCGGGGGCGCCAGGGCAACGGTGTAAGACACAGAAGGCTTAGTAGGCAGAGGGCTCTTGAGGTGCAGAGGGGAGGTGACAGGGCTAATAGCCTCACAGCCATTGCCTGCCTCCCGGATAGCGCCGTTGACTTTGGGGCTGCAGATGGTCACATCAACAGTCCTCCTGCCTTTCAGGGTGGGCTTCTCCTCAGCTGGGTGGTCGCTGACATCCTTTCCAAAGGTTGCAAAAGTCCGCTTGGTGGGGCCGCAGTCATCATAAGCTTCAACATCGGCAGCAGTAGCTTCAATGGACAGTGCAATGATGTTCCTCACATGCTCAGGGGACTTGGAGCGGGTGGGCATGGGGTTCCGGGGCATCCAGCACCTGTCAGAGTGGCCAAGAATCCGGCACTCTTCCCTGCAATGAAATCCTTCATTCTGATCTGTTTGGAGAAAATAAAATGTCAATTTCATCAGCTTTTCCCAGGAATCATTGTTAGTCCCCAGTGTTCTGGTTTCTTAGGTACCCACAGGCCCTTTTGGGAAATGATACTTTTAGATAGTCCTTTATTGCCTTTTGGAACAAGTGTGAAGAATTGGATTTTTAAAAAGCTGCAGATCTCCCCCTCAATACTCTCCCCTTCTTTTTTGTTTTTATTTTTGTTGCTGTTCCCACTGCTGACAAAACTAAAAACCTAAAGGAAAACACAGTGTGATGAAAAAATATATTTTTAAGAAGTTTATCCTGACTGTAGAGGTGCTGAGAGTCAGCAATTTTATCAACAACTCTTGTTAAAAATCAACTGTGTTTGAAACTGGTTCCAGCAGAAGAGGGAGTGGAGGCAGAGCAGGGAATCCAACAGTCAGTATATCTGAGAAGTCTTGGCCATGTTTTTGAGCAGTAGCACTGTCAACCACATTCCCACCCTACCTGTTAATGATATGCAACGCTTAATTTTAGATTAGTAACATGCTTTCTTTGAAAACCCAATCATGTCACTTCTTTTTGACCACCAGTCCCACCAGCCAATCTCCTCACTAAACCATTTACATAATTTCATTTCCCATCAGAAGGAATATATTGAGATCTCTTCCTTACATGTGACCCAGAAGGTTCAATTGGCCTTATGCACACATCACTCATAGATTGAACATCATTTAATTATACCCAACTAGCCATCCCTCCTTATCTTTCTTATCTGCAGTTTCATTAGGGTCATATTTCTTAAAATAATTCTTTCTTGGATTACCTTAACCCTATCATAGAAGATCTCAGCAAATAGAATTCATAATTATTGGCAAGACATGCTTTGCTCTTTTCATATCGGTTCATTTAGAGTTAAGGTTTTAATTTGGCTCTCAGAAGGGCTTTCTACAGGGGCTTCACTAAAGCATGGACCCAGGGTTAACGTCTACCTGTCCACTGGAAAACTATTAATGTCTGGTTTACAGCTCTAGTTTTCCAGATCAATTTATATTTGTTACATTCTTGCATGAGGATGACCTAATGAAGGTTTTCATAACATTGCACAATGCATCAAAATATTAGCAGCTTAACATTTATAGAAATCTTTGGGGCAGGATCAGAGGAGGTGGGGAGACCACAAGAGATCGCAAGGACAAAAAAGTACATGTTAAAAAAAAGTTATAAATATGTGCTGTGACCGCTTTTTTTTTTTTGCAGGAAGAAGTCTACAATTCAGGGTCTTGCCTGATATTAGTCTATATATAACACACCTTCCTTATACAATTGTATTTCTGTGTTTTAGTCTGTTTCTTGATTTTTTTAAAGAGTAAATGACGGAGCAAAGAGGCACTGCTCTGCCTCAATCATCAAAAGTTATTTTGGTAAAGGGGCACTTGGGAGGGGGCTCAAGAAATAATGGTTGAATTGGGTGTATACTTCATCATTTGGAGAAAAAGTGTTAGAAGCAGCTAAACATCAAGGCCTAATCCAGGCTGAGTCTAGATTTCAACACAACTCTGGAAATGGCCTTTAACCTAGTCTAAAGTATGGAAAGGTCAACCAAAGGTAAGACCTCCTTCAATGCACCTGGACACAATTTGCCGACTTATCTTTAAGATGGCCATTTTAAGCCCCCTTTCAGTACTGAAGAATGAAACTTTCAGAATTTTGCAGAGGTGCAACCAAATAGCAAATGAGCATTATCACCAAGAAGATAAGTGCCTTCCCCATACACAGGACAATGCTTCTGCAATCTCCAGCACAGTTCCATGTCAGGGTTGCCTGGCCACCTCTGCAAAATGAGGGTTTGTCAAAAGCCCTTTCTCTGCCTCTTCCCTGAAAACTCTCAGTGTTGCCATCTGATAACTTATCATTATTCAAAACACGTATGTTCTTAGAGAGTGAAGTAAGTCAGAAAGAGAAAAACAAGTATTGCATATTAATGCATATATGTGGAATCTGAAAAAATGGTATAGACAATCTTATTTACAAAGCAGAAATAGAGCCACAGACGTAGAGAATAAATATATGGATACTAAAGGGGAAAGGGGGGGTGGGACAAATTGGGAGATTGGGACTGACATGTAAACATTATTGATACTATGTATAAAATAGATAACCTAATGAGAACCTACTGTGTAGCACAGGGAACTCTACTCAATGCTCTGTGGTGACCTAAATGGGAAGGAAATCCGAAAAAGAGGGGATATATGTATATGTATAGCTGATTCACTTTGCTGTACAGTAGAAACTAACACAACATTGTAAAGCAACTATACTCCAACAAATATTTTTTTTAAAAAATACACATATGTTCCTGGGAGGCAGAAAGTATGAAAGTATGGGAAACATGTTGGGATATACTTGGGAAACACTTTGTGTAGACCCAAACATTATGAGTGGAAGAGTCTATAGCTGATCTACCCACATTCAATTTCATCCAAATCTAGTGGATGACCCCAGTATCCCTCCAGTAGGACAGAGTTTCACACCTTCAGAGTTTCCCCAAAAGATGCTTCTTCCTCAACATTTCCTCTGAGGCTTATCTCATAACTCTCTAAGTAATGGCTCTAAAGAATTAGTTTGAGTGTTTGTTTGGAGGTGGGGAGTAAGGAGGTGCAAGTGGGGGAACAGTTCAATAACTAACTTCCATTTCTATAACTGAGTGAGCTCCCTGGAAGTCAGAAAAAAAAAGAAAAGAAAAAAATGTCTGGAAGGCTGTGGGATCCCTGTCCTTTTTGTCCACAATTTAGGGCACAGAGGCATAGAGGCCTTAACCTTTGAGCCATGGAACCACAGCCATATGACCAGCTATGAAGAGGAAATCCCAGCTGACCTTCAGACTGATATTACAGGCCACTTGCTCATATGCCCAGAGCAGAACAGTGATGAATGACAATCTAGTAGAATCTTCTCAATAGGCTCAACATAAAGCTCTCTTAAGTTTCTTTTAAGTTTTTAGTTTCAAGTAGCTATCTTAAAATTTGAAGAGGTACTTCTTTTCTCAACACAATTCATTAAGAGAACACCATTCATGTGTCACCCCAAATCCACATACAGTGCTCCTTCCCTATGGTAGGCTGCTTCAAATGAACAACATAAGGAGACCTGGATCCCCAGCATACACAGAGGGCAGAGACCCCAGAGGTAGATACCTCTAAGATCTTATGAATTGACAAAGACCAGAGCAGGGAACTCAATCATCTCAGAAGCTTCTCTGCAAAGATAGTGCTTGCTTTCAGCTTTCAGCTTACCCACTGCCTAAGTGAATAGATCACTCTCTGGGAAGAGAAAAAGGTAAACTCACTCAGCACCCCCAGGAACGCAATCGGTCTAAGCCTACACACCAATCTCACTAAGCCCACCTCAGCCCTTTGGAAGCTAGAATAATATACAATTTTCTTTGGTTAATTATGTGTACATATTAGGTACACTGCTCTTACCCCATGCAAGTGAAGACTTCAATCTGAAAGACTCATTTACTCACAATGTCTCACTCCTGGTTTAGATCTGATCTCTTTATTTCCTTAAACCCTTAACAAGGGCAGTGACCTGCTGCTTATCATTTTAGTATCAAACAACACTCAGTGACATTTGTGTCCATACTATTGAAACAAAATCTAACCTAGCTTTAGTGTTTATAGACATATGAAATATGAAAGAAAATATGGAGAATATAGATGGACAGAAAGAATGTCTTCCCAGCCCAAGGTAACTTACATTCATAAATGCAATGCAGATGAATTACCTTTAAAAATCAAAACTTCAGTTTAGTAAGGAAACTAAGTGTGCTTTAAAAGTGAGAGGGGGGAACTTCAAGAAAGCGGAGGACTAAGACATGGAGATCACCTTCCTCCACACAAATACATCAAAAATATATCTACATGTGGAACAACTCTTACAGAACACCTACTAAATGCTGGCAGAAGACCTCAGACTTCCCAAAATGCAAGAAACTCCCCACGTACCTGGGTAGGGCAAAAGAGAAAAGGAAAAACAGGGCTTCCCTGGTGGCGCAGTGATTGGGAGTCCGCCTGCCGATGCAGGGTACATAGGTTCGTGCCCCGGTCTGGAAAGATCCCACATGCCGCGGAGCGGCTGGGCCTGTGAGCCATGGCCGCTGAGCCTGCGCGTCCGGAGCCTGTGCTCCGCAACGGGAGAGGCCACAACAGTGAGAGGCCCACGTACTGCAAAAAAGGAAAAAAAAAAAAAAAAAAAAAGGAAAAACAGAGACAATAGAATAGGGATGGGACCTGCACCAGTGGGAGGGAGACAGGGGGGTGGGCAGATTCCCACACAGAGGATCCGTGCCCACCAGCACTCATCAGCCTGAGCAGGTTGTCTGTTCACCCGCTGGGGAAGGTGGGGGCTGCAAGCTGAGGCTCAGGTTTCAGAGGTCAGATCCCAGGGAGACGACCGGGGTTGGCTGTGTGAACACAGCCTGAAGGAGGCTAGAGCACCACAGCTAGCCGGGAGGGAGTCTGGGGAAAAGTCTGGACCTGACTAAGAAGCAAGAGACCATTGTTTCAGGGTGTGCGAGGAGAGGGGATTCAGAGCACCACCTAAATGAGCTCCAGAGGCAGGCGAGAGCCGCAGCTAACAGTGCGGACACCAGAGACGGGCATGAGGTGCTAAGGCTGCTGTTGCAACCACCAAGAAACCTGTGTACAAGCACAGACCACTATCCACACCTCCCTTCCCAGGAGGCTGTGCAGCCTGCCACCGCCAGGGTCCCGTGATACAGGGACAACTTCCTCGGGAGAACGCACGGCGCGCCTCAGGCTGGTGCAACGTCATGCCGGCCTCTGCCAACACAGGTACGCCCCACATTCCATACCCCTCCCTCCCCCCGGCCTCAGTGAGCCAGAGCCCCCTAATCAGATGCTCCTTTAACCCCGTCCTGTCTGGGCAAAGAACAGACGCCCTCAGGTGACCTACATGCAGAGGTGGGGCCAAATCCAAAGCTGAACCCCAGGAGCTGTGCGAACAAAGAAGAGAAAGGGAAATTTCTCCCAGCAGCCTCAGGAGCAGTGGATTAAATCCCCACAATCAACTTGATGTACCCTGCATCTGTGGAATACCTGAAGAGACAACAAATCATCCCAAAATTGATGTGGTGGACTTTGGGAACAACTGTAAACTAGGGTTTTGCATTCTGCATCTAATTTGTATCTGGTTTTATGTTTATCTTAGTTTAGTATTTAGAGCTTATTATCATTGGTAGATTTGTTTATTGATTTGGTTGCTCTCTTCCTTTTTTTTGATATATATGTGTGTGTGTGTGTGTGTGTGTGTGTGTGTATGTTTTCCTTTTCCTCTTTTTGTGGGTGTTTATGTGTATGCTTCCTGGTGTGAATTTGTCTGTATAGCTTTGCTTTTACCATTTGCCCTAGGGTTATTTCTGTCCAGATTTTGTTGGTTGGGTTTGTTTTGTTTTGGATTTTTTTTTAGTATAGTTTTTAGCACTTGTTATCATGGGTGGAATTGTTTATTGGCTTGGTTGCTCTCTTCTTTCTTTCTTTCTTTTTTAATTACTTTTTAAAAATTTTTAATTTAATTTTTTATTATAATAACTTTATTGCATTTTCTTTCTTTCCTTCTTTCTCTCTCTCTCTCTCTTTCTTTCTATCTTTCTTTCTTTCTTCCTTTTTCTCCCTTTTCTTCTGAGTCATGTGGCTGACAAGGTCTTGTTGCTCCAGCTGGCTGTCAGGCCTGAGCCTCTAAGATGGAAGAGCCGAGCTCAAGACATTGCTCCACCAGAGACCTCCCAGGCCCATGGAATATCAAATGGCGAAAGCTCTCCCAGAGATCTCCATCTCAACTTTATGACCCAGCTCCAATCAACGACCAGCAAGCTACAGTGCTGCACACACTATGCCAAAAAACTAGCAAGACAGGAACACAACCCCACCCATAAGCAAAGAGGCTGCCTAAAATCATAAGGTCACAGACACCCCAAAATGCAACACCAGACATGGTCCTGCCCACCAGAAAGACAAGATCCAGCCTCATCCACCAGAACACAGGTACCAGTTCCCTCTGTCAGGAAGCCTACACAGCCCAATGAACCAAGCTTACCCACTGTGGGCAGACAGCAAAAACAACAGGAACTATGAACCTGAAGCCTGTGAAAAGAAACCACAAACACAGTAAGTTAAGCAAAAAGAGAAGACAGAGAAATTCACAGCAGATGATGGAGCAAGCTAAAAACCCAACAGACCAAGGAAATGAAGAGGAAACAGGCAGTTTACCTGAAAAAGAATTCAGAGGAATGATAGTACAGATGATTCAAAATCTTGGAAATACAATGGATAAAATACAAGAAACATTTAACAAGGACCTAGAAGAATGAAAGAGCAAGCAAAGAATGATGAACAACAAAATAAATGAAATTTAAAATTCTCTAGAAAGAATCAATAGCAGAATAACTGAGCCAGAAGAACAGATAAGAGACCTGGAAGATAAAATAGTGGAAATAACTACCACAGAGCAGAATAAAGAAAAAAGAATGAAAAGAATTGAGGACAGTTTCAGAGACCTCTGGGACAATATTAAACACACCAACATTTGATACAAAAACAAGACCCATATATATGCTATCTACAAGAGAACCACTTCAGACCTAGGGACACATACAGACTGAAAGTGAGGGGATGGAAAAAGATATTCCATGCAAATGGAAATCAAAAGCAAGCAGGAGTAGCAATTCTCATATCAGAAAAAATAGACTTTAAAATAAAGACTATTACAAGAAACAAAGAAGGACAATACATAATGATCAAGGGATCAATCCAAGAAGAAGATATACGAATTGTAAGTATTTATGCACCCAACAAGGGAGCACCTCAATACATAAGGCAAATGCTAACAGCCATAAAATGGGAAATCGACAGTAACACAATCACAGTAGGGGACTATAACACCCCACATTCACCAATGGACAGATCATCCAAAATGAAAATAAAAAACGAAATACAAGCTTTAAATGACGCATTAAACAAGATGGACTTTATTGATATTTATAGGACACTCCATTCAAAAACAACAGAATACACTTTATTCTCAAGTGTTAATGGAACACTCTCCAGGATAGTTCATATCATGGGTCACAAATCAAGCCTTGGTAAATTTAAGAAAATTAAAATTGTATCAAGTATCTTTTCCGAACACAACGCTATGAGACTAGATATCAATTACAGGAAAAAATCTGTAAGAAATACAAACACATGGAGGCTAAACAATTCACTACTTAATAACCAAGAGATCACTAAAGAAGTCAAAGAGGAAATCATAAAATACGTAGAAATAAATGACAATGAAAACACGACAATCCAAAACTCATGGGATGCAGCAAAAGCAGTTCTAAGAGGGAAGTTTATAACAATACAATCCTACCTCAAGAAACAAGAAACATCACAAATAAACAACCTAACATTACACCTAAAGCAATTAGAGAAAGAAGAACAAAAAAACCCCCAAAGTTAGCAGAAGGAAAGAAATCATAAAGATCATATCAGAAATAAATGAAAAAGAAATGAAGGAAATGATAGCAAAGTTCAGTAAAGATAAAAGATGATCCTTTGAGAAGATAAACAAAATTGATAAGCCATTAGCCAGACTCATCACGAAAAAAAGGGAGAAGACTCAAATCAGTAGAATTAGAAATGAAAAAGAAGTAACAACTAACACTGCAGAAATACAAAGGATCATGAGAGATTACTACAAGCAACTCTATGCCAATAAAATGGACAACCTGGAAGAAATGGACACATTCTTAGAAAATCACAAACTTATGAGTCTGAACCAGTAAGAAATAGAAAATATAAACAGAACAATCACAAGCACTAAATCTGAAACTGTGATTAAAAACCTTCAAACAAACAAAAGCCCAGGACCAGATGGCTTCACAGGAAAATTCTACAAAACATTTAGAGAAAACCTAACACCTATCCTTCTCAAACTCCTCCAAAATATAGCAGAGGGAGGAACACTCCCAAACTCATTCTATGAGGCCAACATCACCCTGATACTAAAACCAGAAAAAGATGTCACAAAGAAAGAAAAGTACAGGCCAATATCACGTATGAACATAGAAGCAAAAATCCTAAACAAAATACTAGCAAAGGAAATCCAACAACACATGAAAAGGATCATACACCATGATCAAGTGGGGTGTATCCCAGGAATGCAATGATTCTTCAATATATGAAAATCAATCAATGTGATACACCATATCAACAAATTGAAGGAGAAACCACATGGTCATCTCAAAAATGCACAGAGAGCTTTCGACAAAATTCAACACCCATTTATGATAAAAAAAAAAAACACCAGAAAGTAGGCATAGAGGGAACTTTCTTCAACATAATAAAGGCCATATATGACAAACCCACAGCCAAAATCGTCCTCAATGGTGAAAAACTGAAACCATTGCCACGAAGATCAGAAACAAGACAAGTTTGCCCACTCTTACCACTATTATTCAACACTGTTTTGGAAGTTTTAGCCACAGGAATCAGAGAGAAAAAGAACGAAAAGGAACCCAAATCAGAAAAGAAGTAAAGCTGTCACTGGTTGCAGATGACATGATACTATACATAGAATCCTAAAGATGCTACCAGAAAACTACTAGAGCTAATCAATGAATTTCATAAAGTAGCAGGATACAAAATTAATGCACAGAAATCTCTTGCATTCCTATACACTAATGTTGAGAACTCTGAAAGTGAAGTTAAGAAAACACTCCTATTTACCACTGCAAGAAAAAGAATAAAATATCTAGGAAAAAACCTACCTAAGGTGACAAAAGACCTGTATGCAGAAAATTATGAGACACTGATGAAAGAAATTAAAGATGATACAAATAGATGGAGAGATATACCATGTTATTGGATTGGAAGAATCAACAATGTGAAAATGACTCTACTACCCAAAGCAATCTACAGATTCAGAGCAATCCCTATCAAACTACCACTGGCACTTTTCACAGAACTAGAGCAAAAAATCTCACAATTTGTATGGAAACAAAAAAGACCCTGAATATCCAAAGAAATCTTGAGAAAGAAAAACGGAGCTGGAGGTATCAGTCTCCCTGATTTCAGACTATGCTTCAAAGCTACAGTAATCAAGACAGTATATGGTCACCTTATCTTTGATAAAGGAGGCAGGAATATACAATGGATAAAAGACAGCCTCTTCAATAAGTGTTTCTGGGAAAACTGGACAGCTAAATGTAAAAGAATGAAATTAGAACACTTCATAAAACAACACACAAAGAGAAACTCAAAATGGATTAAAGACCTGAATTTAAGGCCAGACACTGTCTAACTCTTAGAGGAAAACATAGGCAGAACACTCTATGACATAAATCACAGCAAGATCCTTTTTGATCCACCTCCTAGAGAAATGGAAATAAAAACAAAAATAAACAAATGGGACCTAATGAAACCTAAAAGCTTTTGCACAGCAAAGGAAACCATAAACAAGACCAAAAGACAACCGTCAGAATGGGAGAAAATATTTGCAAATGAAGCAACTGACAAAGGATTAATATCTAAAACTGACAAGCAGCTCATGCAGCTAAATATCAAAAAAACAAAAAACCCAATCCAAACATGGGCAGAAGACCTAAATAGACATTTCTCCAAAGAAGATACACAGATTGCCAACAAACACATGAAAGAGTGCTCAACATCATTAATCATTAGAGAAATGCAAATCAAAACTACAATGAGATACCATCTCACAGCACTTAGAATGGCCATCATCAAAAAGCCTACAAACAATAAATGCTGGAAAGGATGTGGAGAAAAGTGAACTCTCTTGCACTGTTGGTAGGAATGTAAATTGATATAGCCACTATAGAGAACAGTATGGAGTTTCCTTAAAAAAAACTAAAAATAGAACTACCATATGACCCAGCAAACCCACTACTGGACATATACCCTGAGAAAACCATAATTCAAAAAGAGTCATGTACCACAATGTTCATTGCAGCTCTATTTACAATAGCCAGGTCATGGAAGCAACCTAAGTGTCCATCAACAGATGAATGGATAAAGAAGATGGGGCACATATATACAATGGAATATTACTCAGCCATAAAAGGAAATGAAATTGAGTTATTTGTAGTGAGGTGGATGGACCTAGAGTCTGTCATACAGAGTGAAGTAAGTCAGAAAGAGAAAAGAAAATATCATATGCTAACACATATATATGGAATCTAAAAAAAAAAAAAGAAAAAAAAGGTCAGGAAGAACCTAGGTGCAGGACAGGAGTAAAGATGCAGAGCTACTAGAGAATGGTCTTGAGGATATTGGGAGGGGGAAGGGTAAGCTGGGACAAAGTGAGAGAGTGGCATGGACATATATACACTACCAAACATAAATAGATAGCTAGTGGGAAGCAGCCGCATAGCACAGGGAGATCAGCTTGGTGCTTTGTGACCACCTAGAGAGGTGAGATAGGGAGGGTGGGAGGGAGGGAGACACAAGAGGGAAGAGATATCGGGATATATGTATATGTATAACTGATTCACTTTGCTATAAAGCAGAAACTAACACACCATTGTAAAGCAATTATACTCTAATAAAGATGTTAAAAAAAGACACTGATGAAAGAAATTAAAGATGATGCAAACAGATGGAGAGATATACCATGTTCTTGGATTGGAAGAATCAACATTGTGAAAATGACTATACTACCCAAAGCAATCTATAGATTCAATGCAATTGCTACCGAACTACCAACGGCATTTTTCACAGAAGTAGAACAAAACATTTCACAATTGTATGGAACACAAAAGACCTGAATAGCCAAAGCAATCTTGAGAATAAAAAACGGAGCTGGAGGAATCAGGCTCCCTGACTTCAGACTATACTGCAAAGCTACAGTAATCAAGGCAGTATGGTACTGGCACAAAAAACAGAAATATTGATCAATGGAATAGCATAGAAAGCCCAGAGGTAAACCCACACACATATGGTCACCTTATTTTTGATAAAGGAGACAAGAATATACAATGGAGCAAAGACAGCCTCTTCAATAAGTGGTGCTGGGAAAACTGGACAGCTACATGTAAAAGAATGAAATTAGAACACTCCCTAACACCATATACAAAAATAAACTCAAAATGGATTAAAGTCCTAAATATAAGGCCAGACACTATAAATCTCTTAGAGGAAAACATAGGCAGAACACTCTATGACATAAATCACAGCAAGATACTTCTTGACCCACCTCCTAGAGAAAGGGAAATAAAAACAAATATAAACAAATGGGACCTAATGAAACTTCAAAACTTTTGTACAACAAAGGAAACCATAAACAAGACCAAAAGACAACCCTCAGAATGGGAGAAAATATTTGCCAATGAAGCAACTGACAAAGGATTAATCTCCAAAATATACAAGCAGCTCATGCAGCTCAATATCAGAAAAACAAACAACCCAATCCAAAAATGGGCAGAAGACCTAAATCGACATTTCTCCAAAGAAGATAGATTGCCAACAAACACATGAAAGGATGCTCAACATCATTAATCATTAGAGAAATGCAAATCAAAACTACAATGAGGTATCACCTTACACAAGTCAGAATGGCCATTATCAAAAAATGTACAAACAATAAATGCTGGAGACGGTGTGGAGAAAAGGGAACCCTCTTGCACTGTTGGTGGGAATATAAATTGATACAGCCACTATGGAGAACAGTGTGGATGTTCCTTAATAATCTAAAAATAGAACTAGCATACTATCCAGCAATCCCACGACTGGGCATATACCCTGAGAATACTATAATTCAAAAAGAGTCATGTACCCCAATGTTCAGTGCTGCTCTATTTACAATAACCAGGAGATGGAAACAACCTAAGTGTCCACATCGGATGAATGGATAAAGAAGATGTGGCACATATATACAATGGAATATTACTCAGCCATAAAAAGAAACAAAATTGAGTTATTCATAGTGAGGTGGATGGACCTAGAGTCTGTCATACAGAGTGAAGTAAGTCAGAAAGAGAAAAACAAATACCGTATGCTAACACATATATATGAATCTAAAAACAAAAAATGATTCTGAAGAACCTAGGGGCAGGACGGGAATAAAGATGCAGATGTAGAGAATGGACTTGAGGATACGGGGAGGGGGAAGGGTAAGCTGGGCCGAAGTGAGAGAGTGGCATCGACATATATACACTACCAAATGTAAAATAGATAGCTAGTGGGAAGCAGCTGCATAGCACAGGGAGATCAGCTCGGTGCTTTGTGACCACCTAGAGGGGTGGGATAGGGAGGGTGGGAGGGAGGTTCAAGGGGGAGGGTATATGGGGATATATGTGTACATAAAGCTGATTCACTTTGTTATACAGCAGAAACTAACACAACACTGTAAAGCAATTATACTCCAATAAAGATGTTAAAAAAAACACAAATGTTAGAAAGTCACAACACAAAGTCCCTTAAGAATAGCAATGATGACAAACCAGATGTAAAAAAGTAGAGACGACTTGTGGAATTGCCTAGAACTGTTAGAGATTATGTGCCTGCCATCATGTAGTTCTGTGGCTGGGGATGGAGCTATGCGACTAGACAGGAATCATTTTGTACTGTCACAAATTAACTGTCAAGATTCTGGCTCCAGCTGAAATAGAGGTAAGCTAACAATTCACTAATTCCCGGCTAAGATTCCTCTTATGAGCCTATCTGTGACTCTATACCTTGCTACATCTTTCTCTGAAAGCATTACCCTGAGACTAGGCAAAGCAAAATGTTAAGACTAAAATCCACACAAAGTTGTGGAAATTTAAACACACTAACATGTACAGATGAATAAAAGCAGGTGTCTTTAATTCAAATACACACATGATTACGGGTGAAAGATGAATTTACAAATTGGTTTTCCCTGCTTCTGAACTTGTTCCTAGGATTTGCAAATAAATAAATAAATAAATAAATAAATAAATAAATAAATGAAGAGAGTGCATGAGTTTGGAAGAGGACACAAATCTTGAGGCCATGGAACTCCTTAGTTCAAAACAGATCAGATTATTTTAGACAAAAAAATAAATAAAATATAGAGAAAAAATAAAGCTTCTTCAATCTAGGTAGTAATAAATATATTTTTGGTCACAATCTGTCATTAGGGACTTTTGTAAGAGACTCCCAAAACCTCTGGCCAAAAGAAAAATTAAATAAATCTTAATGCATCAGTCTTATGAGAACATGGGAGGCATAAGAGGCTACAACGCCTAAGTCATGATGGATAAGGAAGTAATTCAAATAGAAAAAGAACAGAATATGTTACTTTGTGCAGATAATAGCAAAACTTTTTGCAGCAATTACTACCCTCCTCAGGACGTGAAACTGCTGTCTCTTCAGATGTGGGCAAACAATATGTTTCCACACACTAGAAAGAGCCTACCCAAGGTCCCAACCAAAGTAAAAAAAGAAAATGATGAAAACACCATCTCAGGCTTTGCTAAAACTTTCAAAGTCTTGGTATAATAGAAGGGTTGAGAGGCTCTGTTGGGTTTGTATAGATGTTCAGCCACAATGGATGTGTTCAATAATGCTGGCAGTTCTTTACCATGATTCAGAGTTTGGTGTATTAACTCAAAGATCCCAATGATCAGAGACAAAACTCCAACACTAAAATAGTTCAAGGTAAGAATTACAAGAGCAATGTGTTACCTCCTCAGAAGTGATCTGCAATCAATGAGGCAGAAAGGGAAAGTTAAAATGAGTTCCAGTTCCTGAGAGCTCAAGTAGTTAGCTACATCTAAGTAGCAGCAGTAACATAACTTAGATGCAAGTGATGTGTAAATCAGAAAAGCTTCCTGGATTGTACTCATATATATCCACTTAGCTTACCCTGCGTCATCCCATAAACAAAATAATCTAAGACCAAAGTGGGGCCATTTTTTGTAAGATAAAATAGAAGGGATTGTGGCAAAGATTATGAAGAGGTTAAATGCTGTTAAAATTGATCACATGCACCTAATCAATAAAACATAACTGTCGAGAAGTGTCCCCTCTTGACTTAGCTAACTCCTACTCATCTGAAGCAGAAAAAACAAACTGCCTACCAAACATCCATATCTATTTTTTAACATCTTTATTGGAATATAATTGCTTTACAATGGTGTATTAGTTTCTGCTTTATAACAAAGTGAATCATTTAGAAACAGAACCCCACTTCTGTTAGGACTGGCAATGTGCCAGCTAAAAAACTACATTTTCTAGTCTTTATAGATAGGAGTGGCCATGTAACTAAGAGTGGGTCAATGTTATGGATGTAGGATGTCAAGAAATCTCCTTAAAAGAGGTGAGCTGACTTAACTGGGGGAGCTTTGTCCTTATTTCTCCCTGCTTTGTCCTGTCTGTAATGGAGACATAATAGATGGAGCCACAGCATCCATCTTACTACCATGAGGCAACTCTGAGGATGGAAGCCATGTGCCTATGAATAGCAGAGTAAAAAAAATATAAGGACTTTGGGATACTGAAGATATTGTAAACCTACCTCACTAGACATGAACTTTTTTTAAATAAGAGGAAAACTAAGCTTCTCTCTTATTTCATTCAGTGATTTATTTCCCTTAGTGAGGGAAGGGGATGTTTATTACCAGCAGTTTAACACTATTCATATCTGATACATTATCCCTAAAGTCTCAACTTAAATGTAACTTCCTCAGGGAATCCTTGCCTGATTCCTTAGATTAAGGTAGGTCCCATACCACCTCCTATATAGCACTCATCATACTTGTAGTTACTTGTTTAATATCTATATTCAATGCCAGCTTGTAAACTCTAAATGAGCAAAGATTATATCTGTTTTGTTCCCTCCCATGTCCACAGAACCTAGCAAAGGGCCCAGCAGAAAGCAGGTACTCAATAACAGTTTAATTTAACTGAATGAAAAAGGTACCCAAAAAAGTGATGGCAACAGAACAAAGAATCTTGGTCAACACACCAGATACTGTGCCACTAATACAACTCCTAAAAGTGGAAATAACTAGTATATTCTATTTAGTAGAAACACTAAGGAAACCTGCAAAGAAAACTATGTAGCTTTGCTGAAGGCAATAAAGTAAATGAACACTTGAGAAACATTGAAGTCAAACGTCATCTTGGCCTCTGAGTGGTTTCCTGCACACTATATACAGATCTTAAAGAGATCTATTATGCTCTGATGTCCAGTCGAAAATACATTTGCCATGTACCTTGGAGTTTTTAATTCTAACAATAGTTAATGGGGCCTGTACTCATAAGTTAACAACACGATAAGCAGAAGCGTCTGTTTTATGAAATTAATCTGTTGTCCAAATACCCACCGCAGATGCTGACTCTTCCTGGCAAAACTAATTTAAATACCCATCAAGAGACTACTTCTCAAGTCAAATATGCCTGGGAATTACCAAAGGAAAGAATTATCCTGGAAATAATTCTTAAAAGCATTTTAAGGCCTGCAAAGAGTCAGGAGAAAGAACATCCATCCGTTATCTGTAACTTAACAATGCAAACGAGTAGCAATGGGCTCAGTGGAAAAGGGAGGGAGGGAAGGAAGAGGGAAGAAAGGAAAGAGAGCAGGAAGCACTATCTAGGCTTCAGATATTCCATCTTAGTTTTGATCTGATTGACATATTAAGAGCTAAGCTTCTTTTGGGTATTTAGATACCATTTGAGCATCTAGCAAAAATTCAATAAGGGCTCAGGACTTTGTAAAATCACAACTTCCCAAAGCCTTCCCCTCTTCCAGCTGTAATTCTGGGAGGAATTTACACTCACTTCCTAAAGGACCCAAAGTTTCAGCAAGTAAAGATGGAGTTCCATTTGTAAAATATTCAAGAGCGCACCAGTGAAGGCTGGGACATTTCTAGAGACTCGTGAACCAATGACACCAGGCTATTCTACACCCATTCCAGTGTGACAAGAAGTAAATCACAAATTATGTACACTACAAACAGCTCCTTGTCTCTCATTCTCTTCTTCTCTTTCTTGCAGCATCTTCTGCCATTTTGGTTTCTCCTTCTTTCTGTTCTCCTGTTCCTTAACATCCTGCTAGTTAGCAGCCCTACCTACAGCACTATGGCCAGGCAGACAACATGCAGAAGGGGTAGGACCAAAAACTGTGATTGGCATTCAAAACGCTTATGTGACAGATGCCAAAGAAGAAGTATACAAAAACCAACACTTGTAACGTGGAGAGAAATTCCCACATTTTTCATTCATCTGGATACAGGTATTAAAAGTCCCTGTTAAAATAAGAGGATCCACTATCAAACTGATATCAACAGATTTCCTTTGGTCATAGAGCAAAGCCCTGGGTAAAGGGTACCAGGAGAGGAGAGTTTGATGGGGGTAAGAAAGACTAGAAATGTCTGGAGGCAGAGATACCTCAGGAAAGGCAAGGTGGGGGATAGGATATAGGAACAGCGTTCCTGAGACTGCCAAAGGTATGTTGCCAAAAGAGAGGAGACAGAGAGAGAGAAAAGTCAGCCTTGATCAGCATAGGTTGGCATTTTCAGGATGGCTAACTAGTTAAACAGCAAGAATTCTGTGAAGTTTAGCTTTAGCTTGCAATAAAGAGGATGGCTGAAAAGACTGATGAATCCCAACCTTGTCCTAGACAATTTGACAGATCAGCATCAGTTAGCAAGTGCCACCCGATATTGGGCCTCTGTGATGCCAAATGGCACAAAGGTCTCTCCCCTCATTCACGGTCTATGCACGTGAAATTCACTTACTCCTGGTGCAACATGAAAATAGATTAAAAAGATGCCTCTTCCTGGGCTTCCCTGGTGGCGCAGTGGTTGAGAGTCCGCCTGCCGATGCAGGGGACACAGGTTCGTGCGCCGGTCCTGGAGGATCCCACATGCCGCGGAGCGGCTGGGCCCGTGAGCCATGGCCGCTGAGCCTGTGCGTCCGGAGCCTGTGCTCTGCAACGGGAGAGGCCACAACAGTGAGAGGCCCGCGTACCGAAAAAAAAAAAAAGATGCCCCTTCCAGAATGCAAAGCAGTTGAATTATTTTCAATGGAATCTTCAGTGCTGAGTTGGTCGAAAAGATAAAGTTAAAACATATTAAAGTATAAGTGGTTGAGAATTTAATATTTATGATAGATGAGAGTATAGCGTGTACAGTCATACAATCTAAGTTGCAATTTGGGCAATCACAATAGTTCCTGGAGTTTTCATTTTTGTACTGGGGCTCAATTCAATTCAATCCATAAAGAAGAGATTTCAAGATGTTTATAAGTATAAATCATTTGTGCTGATGCATGGGGAGTAAAGAAATGAAGCTGGGGTTGCCTGGAAAATTGAGACTGATAAATAAGAGGCACTGACAGTGACTGAGATAAGCAGAGATTGGCTAGACTAGAATCTTTGTATTTTGGCTTCTATGTGGAGCAAATTACCTGACAAAGTTCTGGACTTCATAGAGGTGCTTCGAAACCATTTGAAAAAGCTTTACAACTAAACTATGAGGTGTCACAGAAGGCCACTGAACTATTCCCCCAAAGGAGGAACATTGAGATACTGCAACTCTGAGAAAAGAGAGTTTCATTCTACAATGTCCACAGAATTAAGTCCTTTAGCCTACATCCATTGGACACCTACAACACCTCATCACTTCTGTGAAGAGTTCGAACCAGCTGTTTAATTTTGTGTAGATGAAAAACAGACAGACCGTTTCACACATTCTACAGGTAGTTGTACCGCTGTGAAGACAAAGGCTTTAGATGATGCTTGCAAGTAGCACTGAACTTAATGTTATTGCCAACTTAGTTTCACTCTTTCCTTGAAACTAAGGAAATTGCTGACACATCATTAGCATGAGAAAAAAAGCCACTTTTATGCTGGTCATAAGTTTCTGGGTATTGGACATAATACGTAGTGAGGATGTCACAAATAAGGCTGGTATGGAAAGCAGGAGGGGCAGGGCACGTTAGCCAAGAAAAAAACCTTCCCTTTTTGAGTGAAAATTTGATGTTGGTGGGGAAAAAAAGGCGCCCAGCAGCTGGTGTTCTTAACAGGAACTGACACTTCCTTCAGTCAAGTCCCAGGACATTCAGTTTTGTGGAACAGGCAATGCCATACATGAGTCAATGAAAAATGTTGCAGCTGTAACTTCTAAATTCTTTAAAGATTCTCGACTGCCAAAATGTTCTTGTTACTGGGTGGGGAGGCTAAGAAACAACATTAGTAATTCTCCAATCACTTACTTCCCATTTGAAAAATAAAGTGTTCAGTAAACCAATCACTGTTTCTTGCAATGATTCAAAAAGATAGTGTGTGTCATGTCATCAGATAGGTAAGAATCACTAGAAATAGTCACTGGAAGCAAATGAGTGTCGGAGGGATTAATATCTATTAACTACCTTAGGTTGGACTATTCATTACCAACAAAAGCCTCATAGAAAAGTCTAGCATTATCTTGATATTTCAGCATAACTTCAGCAACCATCTGGAATACTGTAATTGCAATGACACTGCTTCTGGGTACAGCAAACAGCACAATCATTAAAAAATATTCATTTCAAATATCTTCCTGGAAGCTAATAAATTTTACAGCAGTTTCAATCCTTCCACATAGCAACAAAGAAAAGCTTCGTTCCAGACAAATTAAAAGTAAATTGATTGCCTTAGGGGAATCTATTCAAATATCACTTTTCCATGTTAGAAATCTTTTTTCCTAAAACATTAGAGGGAGAGAGAGAGGCAGAGAGAGATAATGAATCTTGGACGGGGGAGTGAGATGGATGATGGAGATAGTGTGAAAGGGATAGAAGCCAGTATATGAAAAAGACAAAATTGCAGCAGAGGGAGAGTGAGAAATAACCATAATCATTAAATCCTTGTTTGCAAAACCAGGTAGAAATCAACTTAAAATAAATGCAAATATGTCACTGAGGTGCAGGCCTAACATTTGTGCTGGAATTTATGAATCATAACTATGAATAATGAATACCAAAACTGAAGGGATCAAACGCCACCTTCTATGTTTACTTGTCATTATCCATCTTTCACGGACAATGCTTAATTTTATTCTTTTGCTCTTTTCCTTAGAATTACTTAGAATTATTCTTTTTCCAGTTGTCCACTTAATCATACTAGTAGGAGAAAACAAGCTGTATTTTTCAGGGTGTTGCCTCAAAAGCAATTAGACAAATTCAGAAGCAAAGCCAATATGGGAGGTCAGCTTCTTTGAGGAAGCTTGATCATTTGAAAGCATGAGACGCTAGTCCTGCTGCTCATTTTAGGAAGAAAAAAATCCTTTACACCTTTAGCACATGGTGGTTCCAGTATGACCGCCTGACCTTCAGCTTGTCCAACTCTACTTGGAAAGAAAGAATGGCTGCTCCATCTGAAGCATTGAGGAAGTCTTAGAAACTCTTTGGGCCACAGCTGTGAGGGCTTTCTCTGAGTTGGCTTGAACTCTGAATACAGAAGTAGCAGAAGCTTTTCGGTTGAGATGACCTGAGTTCAGACATCCTGACATGGCTCTAGAAAAATCTATGTAAGAGCTGATGCATATTAATCCTAAATTATGGCCATAAAAAAAACTATCACGGACACACACACACTCACCAGCACCCCTATCAGTCCTCATCATCCTGAATACTCATCTCCATTCACAAGTTAAAACAATGGAGCATTATATATCAATCATATCTCAATAAAGCTGGAAAAAATCAAATGGAACAAATCAAAAGATTACTAAAAACCAGTCTGGTAAATTTAAATGCTCTGTCCATTTTGTACAGATCACGTATCTTTACACCCTTGGAATAATCTGTTTTTCCAAAACGTTGCCTCTTCTGAACTCCAATTTTATTGCATTTGCCCCTTGTTGGTTAATATGCCAATCTTTCATGACTGGGTCTGTGAAACATGGGGCTAATGAAGGAATGCCATGCTGTGGCTTAAGAAGCCCTGAGGAGTCTAGTTCTATGTTCAGAAAACAAGACAGCACTGGGAGTAGCGAATTTGATGCTTCAGCCAAGCCTGCATGATTTCTATTCTCTGAGATTCCAATTTGGCAGTTATAGAGAAGGAGGGTGTAGACTTGTTTAATATAAGATGTTGGACTCTAGCATAAAAATATTCTAAGAGTAAATTGAAATAATTAAAGAAAAAGACTTCTTTGGCCCTAGAGCTTTCTTATCCCCTTAATTCCACTTTGCAATCTTTTTTTCTTTGCTTCCCTCAGTTAGTGAACAGCAAATAATCTAGCTTGTTATTAAAACTGCAGATAAAATAATCAGCTTTGGCAAAATGCAAACGGTGACTAGCTGAAGAGCTAAGGATCATCATCTGCTCACATATGAAGACGTGACACAATTCTTTTAACTACCCTAATGGTCCTGGATTGGGGGCAGGGTTTAGAAAAGGGTTGGAAAGGAGAAAAGAACGGGGCAGATGCAGAATTATATTTTAAAACTTCCTGCTGGCAATCAATGAGCTCTCTGCTGTTACTAATCACACACACATATACACACAACACAGAATTGTAATGCTGACATAGCTTCCTGGATGAGATACTTATAGGACAGTAACAAAGACATTGACACATGGTTTTATTCTCCTGAGGAATCTTTGTCCCCCTTCTTCCAGAGTTTATGCAAACTGAAAGGTTTATATGTTTAACACCCTGTTATCCATTCCAATATGGGAGGTCAGCGGTATTTCAACAAAGAAACCACTCATGAGTAATGATTTTACGGAGACAAGAGTGGGAAAACGAACGGTTTGAAATGAGTCTAATTCCTTGTGTGATGGGTAATAAAAAGAAACATGTGAACACAGTGCTTGAGAAGCATTTTTGTACTGTTCAACAGACTGAAAATAATAGCCGTTTTTCTGGTCTGCATTACCATTAATAACAGCCTTCCCTTCTGGTCATCTGTGTTTACAGAGGGAATAAAGATTGATACAAGAGCTCGCCTTTCTTCTGCACCACCCAACTAGACACAGACTGTCCAGATGATTTTTTTTAAAACACAAACCAAGTTTTATTTTCAAAAGTAACACTAATCAGGGTACCCAAGTGTTTCAGAAATTACTTAGGAACTGTGCGGAAGCCAAAGAATTGCCAAGATGGTTCTCAGAAAGGTTGTTTGGAGAGTAAAAGGGGACGTTGACATCTCGCCTTTGTTTAAAGAAGCTCTTGAACTGTCCTGAGAGGAAATCTTTCATCTGTTCTATTTACTTTCTTCTGACCACACCCCAAAGACTGTCCAAGGCAGGGAAAGAGTAGATTGATTATGCACCAGATAGAATATTCCAAGGTAGGTTGTCGGTTCCCCCATTGCATTTAAGATGGAATTGCCTTCACAAAATTTCTAACATAGTCACAGGCATTGCATAAAGGAAGGTTCCCCTGGAGTTCAATGGACCTTTTATTTCCACCTATAAATAATAAGTGCTCTCATGAATTAATTCTCATTCCTCTTTTCTCATCTCATTTCCTTTGTCTCCATTCCACAGTATTCAACACATCTCTGCCCTGCCCAAAATATCCTCTTTCTTACCATTCTGCTCAGACTTCATTTCTCTTCCTTTAGCTTTGTAGCCTTTCCTCATCACATCAAATCTTTCTGCCTAGAAACTCACACCTCCAGGGAAGCTACAGGGAGGCAATCAGAAATAACAGCAGTGGCCAAATCTCTGACAGAAAATCCCCCAATATGAAAAAGGCCTGTTCCCTGGGACATTTCCCACTTCCCACCAAGGAACCTTCAGAGTAAGCCTGATGGTTCTGTGGGGGCCCCTCCGAATATTAGAAACAGCTGTGTCTGGAAATTCCTTAGCCAGATATGTTACCAGAACCCCTTACAAGAAAAACTTGAGGAGAGGAATATTATCTGTACAACTACATAGTCTGCACACCCTATAAAAGAGCCCACATTTCCCTATTAGGAGAGTGAATGGTTAACATTTATTGTAAAACAAAATTTTAAGACAATTCCCTCAAATTCTAAAAAAGTTGCCGTGAATTTTATGTCTGCCAAAAAAATCAGAAGGGTATTCAGTAAACCACTCAACTATTTGCTCACTGGAAACACAGTCTAATTTAACACTGGCCCTCTCCTGTCCTTCACGTTAGTATCACTGGGCCATCGGCCAAGGCCTAGAGAAGTGGTAAGCTTCATCTTGGTGAATTGGAATCTCTAGTGTCAGATATAGTCAGTCTGACTAAGGGGAACTACAGCTTGCCAAAATCTACAGTCTCCCTGTCTGTTCCACCCATCAAATATGCTTAGAAGTCCCAAGACCCAAGCCCAGCAGCCTACAGATCCCAATCAACTATCAATAGCTTAAGTGTAAGTGACTGTAGATGAAGTACAAGCCAAATGTGTTTCCTTTTTAGCTTCAGGAATTCCAGTGCTATTATGGCACCCATAATTCTCATACCTAATGATTCAGACAAGTATCCAGGAGCTAAGTTTTATGGGATGCTCTGCGCATGCTACAATTACAGCATTCAGCATAACACTAATAGGCATCCCAGTCTCGAGTTCCAAGGGCACCACATGCACAGTATTGACAGGATTACCCCTCCCATCCCTGGTTAAATATGATGGAAGATGTAGGGGTTCTCATATGCCCTGCTGCTAGTCTGGAGGCCTGTTTCTGCCTCTTCAGACTCCCACAGCTAGTGAACAAAGGAATGCATGTGTATATGTTATAGCCTAGAACTCTCTAGTGGGTCTCTTATTTCCCTAACATCCTAATATTGCATCAAATGTTAATTTATTGAATTTTCCTTCCCTTTCTATTCTTGAACACTACCCATATGATTCAAACTCAATGCTCTATCAAATTATCTTTTCTTCTCAAACCAGAGGCTTCCCATCCTATAAAAGAATATTCCATCTCAGAGACACTACTTCAAAGTGAGCTGCTCAGGAAAACAGTTTTTCAATAGCTAGTTGTATCAGGAGTGAATCTAACTGAGTTATCCCTAAATGCAGCAGCATCCCAGTGCATTTAAAGGGTGCTGCTTTATTTTCTTCCTTGATCAGGACCATATCTTGACATTCATATCCAGAGGAAAGCCAACTGCTTTGTGTTAACTATCATTGACCCTCCTCCAAGAATAACCTGGAAAATCCAAGGCATGGAAACCTGGCATCTCTTCAGAAAGCCCATACCTTGGGGCTCAGGTATATGCATGCCCATGTGCCTCTTTAGAGGGATAGAACAATTACTAGGTCCCAGACTCTATTGAACTGAGCAGAGCCAACTTTGTACATAATTGTGGGTGGAGGGTGGGAATGGAAAAGTTGGATAATCCATAATATTTGTATTTGCTATGGGGAAACCACAGTTCCTTTCACAATAATAGTGATCATATATTAAAAGTCTTTAGCATTATTGAGCTAGTCATTATTTAAACAAATCTCAGGAATAAAACTGAGTCCAGATATCATAACAAATCAGTCCTTTCCAAAGGCAGTATTCTTCTGCCTTTGCTTCCAGTGAACATGGAGAGAATCAAACTGAATATAAATGTAGCTACAATTTCACTAGATATTTTCTTTTCACTGTCATATTTAATCTTTGAGGGTTCCTTATTTTGTCCAACATCTTCCATTTCTTTGTTTCCTAGCACCATAACTGGAACATATTTGAGGATGTGTCTTTAGATTTTCCTAACCTTTGCCTAGTTTTTATCTCCAACTGATAAGAAGCTATAAGACAATATAATTAACACCAGCTGCCCCATCTTCACTTCTGACTCTAGGAGCTGAGCAAGCCAACCTCACAGGGTGTGGACTAGAGTGGGTAGAAAAATGTCTGGCTCCAGCCCAGCCATGGTGGGCCTCTCCCAAATTGCAATCCTCCTCTATTAGATAATACCTAAGTTCTTCAATCATGTTTACACAGCTGGAACTGTGCAGACCCTGAAAATCATGCAAAATGCAGACTGCTTAAGACTGCTGCCTGCTTCATTCTAGATTTAATCCTGTTTATCCAAAGAAGAATAAATGCATGTATTAAATTCCCAGCACTGGGGTAACGGCTACCAGGAAAGAAAACTCCCCTTCCTGCAGCATCCCACAGGTGTGAGGCTTTATGTCTGCTAGTAAGTAAGCAGCAGCCAATACAAGTTCAGTCCAGTAGGAAAAGCAGTAATAACAGGAAACACAATCATTCACATCAGAAAACAATTCACTGTGTGACTACACTGAAAAACTACTTCTAATGGAGAGACTGGCACTACCTTAGTGAGGCACAGTTTCTAGCCATTCCGGCCCTTGAGAGTATGGGTGAGTCTGCTCTCCCCTTCACAGAGTTCCCACCCTGAGTTTGTCATGTTCCTGCTGGCCAACACCAAGGAAAACCCTCCACACAGCTCCATCAGCTCCAAAAGTAGAGAACAGATAGAGTGTAAGTTTGGTCCTAGGCATTTGACAACCATTCCTGCTGAGGACCTAAAGTCATAGGGACTGGTGAAGAAAATTTTTAGCATTGCTAATTTTGGGGTTGCAGGAAAGCAAAGGCAAACCATGCTGATGCAGCAGTGTGTCCAAAGGCAAGCTTCTCTCCAGATAGAATGAGATGTATGTAAGTCAGATCTACTGGAGCAACTCAAGACTTAATCTGCTCCTTGCCAAAGGGAAGCTTATCACCCTGCAGCACACCTGAAGCCAGCTTCTCTCAGTGAAGTGTGCATTTGAAAAAGGCACCATCCCTCTCTCCCAGAGGAAGTGTAGCATAGAGTGTAGACTGTAGGCTCTGGAGCAAGACTGCCTGGTTCAAGTCCCAGGTCTACCACTTAATAGCCCTATCGGGAAATTACTTAAAATTATTCTCTGTGCCTTAGTTTTTTTTCTTCTATCTGTAAAATAGGAATAACCCCACTGACCTCCTGGGGTTGTTGGGATGGTTAAAAGTAAAAATGCATGTAAACCAAGCTAAAGAGTACCTGGCACAAAGGAAGAACTCCATACATGTTTAGGTCAAGAAGCTCTAACTCTTTGGGATAGATGGAGTCCAAGCTGGCCTTATCCTTAGAACATGTAGCCAACTACTGGTGGGATATAAAGGAAGGGATGCTGGGAAAGATCCCATGTTAAAGAGATCACCCTCATCAGGCTGCCTTGGTGGCCCAAATGCCACCATTAATTATTCCCTTGTATTATCATCACATTAAGATATCAAATGCTATATGGAAAGAGAGACCAATGAGTTTAGCAGATCCCTTGGAATAATTAGGACCTTGGGGAAATGGAACGTGAAACAGATAAGTTTATATGTGGGAAGTAGGAAACAAAGCCTGAGAATGCAGGGCCCTGAGTGGTGACAGAAACTAAGAAAACCCAAGGGGAGTATTAGATGCCAGTGTTCCCAAATGGAGGGGAAGGAGAAGACAGATATAGTGGCACGATAGACACAATTTTGCCAAGGGCTCGCCCTCGCATACTCCTTCTGAGAATGTGAGCAATGCTCTTTCCCTCTGTGCTTTTTTTCCTCCTAGGCACAGAGCTAATTCTGACTCTCTGCTGCAGTAGAGCTCATCACTTAAGGGGAAAAAAAAAAAACCACACACGCAGAATGCATTCAAATTTAAAAAATAGACCTCAGAAAGGAAATATTGACAAGATGCCTAATATGCTAAGTATGAGGAATTAAATTGAATGAGGCACTTGGGGCGGGAAAGCAAAAACAGGCTGCACCACACACATTTGGAACGACAGTACTAAATCGACAATACAAAACGCTTTCAGTTGATTAACAGGGAACATAATATGAGAGGGAAGATGGAGTGGAGTGGAGAAGCTGACTTGATATCTTAGATGTAAGGGCAAGCTATGATAAGTGCAATTCCCAACAGTTAACAGTGGAAGTAAGTCATCATAAAATTAAAGGCCAGAGGGGCAGATAACATCAAAGCACCTAGGGAAAAACAGCAATTCTTTCTAAAATACAGGTGTACATAAAAGTAAAACAAAAAAAACAATGGGCAAGAAGGTTTCTTAGGAATTGAAGTGGAGAATCTGTGAAATGGACAAATGAGAGCCATTTAATTCAGGGGAAAAGTATATTTAGGATCTTTCTTACCCTCTGTTTCTCCATCAAAACCACATTAGAGACATTGGCCTAGGTTCTCCTCATAGATGAATCAGTGTCTCAAAAGGCTGAACAACAGAATCACTGGAGATAATGAGGCAAATGGAGCTCTGAAAGATTACTAAATTCCCCATTTCATGTGAATTAAGACCCCCAAAGATTGAAAGGCACCAAAGGGAACAACTCTGGTCATCAGATTTGGGAGTTCCATCACCAGGAGATGGGCTAGTAGTCCTGAACTAATGAACAGCTAAGAAATTGAAAGAAAGAGCTAATCATTACATTTTGGGAAAGGCAGAGGCAGCTGCCAAAGCATCAGAGAGGGAACAGCTGTGTTCTTCAGTTAGGGGAAAGACCTAATTAAGTTGAAAATTGCAAACTATTCAGAAATCGATGATTCAGTAAGGGAGAAGGAAGATGAGAACATGAATCGGGTGTAAAAAGGAAAGGAGGACCATTTTCACAAAAATGCACGCACTTGAAAGCAGAGTTAAGCTAAACACATGCAAGCAAAAGTCAAAGACAAGGAAGAAACTCAGAATGTTTAATACAAGCTATCTTCACCAATGTTTCACCCTAATTTCACTTGCCACGATGGAAGGATTTTTACAACCCAAAGTCCCATGACTGAGTCATATTTCCCATCCTGGCTTGGTCTTTAGAAATACAAAGGAAAATTCAGCCAACATGCCTTCTACTTCCCCAATAATCGTTTCATACTAAATGAAAATTAAAGAGTCATAAAATATCAGCAATAATGAGCCCTACAAATCATTCCAGTCCAAACTCTTCATTTACAGATGAGGAAACTGGGGCCCAAAATGAGGAAGTAAGTCACTTAAGATCATAAATGGAGTCAGTAACAGATCCAGGACTTGAATTCAGATGCCTGAATCAGGGCTTTTCCCCAAACAACAAAAACCACAATAAAAAGAAAAAAAATAGAAAACACCTTAATAAATACTGGGAAGTCCTCAAGTCCATTCTCTATGTCTGCATCTTTATTCCTGTCCTGCCCCTAGGTTCATTAGAACCTTTTTGTTTTTTTTTAGATTCCATATATATGTGTTAGCATATGGTATTTGTTTTTCTCTTTCTGACTTACTTCACTCTGTATGACAGACTCTAGTGAAGAATGATCACAGGGTGTTTTAACAATGTGGAAAATATTTTTTAAGTCATCTTTGAGAAATGACTGTCACCAAAATGCCCATACAGTACCACAAAGAACAAGCCAATCTAGAATGATTGGATCTCAGCAAGTTTGCAGTCCAATAAGTGAAAAAGAATGAAACCATATGATAAAACTTAGGACATTTATCTTAATGAAAACATTTGACCCAAAATAGCCCAGATCAGAGGAAATGATGAGGGGAACAGAAGCTAAAGATTTGAATTTCATCAGGCATTTTTTCAAGCCCCAACATGAGCAAGAAATCATCAAGGTCAGAGGGAAGGAAACTTCAAGAAGACTCAAGCTGTGATTCAATTGAAGTGTTGTGGTCAATGGAATTGCCAGTGAAACAGATTACACAGCAGACCAACTCAAAGAGTAAAATGTAAGAAACAAAGTGAAAGGCCAATATCTATATAGATATACTGTAGACACACCCAGGTACTATCAAACATGCCCCCTGGGCTAGTTAGGCACATTTCTTTCCTCCCATCTCATAGTAATGCTTCTAACTCCCTGATCTTTCTGGCTTCACTGCCATATTCTGCTGCAATTTCCCTAAGCAACATATCTTCTAAACTGGAGGAGGTAGCCCTTTAATAACAGGAATGAAAATTTCCTGCCAGCCCAATAGCCTTTGAGATTTCAAATGGAAAAACAGAACAATGCCCTGGAGTCACATAACAAGTCCAGGAAACACAAACTCTCTTCTGATCCTTGCACTGTCTTAGAGTAAATCATTTCACCTCCGGCATCTGTAGAAAGGGGTGGATGAGAACTGCCCTGGGGATCAAACATTGGTGGCTGGCATCTGTTGTTTGGTAGTGTTCAGAGCAATGAACTAATCAACATTTGTTCACTAAGGGTCTTCTCTAGTCATAGGAGTGTGCTATGAGCTGTGTGGGAGGAGGGGAAAAGTAATAAAGAAGGCAACTCTACTAAATGAAAAGAAGCCATAAAAATCTCCCATAAAGGAACACTGAACCACTACAACCAAAAAAATTCTTACTCGATGTCATTGAAAACATCTCTGTTTTTCATAAAAATATAATGGTGAAAGAGAAGCTGTCCCTAGAAGAAAAGAGGATGGAATTAGGCTGAGTTTAAAAGGGGGAGGGTTGGAGAAAGAACTAAATAAGAAACATCAAAGGAAAAAGATGGGGGAGGGAAGAGGAGGAGGGGAAGGGAAAGGCTACAGTAAAGTGAGCAGTTTACAACTGACCCCATAGAAGAAAGTACACCAGATTTGGCTTAGAGTATTAGATTTTAAGAACAACAGATTGACTGTGAGAGGTGTGACATGGTAGCCAAGGAGGAGGAGTCTTAAACATTGTTTAAGGAAAATGAAGACAGTTATCAACTAGATATAGCCAACTTGCTTAGGAAAAGAGGAATGAACAGACATTCTAAGTTCATTGTGTCCTTAGACTTATTTGGCCTCTAATACTAGGGTGAAAAGCCCCTCCCTTGGTAGAACTTCACTGTTCCTTACTTTTTAACTGTAATTTTTCCTAAAATAGACAAGTGACCTGTTACTTCAGTTTGATTTTCACTCCATGCTTCATGACATTGCCATTGAGCAGTTTCCAAGAAAGGAACGCCAAAGGGAGAAAATTAAGATGAAAGAGCAATTACCCCTCAAAGCAAGCACACCATACCGTCTGTTAACTTGAGTATGGCACTCATTACAGATCCATTGGCAAATGGCTGTGTACTCAGGAATCTAAAAAGATTGTGCCCAGAACCCAAAATGCAGAATAAAAAGAGCTTGGAAGTTGAAAGGTCCTAACAATTACCAACCCCCTCATTTTACATTTTAAAAAAATAGGTAAAATGCAAATTAATGTGATATAAACTGTGTATATAGTTGTTGAAGAGGTACTAAGTAAAGGAGAGATCAGTCAAGAATGGCTTCTTATAGGACTTAAATTTTGCCCAAGAGGATTTTAAAGTAAGAAAGAGATATGGATAAGTGAAGAGGGGAAGTAAGCCAAGAAGGAGAATGATTTCATTAGCTTCATCTTACCACCATGATTCTTTGTGTGTCTACTATAAGAAAGGTACTTATCTAAGATTTTTACATGCATTATCTCATTTAATCCTTACAATCACCCTATAAGGTAGGTACTACCAATAGCCTCTGTTCTACAGATGAGAAACTCAAAGACTGGACAGGACAAGTAACTTGCATACAGTTGCACAGCTACGAATTTGTGGAATATAACGAGAACCAAAATCCCCTGACTCTCAGGTCAGTGTTTATCTGCTAAACTAGATTGTGCTGATAGTAAAGTGCTCAGGTCAAAAGGTCAAGCAGGAGACGGGCAGAGAAAAAAAATAGCTGATCACAATTATACTGTACCAAGAAAAAGTATTATACACATATAAATAGCACTTTGGTTATTGATCCTAGCAACATTATTGCAACATTGCTCATCAGCCTCTCTATAAATATATGAATTAAGATTTTGAGAGGTTAGTGACTTACCCAGGGCTCTGTGATGAATAAATAATAGAGTGAAAACTATAATTCTCTTTCCCCTGGGCAACATAGTATTAAATCATTTTAGGGCTATAATGATCTTTTTAGCATTTTGCAATATCATGTGGATTTGGATTTTTATAAAGGCAAAAATTATGCCCTTCCAGTTACACTGATCATAGAATGTTATGTTCAAGCTAGGGAAGTTTGGTTTTCTTTTTCAGAATCTGCCTTTTTTAAACACAGTGCGTGTTCCTGTGTTATAAGTCTTTTTTGCATATCCCTAATTCCACACTAGTCTCCGTATGTGTTCTCACTCTCTCCCTCTCTCATTCTTTCTGTCTTTCTTGCTCTCTCCATCTCCATTTATTGGCAAACACAAGCATAAGGTCCCTTACAAGCCAAAGCATTTTATGTCACAAAACCACAGTCTGCCAGCTAAATTCAACACACTATAACCAGTGAAGATGAGCTACCTGACTTACCTTAATATAAGACAAACAGCTCTAAGCCAAGGCATGAGGAAAAAGAAAAAGAAAATTCATTTATCAACTGTGTATTTGAGTGGCTCTCTCCTGGCATTTATATAGAGAGGATTTTATAAGGGGCTTTGGCTGAGTATTTTTCTATCATTAACAAATTCATTTTTTTCATTACAAAAAAGAGGCAGAAATCCAAAGGCACATAAATTCCCATCATTGCTCAGATGACATTGTCCCCATGGACCTGCTGTGAGCTCATTCATATGACAAGGAGATATGACCTTTCAGGTAGGAGCTGGGCATTTTTCAGTCCATTGGCAGAAAAAAAGAATAGAAATGATCCTTTGCAGGGTGACTTCTAGAGGAGAACTAGAAATGAAAAATGTATCTCCTCATTTATTTCTTAATGAAAGTCTGGGCATGAGGTAAAAACAAACAAAGAAAAAAGAATCAAAATGATGGCCCATTAGCCATTTAAGAGCAGTGAGGCAAGAGAAGGAGAGCAGGGAAGGATAAAGCCCCTGGGGGTTGGAACATGCACATTTTTGCAGAGGGAAAGCAAAGCAGAGTCAATGCCAACAGAAAAGAACTAGAACTTTGCTTGCCTCACCACAGGTGTTCAAGAATATGTGCATTTTGTAACATAGATTAACATGGACCTCTCTTTCAAATTCCACAATGAAACCAAGCAGGACACTGTGGGGCTCCTGGGCACAGAAGCCTTTCCATGTCCCCCATTTCTTGTTTGTAGGAAATAGAATCCAGCCTCCATGACCTTCCCTGAGTTTCAAAGGGCAGATTCTAACAGTTGCTAATCAGGGAAGGGAGGGGATGCAGAGACAAAGGAGGAGCAGCCAAGAAACAATAGTGCAGCCTTACGGCAGGGTCCTGTTTCTGCCTCAAGGATACACATAACAATATCTTTGAGCTCTGTAAAGAAATAAAACCCCCAACAAATGGAAGATTTTAGCATTCTTCATTCCAGAGAAGATCACAGTTTGAATATCTAGAGAAACTCATCAGGAGACCACCCGAAACCAGATTAAAGGAGTGCAGGCCCTGCACGCACCCTGATCCTCATCAGCAACCCCACTGTTGAACCATTGCTATAAAACTCCTCACCAAATCCTCCTGGGTTGGGACACACAGTTTTTGAGGCACGAGTCTGCTGTGCCCCCCTTTGCCTGGCAAAGCAACAAAGATATTCTTTTCTACTTCACCCAAAACTCTGTCTCGAAGATTCTATTTGGCACCTGTGCACCGAGGCCAAGATTTCAGCATCGATAAGAACCTTTAGTGGACATCCTTTAATTTCTCAAACCAAAGTCTGGGCTAATTCAGAAACATGATGTGATAGTGAAGGCAGCTTTTCAGCATTCAGATATTTCACAGCAAGTAAATCAAATAATTATCCAGCATTCATTTGGACATTGATAGCTGTGGGTGAACTCATGAGGTTGTCATCTTTGGCACTCCTTTTCTGTGCTTCCCTCCACCTGCTGAGACTCAGTCTTCAATATTCTAGAAACCACATGCACACACACACACCAAATTCCAAACTTAGAAACAATCTAATAGCAGTCATTTACAACTTAGTGTGAATTTGAATAAATGCATTCCCTCTTCCCATGGGCTGCTTGAAATTTGAGCTATAATTGTAAAATGAAATGCCTGACCCTCTGTTAAAGGTATCATAGATAGCAGCAAGTAGATGAGAGGCTCTGGACAGTGGTGTCCCTGAAATCATGGAAAGTAGATATTTCACTGACTGAATCTCTGTAGTAATAACAGCACTTTTTATTTTTGAGCACTTACTATGTGCCAGGAAGTAACACTAAGTGCTTTACCTGGATCATCTCACAACCATCCTGATAAGTAATTTCTATGTTTACTCCTATTTCATAGATGAGAATATTGAGGGTTCCAAAAAATAAGTAATTTGAGTAAGGTTAATAGCTATTAAGAAGCAAAGATAAGCATGGAACTTAGATCTGTCTTATTCCAAAATCTGTAGTCACTATGATGCTATGCTTGCCTTCAGATTTACAGGCAGACTAGTGGTGTCGATCTTGAAGAGAATGGAACAGGGTAGAAGTTGGACTTGCTTATACTAGTTGGAGCCTGAATTGATGGGACACTGTCTGTCTGGAAAACTCTAATGACAATTAGCATTCTCCGGTTTACCTATGAGGATTAGCTAGATAGTCTGTCTGGACTATGCCTCTCCTGTCCCTGCCAACCTTACTTTCAACCACAGATATTTGTATCTTATTTCATTTCTCTCAACTCTTCATTCTAACCTTGTCTACCTTTCTTAATCAGCTAAGATTCTGATTTTGAGTCTCATTTTAAATGGCTGTCACTCCTCTGTTAACTTTTTAAAATTCTACACTTGTCTCCCTCTCAGGGTTGCTGTAATAGATAAATGATATAACATGAACTCCCTTTCACGATGATTTTGGGGACTTTTCAGGACTTCAAACATTCTATGTTAAGTGGAAAATTAAGATACCAAAGGGGCCTCTAAGTAATGCTGCAGGTAGAATATTAGGTTCTGTGTCTGCATTTCTGGTATAGGTATTTTAATCTCTAAAGGATCCTACATAATTAACATTAGGCTTCTGGAAAAAGTACCACTTTTCTAAATTAAACAAAACAATGTCTAACTTTGCAAATCTCACTTATTTAATAGACAGCCAATTCCTCATCTAAAGGTTCTGTCCCCTAGGATCATGTAAGTTGTTCATTTTAGATAATTTTTCTTTACGACAGTGAGAGAGAAATGAGGCAGTTAAAGGTGCTGTAGATGGATAAACAAAAGCACAGGATGAAGACATGAGTCCAATAGGTTTTGAACGCTTATCTCACAATGCTCCTTCCTCAGTGACACTTATTTCTGAGTGTGGAAACTATCAACAAGGCAGTGGGATGGGGGACAATAGCAGAAAGGAATGCTGCTCCTTCATCTTCATCATGCAGATGTAATCGTTTGAATGTTGGGTAGGCTCAGTTGATAACTATCATTTTTACTTAAACAGCTCTTTAAATATAGAAGACTTCCCCCCTCCCGACAGTACAATTCTCATTCCTTGGCTCATCATCCTGCAGAAAATAAGCAAAACACACCTCTAACACCCTTAGGCAATCAAGAGGAATTTAGCTCAACGCAGAAGGCAGACGGGGAGTCTGGCAGACAGGGTTACAGCCTGGGAATGGGTACCTTCAGACCATCAACCTATAATGTTGGTAGAAACATCTGCCACCCACTTCAATACCACCGGAATCTGGAGAGCATTATAAATTATACCAACTACAGAAGCAACTTTTTCTGGCATTTTAATTGCTGGAACATTAGAGATTAATTAAGCAAACTTTACTTAAATGGCAAGTCAGTCATTTTCCTCCATGAGGGGCACCATACTAATGGAAGCCTTAAAGTAGACTGTGTTTCTTTGAAAACTGGATTTTAAACCAAAGATACAAAGCAGATAGTTTTATGAGTCTCTAATTAGAATCACAAAGGAAACACCAAAAGGTTAATAAGAGATGGTTAGTTTGGAATGGTGGTTTCCTGGTGCCAGCTCCAGCAGCTCAGTCTGTTTGCAAACTCATTAGCTGCCTAGATTGATTATCAGCTGAATTCAGGAAGTGCTCACTTGCTGTGTTAGCAGAAAGCTAGTGTGATTCGATACACCTACCCTACAGCTAACTAGGGCCCAACAGTAAGGTAACATTTTCTGCAGTCAAATAAGGCAGGTTTTCTTTGCCTTCAACTTCAGTTGACATCAATTATAAATCTGAAAGTGTTTGGTGAAGCTCTGAGAGGCATAATGAAACCTTCTAAGTTGACAGTTGGCACAAACAAAGGTCTGGCTCCAGGTCTTTAATATCCAATTTGTGCATCGACACCATATTTCTGAATTCTCATTTTGCTGCTAAGCAAAATCATCCAGTGTAAGAAAACCCAAACTTAATAGAGTACTCACAGATAATCACTCAACTTCTAAAATGTACAGTTTGATGGGCAGTGAGTCAAGCAAAAGAATTTGCACTTTGGGTTTCACTCTGGACTTTGCCATTGATTTGTGTTCTGATGTGAATAAAGTTTTCAAATTCTTGGTGCATCAGTTTTTCTTCCAGAAAAAAAAAAATGGAACAGATATTTATACGAAGCATGTCTCTGCAATAAAATGGGTCCTTGAATTAAACGGACTAAATTTTCTAGCTAGTGATGATAATAATAATAGCTCCCCAAATTTAAAATAGTTCACATTTGCATATGAATCATGATTCAGCTTCTGCATCTGACTTACTTTAGTTTATCAACAGTGGGCAACCTGACTCTTACAAGCTGGAGGCATTTTTTTCCCAATAAGCTGATTTTTAAATTAAATTAAAATCAAAACCATTCTTTTTGTTCACCTCCCAGATTAGAGCAACTGACAGCCTCATTAATGATTAAAAACAGCAGGTGGTGATGTCTTAGAACAGTTTGACCAGTCTGAGTATCTTGGAACCTCTACCATTCCTCTTTTCCCCCTTTTACACGTATTAAAAAGGAAAGATTCTATTGTTCACACAGGTTGGAAACTCCACAGGGTGAAAGAGGAGGGAAGAAAGCAAGTGGTCAAACATCTATTATTATGCAACCTAAGGACAGAAAGGAGAGACTATATGAGCTTAGAAGTGGCAAAAGCGGCCACACATTGGAAAAATGTATCTCTGACACTGGATTTGAATTTGCAAACTCATGGCTGGGAAGCTGCCTTGCTGTAATCAACTAAGATTACCAAGTTTCTCCAGGTGATTATAGTAGTGTTTGTTTACAGATATCTATTCAAAGGGAAGCAGTATAATAGGTTATGCTTTTATTTTAAAGTAGATTACAATTGCACTCCTGTGTGACTTAGAGTCTAGTTACTAAACCACAAATTAGAAAGAATCTAAGGCTTAGCTAACTGGGGTAGGGGGAGATGAATGTGTTTTTAAGGTTTTAACTTCTTCCAAACTGAAAATCTCCCCGTTCAACTAAGAAAGGAACATAAAGAGTCTCATTTGCCATGAAAATGGATATTAAAGATTTAAAGGAACTAATAATAAGATGGTGTCGTCTATTATTTCAGATTTAACAGTTTACAAGTTTGTTGTCTACACTGTTGTGAAGAATAATGGAGTAGAATTATTATTTCTGATAACAAGGAACCCACAAAAGACAAAGTGTCTCTCATGAGGCCACCTCAATGAGACAAAACTTTGAATGAATTCATCCAGAGTTCATTTTATGACAAACTCCTTTGGCCCCTTCTGAATTCAGTGCCTTTCAAATCACCTCTGCTACCTACCATCTCACTTATTCCTCTAACTACAAGAGTAGATCTTTGGGGTGCACGTTTTGGGGTGAAGTCCAGTGTTCATCATAAAACCTAAAATCCCACAACACCCTTCTGACTTTGTCACTTGCACACAAATGTCTAGTCCCAAAGGATTTGCTCCAAAACAACTCTAGAGACTGGTATCTCACTGATAATCTTTATGAGAAGCCATGGGGAACTGCTTTGTATTCTCTCTGCATGGCAGAATAACTAGTTGGCAGGGAGGGGGTTCCATTCTGCCCAATTGCAAAAGCATCTGTTTTGTCTACCCACTTTAAGCTGTGTGTAAGTCTCTAAAAAGTAACTTTTCTGATGGCTCTAAAGGCCAGTTCAAACCTTTTCCAATTTGGTGCCTGGTGATTTTTCCATGGTTGAAGTTTTATTGGGGGTAAGCCTTGGGGTAGGAATAGAAATTGAATAGACTTTCTTGTCAAGCCACATTTCAAAAGTGGATGTGTCAAATTAGCTTTCCTTGGCCCATAATGAACAAACAGGCAATGAGCCATCTAGTGAAGACAGAGACCAAAATACCTGGGGCAAAGACCTGATCCTGGATGACAAAAAGCATCTACAGTAAGAAAGGAAAGCCATCTCACAAGTATTTTGCCTACAGTGCAATAAAGGAATAATACATGATTTTGGTATTCTTGAAATTGCTTTTTAAATTATGACTCAATTCTTCATATTTATTTCATAATAAAAGGGTTAAAGGGAAGATGACAGAAAAAATACTTCATAAATATTTGAACAGAAAGTTCAGATTTATGTTTTCCCATCCTGATGGAGTTTATTTATGGTCCTTAACCACCTTATGATAGGACAGAAATAATGTTAAATAGATTGAGAGACCCAAAGAAAATAATGATCTTGACATTTCAATGGACTTTTTGAGTATGTGGATCAACCATATGATCTAGCCCTATACAACAACTTGATTTGCTTCTCATCTGTTGTCCTATTGGCAATGTCCCTACTTATCATGGCCTATAGAACTTGCTTCATCATGAAGCAATTGGGAAAAAATTCACCTAGCAAATCACATAGAGCATAATTTTATCTTGCATACTATGTCGGGGCCTGGCTTCCACTCTTCCTCCAAAGGGATCCCATTACACCAAACTGTCTTTTGAAATGCACTTTGCTTTCCAGCTCAAATAATCTTAATTAATTTCTTCACTGATCATATGCAGTCTATTCCATACTGGACCATTTGTGCTATTGGATCATAAACTCCTAGAGAATGAAACTGCTAATTGTTCAGTGTGCTCCCTTTATATAGCCTCCATCCTCCAATGCTTTCCGAGTGTTCAGAAATATAGAAATTCTTAGTGCCAACCAGTAAAGAAAGCCCTTGACATTTACTCTCGTGATGAGTAATGAATCCCATACTACAGGTAATTATTAATAATAATAAATTTTAAAATAGACAATGACTATGAGACAACTAAAAGTTCCAAGTGGATCAGGAAAACATTATTATATTAAGAAAAGGAATAGTGCTTTTATTTCAAAGCAGATGAACAGAGCTGTCCTAAAAGAATTCTCTGACCAAAAGGCCCAGGTCAAAATAATGTTAGTAAACAACTGCTAAGAGCATGGATGTTTCCATTAGTTAAGGACAACATTTTATTCTAGCGGCTACCTTGCCAATAAAATGTAAATAATGTTTTGGAAGGAGTTCAATTATCTGGTGCAGCAATGTAGTTGAAATAAATAAAAGCATCCACCTGTCACTTCTCTTCCCACCTACCCAGCCATTGCCGAGACTGAGAATGGATAAAGGTCCTGGATGTCAGAATGAAAGGGAGACTGGGTATTGAGTATCACTGAGTACCTCTTAACCAGCAAGGTAACTGGGCATGTCAGAGATTAAACCAACCATCTTACAATGACAGTAACTAAAAGTAAGCAGGAAGTTCAATCTCAGAGTAGATGGATTTAAAAAGAAAATGTTTAATATTGTGACACTGTTCAAATTAGAACATCAAGAACCTTTCGTGATACTCTTACTAACAATAAGATCTTGAGTGTAACAGTCTTCTTTTATTGTTTCTTTTGCTTTATTGGCACAATATTAATAAGGTTTTTATTAGTCCCAGGCTCCATTCTTACGATGATTTCTAAAATCAGAAAGAATTATTCATTTCATCATTGAGCTGACCTTGGTCACCCCAGTAAAACCCGGATAAGCATAGCTAAAAAGATAACTTTCACAGTCAATAACAGAAGTAGTTGACACATTCCCAGAGCCAGACATATAGTGGGCACTCCAAAATATTGCTGAATGAATGAATAATATATATCTATGCATGGATTGTTCCTGTCTGGTTAGAATGCTGTATACCTAAGGCAAGATGAAAAAAACCTGCAAGTCATATATATAGAAACACTGTATACATATACATTACTGTGTTCAAGTAATTAAACATTTTACCTGGTATATTTTCAAGAGGCTAAACACACCTTTAAAAGATTCTATATGAGCAAAACCAGGGGAGAAATAACCACATGAATTGCAAAACAGTATATCTAGCCTGAAAGATGCTAATTCGGGTCCAGGGGGAGCTAATCAATCCCTTTGTTGAAGTAAAGATAAAACTTTTTGACAGCAAATGCTATTCTGATAAAATGGAATTTTCAATTACTCTATGAACATCTGGTTCATGCTACCATTTCTGGAGCCCAGCAGCACACTGCTTTGCAATGTCACAAAATATTCTCCATTGAGAACTCCCTATTTTGCTAAGAGATTAATTGAAATGAGTGTTTGGAAATTTAGTGAGGTGAGAGGTGAGTCGGGGGATAGGTAAGAGGATAAGGAAAGGATGTTTAGTCACTGAATCATAATTTCCTTAAAAGCCTAGAGGAAATTAAATTACACATTGTTGGTAGAGTGTTGAAAGTGTAAACGTCTTAATACACCTGTGGTTGAAACTAGAATATGCATAGTATGCAGTCTACAGAACATTTTCATGGCTAATTTGCAAGCAGTGGTTACATTAGACACAGATCAAGTTCTTCAAATCCATGTTTTACACAACAAACATGTTAAATGATATTCAGGCGATGAAACTAGCAAATAAACAAGTTTAGGAACATGCAGAAGAACCTACACTCCGAGAAATAAAGCAATCATTATATTGCATTTTGGTGATTTTAGATGTCAAAATCAGCTAGATGTTATCACAAATTTCTGTATGTTCCTTCCATTTGGTATCAATTAGCATGGGAGGGGAAACCAATTCAGTGTTGTAGTGAACTCCAAATTAGGTGCATATTACAGCAATTAGAGTCATCTTTTCAGCTGATGAATTTATAATCAATAATTAAAATCATAAGGTAAGAGATTGAGTGTGATTTGAAACAAATTAGTTGGGCTTGGGACTAGTATGTACGGTTCTAAGACATGAACCTATAAACTCTAATTTCATATCAGGACTACACATTTGAGTATGCATAATGGGATATCCAAGTCATCACAAATGGGCATGCAAAGAAGCAAGGAGACAAAAGCCTCTTAACCCAGCACTATTCAATCCAAAAATAACCCTGACAGGAAGAGATTCAAGCCCAGTGAAACCCCCAATTGTGCAACAAACCCATGAGCCTCTGGCATCTCTGACCACCCTACTTTTTGGCTATTTTTCTTAGAGATTGTCTGCAGAAATTGCATAGGGAGAAATTTTTGTCCCTGCCAGAAGGTGGTAATTTTACCAAATAACTCAAATTCACGGAGGGAAAACAATGGTTAAAAGATTTGAGTGCGACTCCCCAGCTCAGCACCAAATCACATCAGGAACCAGATCAGGTGGTAAAATCTGCTGAGTGATAACACTTACTTGTTCTCAAGGCACTCTGAGAGCTATAGAGAGATAGCATTGCAAAAAAGTGCCACATGCCAGTAGAAGTACAGGATAAAGAACGTTCCATCACCTTCTTTTCTGGGAAGCCATGACAAGAGCTACAGTATGGGGGACAAGCTGAGACATATTAATTCAAAGGCACTGCAGATGATAAATGTAATTCAGTCACCTGGCAACCAGGAAATTCAGCTCAGCCAGTTCATCAACCCACTGACCTGGTTTTAGCCTTGTCGAGAGTGATACCAGGATTGATAATAATCCAGAAAGAAGAGATTCCTGCCATTCCATCATATCTCCACCCTGACCCAGCTCACAGATGTGTTTGGTTGGGGCAATCAAAATGCAATCAGTGATTGTCTTTCAACCACTGTGCCTTAGGATAAAATGAAAAACATTTATTATATGAATCCAAGTTTGAGAAAATGCTAGAAAATGTTAATTTTTGAATCATTGCTATTGTTTGAGGTAGCAATATTCAACCCAAGTAAACTGGTGACACCACCTATGTGGCTAGCCTAGAGTTGATTGGGGATACAATTAAGTACCATTATGGAAAGCTCAGTAGTACTGGGATATCATAAGGTAGAGCCAGAGATGTAAACAAGGCCTGAATTCCCTTTGTAACTAAACTTTAATGACTCAACCAAATTGAAAAGAACAAACCCGAGGGTTGGTTCAAGGTTTAGCCACTGCTAGAATAATGGAAAAAATGAAGATACATAGATAAGAATCGAATATTGAGAAACAAAATGTAAAAGTGTTTCCAAAACAGAAGAGCAAAAAACTGTGTGTGTGTGTGTGTGTGTGTGTGTGTGTGTGTGTGTGTGTGTGTAATCCCCATCTTAAACATAGGAGAGTCTTGGGATAATGCCACACATTTGCTTTAGAAGTCTTATTATTACAAATCTACAGTATCTATACACAATACATCCCTTTTGTAAGAAACACTCAGAAAAATTAGCTGCAGTCCACTGGTACTATTTTCCTAGAGACATGTGACAAAAAACTAAAACAAATGTTGTTCTAGCCAGGCACAAAGTGAGAATCAATTATGACTATTTCTTTTCCTGGAGTCATTTCATTTTAGAGAGCATCTAACTAAAACCCTTCCTGATACAAATGAAAAAGCATTTCTTTGAGACACAAGACTAGTAAATGATACATATCAGTCTGTATCCTGTGACACGCTGCTAATCCTCTGGGAATCAAATAGCCTCTGTTTCAGTTATATAAATGTTTGATTTTTTTCATCTTTAGTCTTAGTAAGATTACCCAGAAAGTATAGTATCTCTGCGGATGGCACCACTCACCAATGAGAGAAGGCAGCAGTGCATAATCGGTAGTGACATATATATTATAGACTTTGACACTTGGATCTGCTGGGGAGGGGATGGACTAAACAATTTAATAGAATCTACAGTGACTAACTTTTTCTCCATAGAAAACATTTTATTTTGTGGATCTTACATTTTTTTCCCCTTTGGATTCATTTACAAGACCAAAACAAAAGCATTTAATGATGTTTACAGTGAAATGAAACAGCTGAAGACCAGCACATAATCATCATATTTTGTTTTCTCATCTTTAAGTCTTTTAGCAGTGGGGCTTCCAGCTGAGCTTGCGTCTAGCTTCTCTCAAGACATAGCCAAGCATTCTGAACCTTCACTGAGCCTAAACACCAAGCTGAATTCATAGTTCTTAATTGAAAAAGACAGGCTGTTTGTCCAACATGTTTGCATCAGTAAAACACTGAAAATGACATTTGTGCTCAAGTCCATCTGAACATTCTGCCTTAGCTGAACTCTGCTAATGTTTTTATACCCTGGTTTATGCTTGGCTCCTCTTGCTAAAGCATGTGTGGCTGAGTTCCCAAAAATAGACTCTTCTTCATACATGAGGATGCCGTTCCTGACTTGTGCTTTGAGGCATTTTTGACATGCACAGAATGTTACATTAAGTCAGCCATGTTTTCTTACCCTGGTCTCTCCTATGAACAATGGCATGCATTTGCATGGTAGCTAGTGGGATTTGGCATCACAGCCCCATAGACAAAATGGGAAGTTTTGTACTCTCTCCTCAGTAAAGATTATGCAATCTGTGGTCAGAGAACAGAGTCTCTTTCTGGGTAAAGTTAACCAACTTGATATGGAAATAAAACTCACCCCTTGGGTGTCATAAGTGCTGTGCTCTCTGCAACTCAACTGATCAGTCCAATTCATGTACTAAAGCAAAAAGAGGCATTTATTCCTAGTGAGAAGGCATCTGTTAATTTCCTATGTGTGCAGTGCAGTTATGATCGATGAGTATGTATACAATATGTATAGGTAGTTGGCTTTTTAAATGCCTGAACGTTATATGATCATACGGGATCCACTCATGGAGGGTGAAGAAGAGTCTGGACAGGTGTCAGGACATCTCAAAACCCTGTAGGAAAATACACTCATTACAGTAAAGTAATGCAGTGAGCCTCCAAACATCCTGGGTTCTTTGGAATCTATGGTTGCAACTTACAGCCGATCAACCCTTACCATGGTCAGGCATCTGAGATCCCATGGAGGTCACGCTGGTGTTCAGCACATCATTGACAGCAGTGTCACAATACAGGCTTCGCTGGACGTCATGCTCACTGTCGGTCTGGTCACTCTCCTCATGGCCGCTATCCTTCAGGCTGTTGCCCTCTAAGTCCTTGAAGGTGGAGCTGCTGGGTTAAAGAAAGAATGATAATTTATAACTGTGATAGATCTGATTTTTAAAACTCTTTCAGAGCCAGGATGATGTCAGCTCTGTGGTGAGGCCAACAGCAACTGGATTGTCCAACAGGGCAGGAGGAAGAGAAATTTCTGTTTAAAGATCACGGAACTTAACATTGTAGAGAGGTTCCCACTACTGGATGCTGATGCAGCTAATACTTTCATTCACTTATCTTCATTGCATCACTACTGGCGAGGCGGAAGAAGCTACAACTCTGAAACAACCACCTGCAAAAAATATCATCATTTCAGAAGGTTTTTTTCTCTTCTTACATAATCAAATTAAAATAATAACAGCTAATGTTTACTGAGGGATTACTGTGCATGAGGCACTGTTCTAAGTGCTTGACATGAGTTAACTATTTTAATAATCACAACTCTATAAGAGACAGGTGCTATTAATATTCACATTTACAGGTGAAGAAAAGAGAGGCACATGGAAGTTAAATAACTTGTCCAAGGTCACATAGCTGGTTAAAATGTAGCAGATCTAAGACCAAACCCAGGCAGTCTAGCTGCAGAGCCTGGACCCTTAAACACTATGTATACTACCCCTCCAAAGATATCTACTAACCAACTGTGAAAATGAAAGTGGAAGAAATTGAGGTAATGCAATTCAAATAGAAAGGGTTATCAGGATCAGAGAACTCAGGTCAGTTTTAACTGAGAGAGGTTGAGGGACAGAGTCAAAGAAAAAGAGGAGAGGTAAGAGCTGAGAAGAAGAGAGCCTTCGCGCATGGAAAGTAAGACAAAAGTGAGAACCAGAGAGTGAACTCTAAGGAAACTGTGAGTGTAGCTATGCTAAGAACATGGCAACTTGCAGCTCAAGACTTTGTGTGTAAATTTTTCTTGCACCTATTAAATCAATCCACCATTCAATGCACTAAGCATACTACCCAAAATCCCCACACCATTTCTCACGAAATAGAGAACAATACATTAGGTACATCCATAGAGGCCCCATCTGCTATTTCTAATACTTTGTGTGTCCTGACAGAATCTGCAGCTGTGCTCCACCACGGACCATAAATTATGCATCTGAAATACCTAGTGAATGGGGAATCCATTCCCTAGTCAGTGAGGAAGCTGCAAAGGCATACTCAAGAAAATGTGTTGTTGTCTCAACAAGGGAGAGTGGCACACTTGTGAATTAGGACAAGTCTCAACAGACCTACTCTACCTCTGAAAAGGGAGCCCTGTGGAGATGACACTGCAAACTCGCTTGATCTGCTCAACCTTGAACATCCACAGGCCTGGCTCTCTGAAGCTTTGATAAGAACATTCAGTACATACGATGAAGAGCTATGCCATGGACACAATGGCTACATTGTCAATCTCCACACTTGGTCAAAAGGAAATCACAGCAGATTTTTAACATATGACCAACGTAGATGTAGAATGCTTGCTGCCCTGAATATGAAAAGGAAAAGACCAAAAGGGCAGTAACTGGAAAGCCATAATTGTCAGAAAATGAAGGGCAGAAGGGGGTGAAGCATTGACCTGTTTGCTAATTATTTTCAGAAAGAATAACTGAGCATCAACTGTATTAAAACTAAAATCATTCAATAGGCCAACTCACTCAGCTCCTCCAAATTATGTCATGCAGCTACTCAGCCCTGTGGACCCACCAGGATGCAGTCCTATTCAAAAATCAATCATCTTATGAGTCTTTTATGGTCATTAAGACCAAATGGAAACACATGCTTTAAAGTGTGTCACCACCTCTAGTTTTATGGCACAGATTTGGAGGCTTCCTGTAAATACTAATCACACAGCATGAACAGATTCAAAGTTTGTTTTTTAGAAAAAAATCTGGTCCTGCCCACATGCACCCCTGCACCTCAGGAGAAAGGAAACCTGCCTGGATAGTATTACTAGTTCCTACATTTTTATAACAAATAATTTTTTGACCTGCATTTCTGCTATCTGAAGCATGTGAAAATTTCTTTAATCCACAATGCAAAATTGTTACCTTAAACCACAGAATTCAACCCTGAATTGACTGCATTTCAGCAGTTGCTAAAACTTGCTTGAGACATACGATGGTGAGGGGTGTAGAATAAGAACAATGCAATTAACCATTCCTTAGAGCAAGGTTCTCAACCTCGGCACCATTGATATTTTGGGATGCATAATTCTTTGTTGTGGGTTGGGGGGGTGTCCTGTGCATTGTAGGATATTTAGCAGCATCCCTGGCCTCTACCCACTAGATGCCAGTAGTGCCCCTCCCAGAAGTTACAACCAAAAATGTCTCCAGACTTTGCCAAATCACTCCCAGGTGAGAACCACTGCTCTAGGTTCTTTAAACTCTATTCCTGTAGCATATTAGATTTCCTGACTGTAGTGGAAAGAGCATTGAACTTGGAGTCATTAGAACAAGTGATAATCCATAATCTGCCACTTCATCTATGGGAACCTGGGCCTGATAGCTAATGTCTTGGTGCCTAGACTTCCTTGTCTGTAAAATGCATTTGCTGGGAATTCCCTGGCGGTCCAGTGGTTAGGATTCCATGCTTTCACTTCCAAGGGCCCAGGTTCAATCCCTTGTTGGGGAACTATGTACATCATTGTTAATCAACTATACTCCAATTTAAAAAGAAAAAACTTAAAAAAATAAAATAATAAAATGCATTTGCTAAAACCTCTTTCAAGAGGCCATTTTGAGGACTCAATGAGATAGTTCACATGAAGTACCAGGTATACACAAATGCTCAGTAAATGGTTATTGTTTAATATGATCATTACTCCCATATATGGTAATGCTTTCATTGAGTTACTATTAAATATTATGTCCGTAGTCTTTTTATAGGATTGATATAGGAAATGTATATATAAATAATGTTTCTATATCTTCTATAAACTATAGTCAGACATTGTCCACTATGTTAATTTCTTCTAAAATTCAGGGACAGGAAAAAAATTCTCCTGTCAAATGTGTATCCTTCCTTTATTAAAAAATGAGAATGGGGGGAAAGGCGGAAGATGGCGGAAGAGTAAGACGCGGAGATCACCTTCCTCCCCACAGATACACCAGAAATACATCTACACGTGGAACAACTCCTACAGAACACCTACTGAAGGCTGGCAGAAGACCTCAGACCTCCCAAAAGGCAAGAAACTCCCCATATACCTGGGTAGGGCAAAAGAAAAAACAGAGACAAAAGAATAGGGACGGCACCTGCACCAGTGGGAGGGAGCTGTGAAGGAGGAAAAGTTTCCACACTCTAGGAAGCCCCTTCGCGGGCGGAGACTGCGGGAGGCGGAGGGGGGAGCTTCGAAGCTGCGGAGGAGTGCACAGCAACGGGTGCGGAGGGCAAAGCGGGGAGATTCCCGCACAGAGGATCGGTGCCGACCGGCACTCACCAGCTCGAGAGGCTTGTCTGCTCACCCGCCGGGGCGGGCGGGGCTGCGAGCTGAGGCCGGAGCGCAGGGAGAGGACTGGGGTTGGCGGCTTGAACACAGCCTGAAGGGGTTAGTGCACCACAGCTAGCCGGGAGGGATTCCGGGGAAAACCCTGCACCTGCAGAAGAGGCAGGAGACTTTTCCTTCCCTCTTTGTTTCCTGGGGCGTGAGGAGAGGGGTTTAAGAACGCTGCTTAAAGGAACTCCAGAGACGGGCGCGAGCCGCGGCTAAAAGCGCGAACCCCAGAGACGGGCGCGAGCCGCGGCTGAAAGCGCGGACCCCAGAGACGGGCGCGAGCCGCGGCTGAAAACGCGGAATCCAGAGACGGGCGCGAGCCGCGGCTGAAAGCGCGGAATCCAGAGACGGGCGCGAGCCGCGGCTGAAAGCGCAGAATCCAGAGACGGGCGCGAGCCGCGGCTGAAAGCGCGGAATCCAGAGGCGGGCGGGAGAAGTTAGGGCTGCTGCTGCCGCCACCGAGGGGCCTGTGTGCGAGCACAGGTCACTCTCCACACCCCTCTTCCGCGGAGCCTGTGCAGCCCGCCACTGCCGGGTTCCCGGGATCCAGGGACAACTTCCCCGGGAGAGCGCACAGCGCGCCTCAGGCTGGTGCAAAGTCACGCCGGCCTTTGCCACCGCAGGCCCGCCCCGCACTCTGTGCCCCTCCGTCCCCGCCGGCCTGAGTGCGCCAGAGCCCCCAATCAGCGGCTCTTTTAACCCCATCCTGTCTGAGCAAAAGACAGACGCCCTCCAGCGATCTACACGCAGAGGCAGGGCCAAATCCAAAGCTTAGCCCTGGGAGCTGTGAGAACAAAGAAGAGAAAGGGAAATCTCTCCCAGCAGCCTCAGAAGCAGCGGATTAAAGCTCCACAATCAACTTGATGTACCCTGCATCTGTGGAATACCTGAATAGACAACCAATCATCCCAAATTAAGGAAGTGGACTTTAGGAGCAAGATCTATGATTTTTTCCCCTTTCCTCTTTTTGTGAATGTGTATGTGTATGCTTCTGTGTGAGATCTTGTCTGTATAGTCTTGCTTCCACCATTTGTCCTAGGGTTCTATCCGTCCATGTTTTTTTTTTTAATTTTTTTTTCTTAATAATTAATTTTAAAAACCTTATTATACTTTACCTTCGTTCTTTCTTTCTTTCTTTCTGTCCTTCCCTCCTTTAGACAACGAATCATCCCAAATTGAGGAGGTGGTCTCTGACAGCAAGATTTAGGATTTTTCCCCATTTACCTCTTTTAGTGAGGGTGTATGTGTATGCTTCTGTGTAAGATTTTGTCGGTATAGCTTTGCTTCCAACATTTGTCCTAAGGTTCTTTCCGTCCCTTTTTTTTTTTGTTTTTTTCTTCTAAATAAGAATTTTTTAATTCAATAACTTTATTATACTTTATTTTATTTTTACTGTATCTTCTTTCTTTCTGTCTTTTTTCCTTCTTTCCCTCCTTCCTTCCTTCCTCCCTCCCTCCCTCCTTTCTTTCCTTCTTGCCTTCTTTCCTTCTTTGCTTCTTTCTTTCTTTCTTCCTTCCTTCCGACCCTCCTTTCCTTCTTTCTTTCCTCATACTTCTACTAATTCCCTCTACTTTTTTTCCCTTTTATCCTGAGCCTGTGGATGAAAAGCTTTTGGTGCTCCAGCCAGGAGGCAGGGCTCTGCCTCTGAGGTAGGACAGCCAACTTCAGGACACTGATCAACAAGAGACCTCCCAGCTCCACATAATATCAAATGGCGAAAATCTCCCAGAGACCTCCATCTTAACACCAGCACCCAGCTTCACTCAACGACCAGCAAGCCACAGTGCTGGAAAACCTATGCCAAACAACTAGCAAAACAGGAACACAACCCCACCCATTAGCAGAGAGGCTGCCTAAAATCATAATAAGGCCACAGACACCCCCAAACACACCACCAGACGTGAACCTGCCCACTAGAGAGACAAGATCCAGCCTCATCCACCACAACACAGGCACTAGCCCCCTCCACCAGGAAGCCTACACAACCCACTGAACCAACCTTAGCCACTGGAGACAGACATCAAAAACAGGAGGAACTACAAACATGCAGCCTGCAAAAGGAGACCCCAAACACAGTAAGATAAGCAAAATGAGAAGACAGAAAAACACACAGCAGATAAAGGAGCAAGATAAAAATGCACCAGACCTAACAAATGAAGAGGAAATAGGCAGTCTACCTGAAAGAGAATTCAGAATAATGATAGTAAGGTTGATCCGAAATCTTGGAGATAGAATGGACAATAGATTGGACAAAATGCAAGAATCAGTTAACAAGGACCTAGAAGAACTAAAGATGAAACAAGCAACGATGAACAACAATAAATGAAATTAAAAGTACTCTAGATGGGATCAATAGCAGAATAACTGAGGCAGAAGAACAGATAAGTGACCTGGAAGATAAAATAGTGGAAATAACTACTGCAGAGCAGAATAAAGAAAAAAGAATGAAAAGAACTGAGGACAGTCTCAGAGACCTCTGGGACAACATTAAACGCACCAACATTCGAATTATAGGGGTTCCAGAAGAAGAAGAGAAAAAGAAAGGGACTGAGAAAATATTTGAAGAGATTATAGTTGAAAACTTCCCTAATATGGGAAAGGAAATAGTTAATCAAGTCCAGGAAGCACAGAGAGTCCCATACAAGATAAATACAAGGAGAAATACGCCAAGACACATATTAATCAAACTGTCAAAAATTAAATACAAAGAAAGCATATTAAAAGCAGCAAGGGAAAAACAACAAATAACACATAAGGGAATCCCCATAAGGTTAACAGCTGATCTCTCAGCAGAAACCCTACAAGCCAGAAGGGAGTGGCAGGACATACTGAAAGTGATGAAGGAGAAAAACATGCAGCCAAGACTACTCTACCAAGCAAGGATCTCATTCAGATTTGATGGAGAAATTAAAACCTTTACAGACAAGCAAAAGCTGAGAGAGTTCAGCACCACCAAACCAGCTTTACAACAAATGCTAAAGGATCTTCTCTAGGCAAGAAACACAAGAGAAGGAAAAGACCTATAATAACGAACCCAAAACAATTTAGAAAATGGGAATAGGAACATACATATCTATAATTACCTTAAATGTAAATGGACTAAATGCTCCCACCAAAAGACACAGATTAGCTGAATGGATACAAAAACAAGACCCTTATATATGCTGTCTACAAGAGACCCACTTCAGACCTAGAGACACATACAGACTGAAAGTAAGGGGATGGAAAAAGATATTCCATGCAAATGGAAGCCAAAAGAAAGCTGGAGTAGCAATTCTCATATCAGACAAAATAGACTTTAAAATAAGGACTATTAAAAGAGACAAAGAAGGACACTACATAATGATCAAGGGATCGATCCAAGAAGAAGATATAACAATTGTAAATATTTATGCACCCAACATAGGAGCACCTCAATACATAAGGCAAATACTAACAGCCATAAAAGGGGAAATCGACAGTAACACATTCATAGTAGGGGACTTAAACACCCCACTTTCACCAATGGACAGATCATCCAAAATGAAAATAAATAAGGAAACACAAGCTTTAAATGATACATTAAACAAGATGGACTTAATTGATATTTATAGGACACTCCATCCAAAAACAACAGAATACACATTTTTCTCAAGTGCTCATGGAACATTCTCCAGGATAGATCATATCTTAGGTCACAAATCAAGCCTTGGTAAATTTAAGAAAATTGAAATTGTATCAAGTATCTTTTC